>NW_028139076.1:0-413465 GCF_964270905.1 Leucopleurus acutus | reverse complement strand
TGCTCATTTCAATCTCTGGTTTTATGCAGCACCCCAACTCACCTTTCCCCTTAAGCAAGCATAAGTTGGTTTTCTAAATTTGAGACCCTGTTCTGTTTTGTAATCCAGTTCCTGTGTAGCCAAGTTTACATCCCGTGTATTAGTGATATCTTATGATGTTTCTTTTTCTGTGTGACTTATTTCAGTTAGAATCATCATACCTGAATCCACTCATTATGCTGCTACGGGCCTGATGACATAGATTTCATTGCTGAGTGATATTGCATTGTACGTAAGTACCACAACTTCTTTATCCATTTTTCACTTTCTGCGATATTGAACTTGTACCGTAAACGAGGTTCTTGTAAACAGAGCCGTCCCAAACTTTGGGGTGGCTGTGTCTTTTTGATTTTAATTTCCCTAAGCTATAGGACCATAAGTGGAAGTGCCCTAGGCTCTGTTGCTTTGTTTTTTGGATGTTTCAGGAAACACCATACACTTCTCCAGAGTGGCTGCTGGCAATTTACATCCCGCCCATCAGCATAACAAGGCTCCCAGTTCTCCATGGCCTGTCCTGCTTTTCTGGATTTTACACTTTATTCAGATGGCCCTTTTGACCGGGGGGAAGTGAGACTTCATTGTAGTGCAGATTTCCTTTGCAAGCTTGCTTGGTTGGCCAAAAAGTGCGTATGCGTTTTTTCCTGAATATATTCAGGAAAAAACGCATACGCCCTTTTTGGCCAAGTGCATCATTGTGGACGTTCTGCCTCTTTTCCTATGCTTTAAATGCAATTCCAGTCTACCTCCTGAAATCGGTTTCCTGCAATTCTGCCCCGCTTTCAAGTCCTCTTGGCAGCCTTACTTCAGTATATTTTTGGACGATAGCTGTCATTTATAACTCTGCAGGTTTGTGAATTACAGTGCCCCTGAGCTCCTTTCTTCAACTCGCTTTCTTGTGAGCTGGCCGCAACACCGCAGGATTGCTTCAGGCCCTAATCTGGTTCCGGCACGGCACGCTGAGCCTTTGGTTAATTCCTCTTCCTGGTGGGAAATGAGAGTTAAATTTGCCCGTCCAGACACCTCCAGCTAGTCTCTCATTGGTTCTCCCTATTCCTGTTCATCTTCCGCAGAAATTGCAAACTGGGCCAAACAGGAGGTTAAAGGCAGTGACTCTCCAAGTCGGGAGAGTGTTAGTAAAGCGTCTGGAATGTTGCACCCGAGTACCAGGGGACGAGAACTGAGACATATTGGAACACGTCTCCCGATCACACGGTTGATCATACTCTGGGTTCCACGTGCATGTTTTAGCTGAAGGAAGAATCCCTTAAACCTGGAGAGTTGAGACCCGTGGAATGGGTACCATGCAATATGACTTCAAAGGGTCTTCATTTGCTCACCGAACCTCTCCAATCCTATCACTGCTGCGTTTATGCCCCTGTACACACGCTTGATTTTCTTTCAGAGACATAGCAATCCATAGGTTTTAAGATACTTACTAGTCAGGTACATTCTTAGGCGTTTAATATGGGGTGTTGAGTCCATTTCGTTGAGCAAGGAGTAGTTCTTGTCTATTCCATATTTGGCTTAAGGAACTTTATCTGTGCTCATTTCAATCTCTGGTTTTATGCAGCACCCCAACTCACCTTTCCCCTTAAGCAAGCATAAGTTGGTTTTCTAAATTTGAGACCCTGTTCTGTTTTGTAATCCAGTTCCTGTGTAGCCAAGTTTACATCCCGTGTATTAGTGATATCTTATGATGTTTCTTTTTCTGTGTGACTTATTTCAGTTAGAATCATCATACCTGAATCCACTCATTATGCTGCTACGGGCCTGATGACATAGATTTCATTGCTGAGTGATATTGCATTGTACGTAAGTACCACAACTTCTTTATCCATTTTTCACTTTCTGCGATATTGAACTTGTACCGTAAACGAGGTTCTTGTAAACAGAGCCGTCCCAAACTTTGGGGTGGCTGTGTCTTTTTGATTTTAATTTCCCTAAGCTATAGGACCATAAGTGGAAGTGCCCTAGGCTCTGTTGCTTTGTTTTTTAGATGTTTCAGGAAACACCATACACCTCTCCCGAGTGGCTGTTGGCAATTTACATCCCGCCCATCAGCATAACAAGGCTCCCAGTTCTCCATGGCCTGTCCTGCCTTTCTGGATTTTACACTTTTTTCAGATGGCCCTTTTGACCGGGGGGAAGTGAGACTTCATTGTAGTGCAGATTTCCTTTGCAAGCTTGCTTGGTTGGCCAAAAAGGGCGTATGCGTTTTTTCCTGAATATATTCAGGAAAAAACGCATACGCCCTTTTTGGCCAAGTGCATCATTGTGGACGTTCTGCCTCTTTTCCTATGCTTTAAATGCAATTCCAGTCTACCTCCTGAAATCGGTTTCCTGCAATTCTGCCCCGCTTTCAAGTCCTCTTGGCAGCCTTACTTCAGTATATTTTTGGACGATAGCTGTCATTTATAACTCTGCAGGTTTGTGAATTACAGTGCCCCTGAGCTCCTTTCTTCAACTCGTTTTCTTGTGAGCTGGCCGCAACACTGCAGGATTGCTTCAGGCCCTAATCTGGTTCCGGCACGGCACGCTGAGCCTTTGGTTAATTCCTCTTCCTGGTGGGAAATGAGAGTTAAATTTGCCCGTCCAGACACCTCCAGCTAGTCTCTCATTGGTTCTCCCTATTCCTGTTCATCTTCCGCAGAAATTGCAAACTGGGCCAAACAGGAGGTTAAAGGCAGTGACTCTCCAAGTCGGGAGAGTGTTAGTAAAGCGTCTGGAATGTTGCACCCGAGTACCAGGGGACGAGAACTGAGACATATTGGAACACGTCTCCCGATCACACGGTTGATCATACTCTGGGCTCCACGTGCATGTTTTAGCTGAAGGAAGAATCCCTTAAACCTGGAGAGTTGAGACCCGTGGAATGGGTACCATGCAATATGACTTCAAAGGGTCTTCATTTGCTCACCGAACCTCTCCAATCCTATCACTGCTGCGTTTATGCCCCTGTACACACGCTTGATTTTCTTTCAGAGACATAGCAATCCATAGGTTTTAAGATACTTACTAGTCAGGTACATTCTTAGGCGTTTAATATGGGGTGTTGAGTCCATTTCGTTGAGCAAGGAGTAGTTCTTGTCTATTCCATATTTGGCTTAAGGAACTTTATCTGTGCTCATTTCAATCTCTGGTTTTATGCAGCACCCCAACTCACCTTTCCCCTTAAGCAAGCATAAGTTGGTTTTCTAAATTTGAGACCCTGTTCTGTTTTGTAATCCAGTTCCTGTGTAGCCAAGTTTACATCCCGTGTATTAGTGATATCTTATGATGTTTCTTTTTCTGTGTGACTTATTTCAGTTAGAATCATCATACCTGAATCCACTCATTATGCTGCTACGGGCCTGATGACATAGATTTCATTGCTGAGTGATATTGCATTGTACGTAAGTACCACAACTTCTTTATCCATTTTTCACTTTCTGCGATATTGAACTTGTACCGTAAACGAGGTTCTTGTAAACAGAGCCGTCCCAAACTTTGGGGTGGCTGTGTCTTTTTGATTTTAATTTCCCTAAGCTATAGGACCATAAGTGGAAGTGCCCTAGGCTCTGTTGCTTTGTTTTTTAGATGTTTCAGGAAACACCATACACCTCTCCCGAGTGGCTCTTGGCAATTTACATCCCGCCCATCAGCATAACAAGGCTCCCAGTTCTCCATGGCCTGTCCTGCCTTTCTGGATTTTATACTTTTTTCAGATGGCCCTTTTGACCGGGGGGAAGTGAGACTTCATTGTAGTGCAGATTTCCTTTGCAAGCTTGCTTGGTTGGCCAAAAAGGGCGTATGTGTTTTTTCCTGAATATATTCAGGAAAAAACGCATACGCCCTTTTTGGCCAAGTGCATCATTGTGGGCGTTCTGCCTCTTTTCCTATGCTTTAAATGCAATTCCAGTCTACCTCCTGAAATCGGTTTCCTGCAATTCTGCCCCGCTTTCAAGTCCTCTTGGCAGCCTTACTTCAGTATATTTTTGGACGATAGCTGTCATTTATAACTCTGCAGGTTTGTGAATTACAGTGCCCCTGAGCTCCTTTCTTCAACTCGCTTTCTTGTGAGCTGGCCGCAACACCGCAGGATTGCTTCAGGCCCTAATCTGGTTCCGGCACGGCACGCTGAGCCTTTAGTTAATTCCTCTTCCTGGTGGGAAATGAGAGTTAAATTTGCCCGTCCAGACACCTCCAGCTAGTCTCTCATTGGTTCTCCCTATTCCTGTTCATCTTCCGCAGAAATTGCAAACTGGGCCAAACAGGAGGTTAAAGGCAGTGACTCTCCAAGTCGGGAGAGTGTTAGTAAAGCGTCTGGAATGTTGCACCCGAGTACCAGGGGACGAAAACTGAGACATATTGGAACACGTCTCCCGATCACACGGTTGATCATACTCTGGGTTCCACGTGCATGTTTTAGCTGAAGGAAGAATCCCTTAAACCTGGAGAGTTGAGACCCGTGGAATGGGTACCATGCAATATGACTTCAAAGGGTCTTCATTTGCTCACCGAACCTCTCCAATCCTATCACTGCTGCGTTTATGCCCCTGTACACACGCTTGATTTTCTTTCAGAGACATAGCAATCCATAGGTTTTAAGATACTTACTAGTCAGGTACATTCTTAGGCGTTTAATATGGGGTGTTGAGTTCATTTCGTTGAGCAAGGAGTAGTTCTTGTCTATTCCATATTTGGCTTAAGGAACTTTATCTGTGCTCATTTCAATCTCTGGTTTTATGCAGCACCCCAACTCACCTTTCCCCTTAAGCAAGCATAAGTTGGTTTTCTAAATTTGAGACCCTGTTCTGTTTTGTAATCCAGTTCCTGTGTAGCCAAGTTTACATCCCGTGTATTAGTGATATCTTATGATGTTTCTTTTTCTGTGTGACTTATTTCAGTTAGAATCATCATACCTGAATCCACTCATTATGCTGCTACGGGCCTGATGACATAGATTTCATTGCTGAGTGATATTGCATTGTACGTAAGTACCACAACTTCTTTATCCATTTTTCACTTTCTGCGATATTGAACTTGTACCGTAAACGAGGTTCTTGTAAACAGAGCCGTCCCAAACTTTGGGGTGGCTGTGTCTTTTTGATTTTAATTTCCCTAAGCTATAGGACCATAAGTGGAAGTGCCCTAGGCTCTGTTGCTTTGTTTTTTAGATGTTTCAGGAAACACCATACACCTCTCCCGAGTGGCTCTTGGCAATTTACATCCCGCCCATCAGCATAACAAGGCTCCCAGTTCTCCATGGCCTGTCCTGCCTTTCTGGATTTTACACTTTTTTCAGATGGCCCTTTTGACCGGGGGGAAGTGAGACTTCATTGTAGTGCAGATTTCCTTTGCAAGCTTGCTTGGTTGTCCAAAAAGGGCGTATGCGTTTTTTCCTGAATATATTCAGGAAAAAACGCATACGCCCTTTTTGGCCAAGTGCATCATTGTGGACGTTCTGCCTCTTTTCCTATGCTTTAAATGCAATTCCAGTCTACCTCCTGAAATCGGTTTCCTGCAATTCTGCCCCGCTTTCAAGTCCTCTTGGCAGCCTTACTTCAGTATATTTTTGGACGATAGCTGTCATTTATAACTCTGCAGGTTTGTGAATTACAGTGCCCCTGAGCTCCTTTCTTCAACTCGCTTTCTTGTGAGCTGGCCGCAACACCGCAGGATTGCTTCAGGCCCTAATCTGGTTCCGGCACGGCACGCTGAGCCTTTGGTTAATTCCTCTTCCTGGTGGGAAATGAGAGTTAAATTTGCCCGTCCAGACACCTCCAGCTAGTCTCTCATTGGTTCTCCCTATTCCTGTTCATCTTCCGCAGAAATTGCAAACTGGGCCAAACAGGAGGTTAAAGGCACTGACTCTCCAAGTCGGGAGAGTGTTAGTAAAGCGTCTGGAATGTTGCACCCGAGTACCAGGGGACGAGAACTGAGACATATTGGAACATGTCTCCCGATCACGGGTGATCATACTCTGGGTTCCACGTGCATGTTTTACCTGAAGGCAGAATCCCTTAAACCTGGAGAGTTGAGACCCGTGGAATGGGTACCATGCAATATGACTTCAAAGGGTCTTCATTTGCTCACCGAACCTCTCCAATCCTATCACTGCTGCGTTTATGCCCCTGTACACACGCTTGATTTTCTTTCAGAGACATAGCAATCCATAGGTTTTAAGATACTTACTAGTCAGGTACATTCTTAGGCGTTTAATATGGGGTGTTGAGTCCATTTCGTTGAGCAAGGAGTAGTTCTTGTCTATTCTATATTTGGCTTAAGGAACTTTATCTGTGCTCATTTCAATCTCTGGTTTTATGCAGCACCCCAACTCACCTTTCCCCTTAAGCAAGCATAAGTTGGTTTTCTAAATTTGAGACCCTGTTCTGTTTTGTAATCCAGTTCCTGTGTAGCCAAGTTTACATCCCGTGTATTAGTGATATCTTATGATGTTTCTTTTTCTGTGTGACTTATTTCAGTTAGAATCATCATACCTGAATCCACTCATTATGCTGCTATGGGCCTGATGACATAGATTTCATTGCTGAGTGATATGGCATTGTACGTAAGTACCACAACTTCTTTATCCATTTTTCACTTTCTGTGATATTGAACTTGTACCGTAAATGAGGTTCTTGTAAACAGAGCCGTCCCAAACTTTGGGGTGGCTGTGTCTTTTTGATTTTAATTTCCCTAAGCTATAGGACCATATGTGGAAGTGCCCGAGGCTCTGTTGCTTTGTTTTTTAGATGTTTCAGGAAACACCATACACCTCTCCCGAGTGGCTCTTGGCAATTTACATCCCGCCCATCAGCATAACAAGGCTCCCAGTTCTCCATGGCCTGTCCTGCCTTTCTGGATTTTACACTTTTTTCAGATGGCCCTTTTGACCGGGGGAAGTGAGACTTCATTGTAGTGCAGATTTCCTTTGCAAGCTTGCTTGGTTGGCCAAAAAGGGCGTATGCGTTTTTTCCTGAATATATTCAGGAAAAAACGCATACGCCCTTTTTGGCCAAGTGCATCATTGTGGACGTTCTGCCTCTTTTCCTATGCTTTACGTGCAATTCCAGTCTACCTCCTGAAATCGGTTTCCTGCAATTCTGCCCCGCTTTCAAGTCCTCTTGGCAGCCTTACTTCAATATATTTTTGGAAGATAGCTGTCATTTATAACTCTGCAGGTTTGTGAATTACAGTGCCCCTGAGCTCCTTTCTTCAACTCGCTTTCTTGTGAGCTGGCCGCAACACCGCAGGATTGCTTCAGGCCCTAATCTGGTTCCGACACGGCACGCTGAGCCTTTGGTTAATTCCTCTTCCTGGTGGGAAATGAGAGTTAAATTTGCCCGTCCAGACACCTCCACATAGTCTCTCATTGGTTCTCCCTATTCCTGTTCATCTTCCTCAGAAATTGCAAATGGGCCAAACAGGAGGTTAAAGGCACTGACTCTCCAAGTCGGGAGAGTGTTAGTAAAGCGTCTGGAATGTTGCACCCGAGTACCAGGGGACTAGAACTGAGACATATTGGAACATGTCTCCCGATCACACGGTTGATCATACTCTGGGATCCACGTGCATGTTTTACCTGAAGGCAGAATCCCTTAAACCTGGAGAGTTGAGACCCGTGGAATGGGTACCATGCAATATGACTTCAAAGGGTCTTCATTTGCTCACCGAACCTCTCCAATCCTATCACTGCTGCGTTTATGCCCCTGTACACTCGCTTGATTTTCTTTCAGAGACATAGCAATCCATAGGTTTTAAGATACTTACTAGTCAGGTACATTCTTAGGCGTTTAATATGGGGTGTTGAGTCCATTTCGTTGAGCAAGGAGTAGTTCTTGTCCATTCCATATTTGGCTTAAGGAACTTTATCTGTGCTCATTTCAATCTCTGGTTTGATGCAGCACCCCAACTCACCTTTCCCCTTAAGCAAGCATAAGTTGGTTTTCTAAATTTGAGTCCCTGTTCTGTTTTGTAATCCAGTTCCTGTGTCGCCAAGTTTACATTCCGTGTATTAGTGATATCTTATGATGTTTCTTTTTCTGTGTGACTTATTTCACTGAGAATCATCATACCTGAATCCACTCATTATGCTGCTACGGGCCTGATGACATAGATTTCATTGCTGAGTGATATTGCATTGTACGTAAGTACCACAACTTCTTTATCCATTTTTCACTTTCTGCGATATTGAACTTGTACCGTAAACGAGGTTCTTGTAAACAGAGCCGTCCCAAACTTTGGGGTGGCTGTGTCTTTTTGATTTTAATTTCCCTAAGCTATAGGACCATAAGTGGAAGTGCCCTAGGTTCTGTTGCTTTGTTTTTTAGATGTTTCAGGAAACACCATACACCTCTCCCGAGTGGCTCTTGGCAATTTACATCCCGCCCATCAGCATAACAAGGTTCCCAGTTCTCCATGGCCTGTCCTGCCTTTCTGGATTTTACACTTTTTTCAGATGGCCCTTTTGACCGGGGGGAAGTGAGACTTCATTGTAGTGCAGATTTCCTTTGCAAGCTTGCTTGGTTGGCCAAAAAGTGCGTATGCGTTTTTTCCTGAATATATTCAGGAGAAAACGCATACGCCCTTTTTGGCCAAGTGCATCATTGTGGACGTTCTGCCTCTTTTCCTATGCTTTAAATGCAATTCCAGTCTACCTCCTGAAATCGGTTTCCTGCAATTCTGCCCCGCTTTCAAGTCCTCTTGGCAGCCTTACTTCAGTATATTTTTGGACGATAGCTGTCATTTATAACTCTGCAGGTTTGTGAATTACAGTGCCCCTGAGCTCCTTTCTTCAACTCGCTTTCTTGTGAGCTGGCCGCAACACCGCAGGATTGCTTCAGGCCCTAATCTTGTTCCGGCACGGCACGCTGAGCCTTTGGTTAATTCCTCTTCCTGGTGGGAAATGAGAGTTAAATTTGCCCGTCCAGACACCTCCAGCTAGTCTCTCATTGGTTCTCCCTATTCCTGTTCATCTTCCGCAGAAATTGCAAACTGGGCCAAACAGGAGGTTAAAGGCACTGACTCTCCAAGTCGGGAGAGTGTTAGTAAAGCGTGTGGAATGTTGCACCCGAGTACCAGGGGACGAGAACTGAGACATATTGGAACACGTCTCCCGATCACACGGTTGATCATACTCTGGGTTCCACGTGCATGTTTTACCTGAAGGCAGAATCCCTTAAACCTGGAGAGTTGAGACCCGTGGAATGGGTACCATGCAATATGACTTCAAAGGGTCTTCATTTGCTCACCGAACCTCTCCAATCCTATCACTGCTGCGTTTGTGCCCCTGTACACACGCTTGATTTTCTTACAGAGACATAGCAATCCATAGGTTTTAAGATACTTACTAGTCAGGTACATTCTTAGGCGTTTAATATGGGGTGTTGAGTCCATTTCGTTGAGCAAGGAGTAGTTCTTGTCTATTCCATATTTGGCTTAAGGAACTTTATCTGTGCTCATTTCAATCTCTGGTTTTATGCAGCACCCCAACTCACCTTTCCCCTTAAGCAAGCATAAGTTGGTTTTCTAAATTTGAGACCCTGTTCTGTTTTGTAATCCAGTTCCTGTGTAGCCAAGTTTACATCCCGTGTATTAGTGATATCTTATGATGTTTCTTTTTCTGTGTGACTTATTTCAGTTAGAATCATCATACCTGAATCCACTCATTATGCTGCTATGGGCCTGATGACATAGATTTCATTGCTGAGTGATATTGCATTGTACGTAAGTACCACAACTTCTTTATCCATTTTTCACTTTCTGCGATATTGAACTTGTTCCGTAAACGAGGTTCTTGTAAACAGAGCCGTCCCAAACTTTGGGGTGGCTGTGTCTTTTTGATTTTAATATCCCTAAGCTATAGGACCATAAGTGGAAGTGCCCTAGGCTCTGTTGCTTTGTTTTTTAGATGTTTCAGGAAACACCATACACCTCTCCCGAGTGGCTGTTGGCAATTTACATCCCGCCCATCAGCATAACAAGGCTCCCAGTTCTCCATGGCCTGTCCTGCCTTTCTGGATTTTACACTTTTTTCAGATGGTCCTTTTGACCGGGGGGAAGTGAGACTTCATTGTAGTGCAGATTTCCTTTGCAAGCTTGCTTGGTTGGCCAAAAAGGGCGTATGCGTTTTTTCCTGAATATATTCAGGAAAAAACGCATACGCCCTTTTTGGCCAAGTGCATCATTGTGGACGTTCTGCCTGTTTTCCTATGCTTTAAATGCAATTCCAGTCTACCTCCTGAAATCGGTTTCCTGCAATTCTGCCCCGCTTTCAAGTCCTCTTGGCAGCCTTACTTCAGTATATTTTTGGACGATAGCTGTCATTTATAACTCTGCAGGTTTGTGAATTACAGTGCCCCTGAGCTCCTTTCTTCAACTCGCTTTCTTGTGAGCTGGCCGCAACACCGCAGGATTGCTTCAGGCCCTAATCTGGTTCCGGCACGGCACGCTGAGCCTTTGGTTAATTCCTCTTCCTGGTGGGAAATGAGAGTTAAATTTGCCCGTCCAGACACCTCCAGCTAGTCTCTCATTGGTTCTCCCTATTCCTGTTCATCTTCCGCAGAAATTGCAAACTGGGCCAAACAGGAGGTTAAAGGCACTGACTCTCCAAGTCGGGAGAGTGTTAGTAAAGCGTGTGGAATGTTGCACCCGAGTACCAGGGGACGAGAACTGAGACATATTGGAACACGTCTCCCGATCACACGGTTGATCATACTCTGGGTTCCACGTGCATGTTTTACCTGAAGGCAGAATCCCTTAAACCTGGAGAGTTGAGACCCGTGGAATGGGTACCATGCAATATGACTTCAAAGGGTCTTCATTTGCTCACCGAACCTCTCCAATCCTATCACTGCTGCGTTTATGCCCCTGTACACACGCTTGATTTTCTTTCAGAGACATAGCAATCCATAGGTTTTAAGATACTTACTAGTCAGGTACATTCTTAGGCGTTTAATATGGGGTGTTGAGTCCATTTCGTTGAGCAAGGAGTAGTTCTTGTCTATTCCATATTTGGCTTAAGGAACTTTATCTGTGCTCATTTCAATCTCTGGTTTGATGCAGCACCCCAACTCACCTTTCCCCTTAAGCAAGCATAAGTTGGTTTTCTAAATTTGAGACCCTGTTCTGTTTTGTAATCCAGTTCCTGTGTCGCCAAGTTTACATCCCGTGTGTTAGTGATATCTTATGATGTTTCTTTTTCTGTGTGACTTATTTCAGTTAGAATCATCATACCTGAATCCACTCATTATGCTGCTACGGGCCTGATGACATAGATTTCATTGCTGAGTGATATGGCATTGTACGTAAGTACCACAACTTCTTTATCCATTTTTCACTTTCTGCGATATTGAACTTGTTCCGTAAACGAGGTTCTTGTAAACAGAGCCGTCCCAAACTTTGGGGTGGCTGTGTCTTTTTGATTTTAATATCCCTAAGCTATAGGACCATAAGTGGAAGTGCCCTAGGCTCTGTTGCTTTGTTTTTTAGATGTTTCAGGAAACACCATACACCTCTCCCAAGTGGCTGTTGGCAATTTACATCCCGCCCATCAGCATAACAAGGCTCCCAGTTCTCCATGGCCTGTCCTGCCTTTCTGGATTTTACACTTTTTTCAGATGGTCCTTTTGACCGGGGGGAAGTGAGACTTCATTGTAGTGCAGATTTCCTTTGCAAGCTTGCTTGGTTGGCCAAAAAGGGCGTATGCGTTTTTTCCTGAATATATTCAGGAAAAAACGCATAAGCCCTTTTTGGCCAAGTGCATCATTGTGGACGTTCTGCCTGTTTTCCTATGCTTTAAATGCAATTCCAGTCTACCTCCTGAAATCGGTTTCCTGCAATTCTGCCCCGCTTTCAAGTCCTCTTGGCAGCCTTACTTCAGTATATTTTTGGACGATAGCTGTCATTTATAACTCTGCAGGTTTGTGAATTACAGTGCCCCTGAGCTCCTTTCTTCAACTCGCTTTCTTGTGAGCTGGCCGCAACACCGCAGGATTGCTTCAGGCCCTAATCTGGTTCCGGCACGGCACGCTGAGCCTTTGGTTAATTCCTCTTCCTGGTGGGAAATGAGAGTTAAATTTGCCCGTCCAGACACCTCCAGCTAGTCTCTCATTGGTTCTCCCTATTCCTGTTCATCTTCCGCAGAAATTGCAAACTGGGCCAAACAGGAGGTTAAAGGCACTGACTCTCCAAGTCGGGAGAGTGTTAGTAAAGCGTGTGGAATGTTGCACCCGAGTACCAGGGGACGAGAACTGAGACATATTGGAACACGTCTCCCGATCACACGGTTGATCATACTCTGGGTTCCACGTGCATGTTTTACCTGAAGGCAGAATCCCTTAAACCTGGAGAGTTGAGACCCGTGGAATGGGTACCATGCAATATGACTTCAAAGGGTCTTCATTTGCTCACCGAACCTCTCCAATCCTATCACTGCTGCGTTTGTGCCCCTGTACACACGCTTGATTTTCTTACAGAGACATAGCAATCCATAGGTTTTAAGATACTTACTAGTCAGGTACATTCTTAGGCGTTTAATATGGGGTGTTGAGTCCATTTCGTTGAGCAAGGAGTAGTTCTTGTCTATTCCATATTTGGCTTAAGGAACTTTATCTGTGCTCATTTCAATCTCTGGTTTTATGCAGCACCCCAACTCACCTTTCCCCTTAAGAAAGCATAAGTTGGTTTTCTAAATTTGAGACCCTGTTCTGTTTTGTAATCCAGTTCCTGTGTAGCCAAGTTTACATCCCGTGTATTAGTGATATCTTATGATGTTTCTTTTTCTGTGTGACTTATTTCAGTTAGAATCATCATACCTGAATCCACTCATTATGCTGCTACGGGCCTGATGACATAGATTTCATTGCTGAGTGATATTGCATTGTACGTAAGTACCACAACTTCTTTATCCATTTTTCACTTTCTGCGATATTGAACTTGTTCCGTAAACGAGGTTCTTGTAAACAGAGCCGTCCCAAACTTTGGGGTGGCTGTGTCTTTTTGATTTTAATATCCCTAAGCTATAGGACCATAAGTGGAAGTGCCCTAGGCTCTGTTGCTTTGTTTTTTAGATGTTTCAGGAAACACCATACACCTCTCCCGAGTGGCTGTTGGCAATTTACATCCCGCCCATCAGCATAACAAGGCTCCCAGTTCTCCATGGCCTGTCCTGCCTTTCTGGATTTTACACTTTTTTCAGATGGTCCTTTTGACCGGGGGGAAGTGAGACTTCATTGTAGTGCAGATTTCCTTTGCAAGCTTGCTTGGTTGGCCAAAAAGGGCGTATGCGTTTTTTCCTGAATATATTCAGGAAAAAACGCATAAGCCCTTTTTGGCCAAGTGCATCATTGTGGACGTTCTGCCTGTTTTCCTATGCTTTAAATGCAATTCCAGTCTACCTCCTGAAATCGGTTTCCTGCAATTCTGCCCCGCTTTCAAGTCCTCTTGGCAGCCTTACTTCAGTATATTTTTGGACGATAGCTGTCATTTATAACTCTGCAGGTTTGTGAATTACAGTGCCCCTGAGCTCCTTTCTTCAACTCGCTTTCTTGTGAGCTGGCCGCAACACCGCAGGATTGCTTCAGGCCCTAATCTGGTTCCGGCACGGCACGCTGAGCCTTTGGTTAATTCCTCTTCCTGGTGGGAAATGAGAGTTAAATTTGCCCGTCCAGACACCTCCAGCTAGTCTCTCATTGGTTCTCCCTATTCCTGTTCATCTTCCGCAGAAATTGCAAACTGGGCCAAACAGGAGGTTAAAGGCACTGACTCTCCAAGTCGGGAGAGTGTTAGTAAAGCGTGTGGAATGTTGCACCCGAGTACCAGGGGACGAGAACTGAGACATATTGGAACACGTCTCCCGATCACACGGTTGATCATACTCTGGGTTCCACGTGCATGTTTTACCTGAAGGCAGAATCCCTTAAACCTGGAGAGTTGAGACCCGTGGAATGGGTACCATGCAATATGACTTCAAAGGGTCTTCATTTGCTCACCGAACCTCTCCAATCCTATCACTGCTGCGTTTGTGCCCCTGTACACACGCTTGATTTTCTTACAGAGACATAGCAATCCATAGGTTTTAAGATACTTACTAGTCAGGTACATTCTTAGGCGTTTAATATGGGGTGTTGAGTCCATTTCGTTGAGCAAGGAGTAGTTCTTGTCTATTCCATATTTGGCTTAAGGAACTTTATCTGTGCTCATTTCAATCTCTGGTTTTATGCAGCACCCCAACTCACCTTTCCCCTTAAGCAAGCATAAGTTGGTTTTCTAAATTTGAGACCCTGTTCTGTTTTGTAATCCAGTTCCTGTGTAGCCAAGTTTACATCCCGTGTATTAGTGATATCTTATGATGTTTCTTTTTCTGTGTGACTTATTTCAGTTAGAATCATCATACCTGAATCCACTCATTATGCTGCTATGGGCCTGATGACATAGATTTCATTGCTGAGTGATATTGCATTGTACGTAAGTACCACAACTTCTTTATCCATTTTTCACTTTCTGCGATATTGAACTTGTTCCGTAAACGAGGTTCTTGTAAACAGAGCCGTCCCAAACTTTGGGGTGGCTGTGTCTTTTTGATTTTAATTTCCCTAAGCTATAGGACCATAAGTGGAAGTGCCCTAGGCTCTGTTGCTTTGTTTTTTAGATGTTTCAGGAAACACCATACACCTCTCCCGAGTGGCTCTTGGCAATTTACATCCCGCCCATCAGCATAACAAGGTTCCCAGTTCTCCATGGCCTGTCCTGCCTTTCTGGATTTTACACTTTTTTCAGATGGCCCTTTTGACCGGGGGGAAGTGAGACTTCATTGTAGTGCAGATTTCCTTTGCAAGCTTGCTTGGTTGGCCAAAAAGGGCGTATGCGTTTTTTCCTGAATATATTCAGGAAAAAACGCATACGCCCTTTTTGGCCAAGTGCATCATTGTGGACGTTCTGCCTCTTTTCCTATGCTTTAAATGCAATTCCAGTCTACCTCCTGAAATCGGTTTCCTGCAATTCTGCCCCGCTTTCAAGTCCTCTTGGCAGCCTTACTTCAGTATATTTTTGGACGATAGCTGTCATTTATAACTCTGCAGGTTTGTGAATTACAGTGCCCCTGAGCTCCTTTCTTCAACTCGCTTTCTTGTGAGCTGGCCGCAACACCGCAGGATTGCTTCAGGCCCTAATCTGGTTCCGGCACGGCACGCTGAGCCTTTGGTTAATTCCTCTTCCTGGTGGGAAATGAGAGTTAAATTTGCCCGTCCAGACACCTCCAGCTAGTCTCTCATTGGTTCTCCCTATTCCTGTTCATCTTCCGCAGAAATTGCAAACTGGGCCAAACAGGAGGTTAAAGGCACTGACTCTCCAAGTCGGGAGAGTGTTAGTAAAGCGTCTGGAATGTTGCACCCGAGTACCAGGGGACGAGAACTGAGACATATTGGAACACGTCTCCCGATCACACGGTTGATCATACTCTGGGTTCCACGTGCATGTTTTAGCTGAAGGAAGAATCCCTTAAACCTGGAGAGTTGAGACCCGTGGAATGGGTACCATGCAATATGACTTCAAAGGGTCTTCATTTGCTCACCGAACCTCTCCAATCCTATCACTGCTGCGTTTGTGCCCCTGTACACACGCTTGATTTTCTTTCAGAGACATAGCAATCCATAGGTTTTAAGATACTTACTAGTCAGGTACATTCTTAGGCGTTTAATATGGGGTGTTGAGTCCATTTCGTTGAGCAAGGAGTAGTTCTTTTCTATTCTATATTTGGCTTAAGGAACTTTATCTGTGCTCATTTCAATCTCTGGTTTTATGCAGCACCCCAACTCACCTTTCCCCTTAAGCAAGCATAAGTTGGTTTTCTAAATTTGAGACCCTGTTCTGTTTTGTAATCCAGTTCCTGTGTAGCCAAGTTTACATCCCGTGTGTTAGTGATATCTTATGATGTTTCTTTTTCTGTGTGACTTATTTCAGTTAGAATCATCATACCTGAATCCACTCATTATGCTGCTACGGGCCTGATGACATAGATTTCATTGCTGAGTGATATTGCATTGTACGTAAGTACCACAACTTCTTTATACATTTTTCACTTTCTGCGATATTGAACTTGTTCCGTAAACGAGGTTCTTGTAAACAGAGCCGTCCCAAACTTTGGGGTGGCTGTGTCTTTTTGATTTTAATTTCCCTAAGCTATAGGACCATAAGTGGAAGTGCCCTAGGCTCTGTTGCTTTGTTTTTTAGATGTTTCAGGAAACACCATACACCTCTCCCGAGTGGCTCTTGGCAATTTACATCCCGCCCATCAGCATAACAAGGTTCCCAGTTCTCCATGGCCTGTCCTGCCTTTCTGGATTTTACACTTTTTTCAGATGGCCCTTTTGACCGGGGGGAAGTGAGACTTCATTGTAGTGCAGATTTCCTTTGCAAGCTTGCTTGGTTGGCCAAAAAGGGCGTATGCGAACGCATACGCCCTTTTTGGCCAAGTGCATCATTGTGGACGTTCTGCCTGTTTTCCTATGCTTTAAATGCAATTCCAGTCTACCTCCTGAAATCGGTTTCCTGCAATTCTGCCCCGCTTTCAAGTCCTCTTGGCAGCCTTACTTCAGTATATTTTTGGACGATAGCTGTCATTTATAACTCTGCAGGTTTGTGAATTACAGTGCCCCTGAGCTCCTTTCTTCAACTCGCTTTCTTGTGAGCTGGCCGCAACACCACAGGATTGCTTCAGGCCCTAATCTGGTTCCGGCACGGCACGCTGAGCCTTTGGTTAATTCCTCTTCCTGGTGGGAAATGAGAGTTAAATTTGCCCGTCCAGACACCTCCAGCTAGTCTCTCATTGGTTCTCCCTATTCCTGTTCATCTTCCGCAGAAATTGCATACTGGGCCAAACAGGAGGTTAAAGGCACTGACTCTCCAAGTCGGGAGAGTGTTAGTAAAGCGTGTGGAATGTTGCACCCGAGTACCAGGGGACGAGAACTGAGACATATTGGAACACGTCTCCCGATCACACGGTTGATCATACTCTGGGTTCCACGTGCATGTTTTACCTGAAGGCAGAATCCCTTAAACCTGGAGAGTTGAGACCCGTGGAATGGGTACCATGCAATATGACTTCAAAGGGTCTTCATTTGCTCACCGAACCTCTCCAATCCTATCACTGCTGCGTTTATGCCCCTGTACACACGCTTGATTTTCTTTCAGAGACATAGCAATCCATAGGTTTTAAGATACTTACTAGTCAGGTACATTCTTAGGCGTTTAATATGGGTTGTTGAGTCCATTTCGTTGAGCAAGGAGTAGTTCTTGTCTATTCCATATTTGGCTTAAGGAACTTTATCTGTGCTCATTTCAATCTCTGGTTTGATGCAGCACCCCAACTCACCTTTCCCCTTAAGCAAGCATAAGTTGGTTTTCTAAATTTGAGACCCTGTTCTGTTTTGTAATCCAGTTCCTGTGTAGCCAAGTTTACATTCCGTGTATTAGTGATATCTTATGATGTTTCTTTTTCTGTGTGACTTATTTCAGTTAGAATCATCATACCTGAATCCACTCATTATGCTGCTACGGGCCTGATGACATAGATTTCATTGCTGAGTGATATTGCATTGTACGTAAGTACCACAACTTCTTTATCCATTTTTCACTTTCTGCGATATTGAACTTGTACCGTAAACGAGGTTCTTGTAAACAGAGCCGTCCCAAACTTTGGGGTGGCTGTGTCTTTTTGATTTTAATTTCCCTAAGCTATAGGACCATAAGTGGAAGTGCCCTAGGCTCTGTTGCTTTGTTTTTTAGATGTTTCAGGAAACACCATACACCTCTCCCGAGTGGCTCTTGGCAATTTACATCCCGCCCATCAGCATAACAAGGCTCCCAGTTCTCCATGGCCTGTCCTGCCTTTCTGGATTTTACACTTTTTTCAGATGGCCCTTTTGACCGGGGGGAAGTGAGACTTCATTGTAGTGCAGATTTCCTTTGCAAGCTTGCTTGGTTGGCCAAAAAGGGCGTATGCGTTTTTTCCTGAATATATTCAGGAGAAAACGCATACGCCCTTTTTGGCCAAGTGCATCATTGTGGACGTTCTGCCTCTTTTCCTATGCTTTAAATGCAATTCCAGTCTACCTCCTGAAATCGGTTTCCTGCAATTCTGCCCCGCTTTCAAGTCCTCTTGGCAGCCTTACTTCAGTATATTTTTGGACGATAGCTGTCATTTATAACTCTGCAGGTTTGTGAATTACAGTGCCCCTGAGCTCCTTTCTTCAACTCGCTTTCTTGTGAGCTGGCCGCAACACCGCAGGATTGCTTCAGGCCCTAATCTGGTTCCAGCACGGCACGCTGAGCCTTTGGTTAATTCCTCTTCCTGGTGGGAAATGAGAGTTAAATTTGCCCGTCCAGACACCTCCAGCTAGTCTCTCATTGGTTCTCCCTATTCCTGTTCATCTTCCGCAGAAATTGCAAACTGGGCCAAACAGGAGGTTAAAGGCACTGACTCTCCAAGTCGGGAGAGTGTTAGTAAAGCGTCTGGAATGTTGCACCCGAGTACCAGGGGACGAGAACTGAGACATATTGGAACACGTCTCCCGATCACACGGTTGATCATACTCTGGGTTCCACGTGCATGTTTTAGCTGAAGGAAGAATCCCTTAAACCTGGAGAGTTGAGACCCGTGGAATGGGTACCATGCAATATGACTTCAAAGGGTCTTCATTTGCTCACCGAACCTCTCCAATCCTATCACTGCTGCGTTTGTGCCCCTGTACACACGCTTGATTTTCTTTCAGAGACATAGCAATCCATAGGTTTTAAGATACTTACTAGTCAGGTACATTCTTAGGCCTTTAATATGGGGTGTTGAGTCCATTTCGTTGAGCAAGGAGTAGTTCTTGTCTATTCTATATTTGGCTTAAGGAACTTTATCTGTGCTCATTTCAATCTCTGGTTTTATGCAGCACCCCAACTCACCTTTCCCCTTAAGCAAGCATAAGTTGGTTTTCTAAATTTGAGAACCTGTTCTGTTTTGTAATCCAGTTCCTGTGTAGCCAAGTTTACATTCCGTGTATTAGTGATATCTTATAATGTTTCTTTTTCTGTATGACTTATTTCAGTTAGAATCATCATACCTGAATCCACTCATTATGCTGCTACGGGCCTGATGACATAGATTTCATTGCTGAGTGATATTGCATTGTACGTAAGTACCACAACTTCTTTATCCATTTTTCACTTTCTGCGATATTGAACTTGTACCATAAACGAGGTTCTTGTAAACAGAGCCGTCCCAAACTTTGGGGTGGCTGTGTCTTTTTGATTTTAATTTCCCTAAGCTATAGGACCATAAGTGGAAGTGCCCTAGGCTCTGTTGCTTTGTTTTTTAGATGTTTCAGGAAACACCATACACCTCTCCCGAGTGGCTCTTGGCAATTTACATCCCGCCCATCAGCATAACAAGGCTCCCAGTTCTCCATGGCCTGTCCTGTCTTTCTGGATTTTACACTTTTTTCAGATGGCCCTTTTGACCGGGGGGAAGTGAGACTTCATTTTAGTGCAGATTTCCTTTGCAAGGTTGCTTGGTTGGCCAAAAAGGGCGTATGCGTTTTTTCCTGAATATATTCAGGAAAAAACGCATACGCCCTTTTTGGCCAAGTGCATCATTGTGGACGTTCTGCCTCTTTTCCTATGCTTTAAATGCAATTCCAGTCTACCTCCTGAAATCGGTTTCCTGCAATTCTGCCCCGCTTTCAAGTCCTCTTGGCAGCCTTACTTCAGTATATTTTTGGACGATAGCTGTCATTTATAACTCTGCAGGTTTGTGAATTACAGTGCCCCTGAGCTCCTTTCTTCAACTCGCTTTCTTGTGAGCTGGCCGCAACACCGCAGGATTGCTTCAGGCCCTAATCTGGTTCCGGCACGGCACGCTGAGCCTTTGGTTAATTCCTCTTCCTGGTGGGAAATGAGAGTTAAATTTGCCCGTCCAGACACCTCCACCTAGTCTCTCATTGGTTCTCCCTATTCCTGTTCATCTTCCGCAGAAATTGCAAACTGGGCCAAACAGGAGGTTAAAGGCACTGACTCTCCAAGTCGGGAGAGTGTTAGTAAAGCGTGTGGAATGTTGCACCCGAGTACCAGGGGACGAGAACTGAGACATATTGGAACACGTCTCCCGATCACACGGTTGATCATACTCTGGGTTCCACGTGCATGTTTTACCTGAAGGCAGAATCCCTTAAACCTGGAGAGTTGAGACCCGTGGAATGGGTACCATGCAATATGACTTCAAAGGGTCTTCATTTGCTCACAGAACCTCTCCAATCCTATCACTGCTGCGTTTATGCCCCTGTACACACGCTTGATTTTCTTTCAGAGACATAGCAATCCATAGGTTTTAAGATACTTACTAGTCAGGTACATTCTTAGGCGTTTAATATGGGGTGTTGAGTCCATTTCGTTGAGCAAGGAGTAGTTCTTGTCTATTCCATATTTGGCTTAAGGAACTTTATCTGTGCTCATTTCAATCTCTGGTTTGATGCAGCACCCCAACTCACCTTTCCCCTTAAGCAAGCATAAGTTGGTTTTCTAAATTTGAGACCCTGTTCTGTTTTGTAATCCAGTTCCTGTGTAGCCAAGTTTACATCCCGTGTATTAGTGATATCTTATGATGTTTCTTTTTCTGTGTGACTTATTTCAGTTAGAATCATCATACCTGAATCCACTCATTATGTTGCTACGGGCCTGATGACATAGATTTCATTGCTGAGTGATATTGCATTGTACGTAAGTACCACAACTTCTTTATCCATTTTTCACTTTCTGCGATATTGAACTTGTACCGTAAACGAGGTTCTTGTAAACAGAGCCGTCCCAAACTTTGGGGTGGCTGTGTCTTTTTGATTTTAATTTCCCTAAGCTATAGGACCATAAGTGGAAGTGCCCTAGGCTCTGTTGCTTTGTTTTTTAGATGTTTCAGGAAACACCATACACCTCTCCCGAGTGGCTGTTGGCAATTTACATCCCGCTCATCAACATAACAAGGCTCCCAGTTCTCCATGGCCTGTCCTGCCTTTCTGGATTTTACACTTTTTTCAGATGGCCCTTTTGACCGGGGGAAAGTGAGACTTCATTGTAGTGCAGATTTCCTTTGCAAGCTTGCTTGGTTGGCCAAAAAGGGCGTATGCGTTTTTTCCTGAATATATTCAGGAAAAAACGCATACGCCCTTTTTGGCCAAGTGCATCATTGTGGACGTTCTGCCTCTTTTCCTATGCTTTAAATGCAATTCCAGTCTACCTCCTGAAATCGGTTTCCTGCAATTCTGTCCCGCTTTCAAGTCCTCTTGGCAGCCTTACTTCAGTATATTTTTGGACGATAGCTGTCATTTATAACTCTGCAGGTTTGTGAATTACAGTGCCCCTGAGCTCCTTTCTTCAACTCGTTTTCTTGTGAGCTGGCCGCAACACCGCAGGATTGCTTCAGGCCCTAATCTGGTTCCGGCACGGCACGCTGAGCCTTTGGTTAATTCCTCTTCCTGGTGGGAAATGAGAGTTAAATTTGCCCGTCCAGACACCTCCAGCTAGTCTCTCATTGGTTCTCCCTATTCCTGTTCATCTTCCGCAGAAATTGCAAACTGGGCCAAACAGGAGGTTAAAGGCACTGACTCTCCAAGTCGGGAGAGTGTTAGTAAAGCGTCTGGAATGTTGCACCCGAGTACCAGGGGACGAGAACTGAGACATATTGGAACACGTCTCCCGATCACACGGTTGATCATACTCTGGGTTCCACGTGCATGTTTTAGCTGAAGGAAGAATCCCTTAAACCTGGAGAGTTGAGACCCGTGGAATGGGTACCATGCAATATGACTTCAAAGGGTCTTCATTTGCTCACCGAACCTCTCCAATCCTATCACTGCTGCGTTTATGCCCCTGTACACACGCTTGATTTTCTTTCAGAGACATAGCAATCCATAGGTTTTAAGATACTTACTAGTCAGGTACATTCTTAGGCGTTTAATATGGGGTGTTGAGTCCATTTCATTGAGCAAGGAGTAGTTCTTGTCTATTCTATATTTGGCTTAAGGAACTTTATCTGTGCTCATTTCAATCTCTGGTTTTATGCAGCACCCCAACTCACCTTTCCCCTTAAGCAAGCATAAGTTGGTTTTCTAAATTTGAGACCCTGTTCTGTTTTGTAATCCAGTTCCTGTGTAGCCAAGTTTACATCTCGTGTATTAGTGATATCTTATGATGTTTCTTTTTCTGTGTGACTTATTTCAGTTAGAATCATCATACCTGAATCCACTCATTATGCTGCTATGGGCCTGATGACATAGATTTCATTGCTGAGTGATATTGCATTGTACGTAAGTACCACAACTTCTTTATCCATTTTGCGCTTTCTGTGATATTGAACTTGTACCGTAAACGAGGTTCTTGTAAACAGAGCCGTCCCAAACTTTGGGGTGGCTGTGTCTTTTTGATTTTAATTTCCCTAAGCTATAGGACCATAAGTGGAAGTGCCCTAGGCTCTGTTGCTTTGTTTTCTGGATGTTTCAGGAAACACCATACACTTCTCCAGAGTGGCTGCTGGCAATTTACATCCCACCCATCAACATAAGAAGGCTCCTAGTTCTCCTTGGCCTGTCCTGCCTGTCTGGATTTTACACTTTTTTCGGATGGCCCTTTTGACCGGGGGGCAGTGAGACTTCATTGTAGTGCAGATTTCCTTTGCAAGCTTGCTTGGTTGGCCAAAAAGGGCGTATGCGTTTTTTCCTGAATATATTCAGGAAAAAATGCATACGCCCTTTTTGGCCAAGTGCATCATTGTGGACGTTCTGCCTCTTTTCCTATGCTTTACGTGCAATTCCAGTCTACCTCCTGAAATCGGTTTCCTGCAATTCTGCCCCGCTTTCAAGTCCTCTTGGCAGCCTTACTTCAGTATATTTTTGGATGATAGCTGTCATTTATAACTCTGCAGGTTTGTGAATTACAGTGCCCCTGAGCTCCTTTCTTCAACTCGCTTTCTTGTGAGCTGGCCGCAACACCGCAGGATTGCTTCAGGCCCTAATCTGGTTCCGACACGGCACGCTGAGCCTTTGGTTAATTCCTCTTCCTGGTGGCAAATGAGAGTTAAATTTGCCCGTCCAGACACCTCCACCTAGTCTCTCATTGGTTCTCCCTATTCCTGTTCATCTTCCGCAGAAATTGCAAACTGGGCCAAACAGGAGGTTAAAGGCACTGACTCTCCAAGTCGGGAGAGTGTTAGTAAAGCGTGTGGAATGTTGCACCCGAGTACCAGGGAACGAGAACTGAGACATATTGGAACACGTCTCCCGATCACACGGTTGATCATACTCTGGGTTCCACGTGCATGTTTTAGCTGAAGGCAGAATCCCTTAAACCTGGAGAGTTGAGACCCGTGGAATGGGTACCATGCAATATGACTTCAAAGGGTCTTCATTTGCTCACCGAACCTCTCCAATCCTATCACTGCTGCGTTTGTGCCCCTGTACACACGCTTGATTTTCTTTCAGAGACATAGCAATCCATAGGTTTTAAGATACTTACTAGTCAGGTACATTCTTAGGCGTTTAATATGGGGTGTTGAGTCCATTTCGTTGAGCAAGGAGTAGTTCTTGTCTATTCCATATTTGGCTTAAGGAACTTTATCTGTGCTCATTTCAATCTCTGGTTTGATGCAGCACCCCAACTCACCTTTCCCCTTAAGCAAGCATAAGTTGGTTTTCTAAATTTGAGACCCTGTTCTGTTTTGTAATCCAGTTCCTGTGTAGCCAAGTTTACATCCCGTGTATTAGTGATATCTTATGATGTTTCTTTTTCTGTGTGACTAATTTCAGTTAGAATCATCATACCTGAATCCACTCATTATGCTGCTATGGGCCTGATGACATAGATTTCATTGCTGAGTGATATTGCATTGTACGTAAGTACCACAACTTCTTTATCCATTTTTCACTTTCTGCGATATTGAACTTGTTCCGTAAACGAGGTTCTTGTAAACAGAGCCGTCCCAAACTTTGGGGTGGCTGTGTCTTTTTGATTTTAATTTCCCTAAGCTATAGGACCATAAGTGGAAGTGCCCTAGGCTCTGTTGCTTTGTTTTTTAGATGTTTCAGGAAACACCATACACCTCTCCCGAGTGGCTCTTGGCAATTTACATCCCGCCCATCAGCATAACAAGGCTCCCAGTTCTCCATGGTCTGTCCTGCCTTTCTGGATTTTACACTTTTTTCAGATGGCCCTTTTGACCGGGGGGAAGTCAGACTTCATTGTAGTGCAGATTTCCTTTGCAAGCTTGCTTGGTTGGCCAAAAAGGGCGTATGCGTTTTTTCCTGAATATATTCAGGAAAAAACGCATACGCCCTTTTTGGCCAAGTGCATCATTGTGGACGTTCTGCCTCTTTTCCTATGCTTTAAATGCAATTCCAGTCTACCTCCTGAAATCGGTTTCCTGCAATTCTGCCCCGCTTTCAAGTCCTCTTGGCAGCCTTACTTCAGTATATTTTTGGACGATAGCTGTCATTTATAACTCTGCAGGTTTGTGAATTACAGTGCCCCTGAGCTCCTTTCTTCAACTCGCTTTCTTGTGAGCTGGCCGCAACACCGCAGGATTGCTTCAGGCCCTAATCTGGTTCCGGCACGGCACGCTGAGCCTTTGGTTAATTCCTCTTCCTGGTGGGAAATGAGAGTTAAATTTGCCCGTCCAGACACCTCCAGCTAGTCTCTCATTGGTTCTCCCTATTCCTGTTCATCTTCCGCAGAAATTGCAAACTGGGCCAAACAGGAGGTTAAAGGCACTGACTCTCCAAGTCGGGAGAGTGTTAGTAAAGCGTCTGGAATGTTGCACCCGAGTACCAGGGGACGAGAACTGAGACATATTGGAACACGTCTCCCGATCACACGGTTGATCATACTCTGGGTTCCACGTGCATGTTTTACCTGAAGGCAGAATCCCTTAAACCTGGAGAGTTGAGACCCGTGGAATGGGTACCATGCAATATGACTTCAAAGGGTCTTCATTTGCTCACAGAACCTCTCCAATCCTATCACTGCTGCGTTTATGCCCCTGTACACACGCTTGATTTTCTTTCAGAGACATAGCAATCCATAGGTTTTAAGATACTTACTAGTCAGGTACATTCTTAGGCGTTTAATATGGGGTGTTGAGTCCATTTCGTTGAGCAAGGAGTAGTTCTTGTCTATTCCATATTTGGCTTAAGGAACTTTATCTGTGCTCATTTCAATCTCTGGTTTGATGCAGCACCCCAACTCACCTTTCCCCTTAAGCAAGCATAAGTTGGTTTTCTAAATTTGAGACCCTGTTCTGTTTTGTAATCCAGTTCCTGTGTAGCCAAGTTTACATCCCGTGTATTAGTGATATCTTATGATGTTTCTTTTTCTGTGTGACTTATTTCAGTTAGAATCATCATACCTGAATCCACTCATTATGTTGCTACGGGCCTGATGACATAGATTTCATTGCTGAGTGATATTGCATTGTACGTAAGTACCACAACTTCTTTATCCATTTTTCACTTTCTGCGATATTGAACTTGTACCGTAAACGAGGTTCTTGTAAACAGAGCCGTCCCAAACTTTGGGGTGGCTGTGTCTTTTTGATTTTAATTTCCCTAAGCTATAGGACCATAAGTGGAAGTGCCCTAGGCTCTGTTGCTTTGTTTTTTAGATGTTTCAGGAAACACCATACACCTCTCCCGAGTGGCTGTTGGCAATTTACATCCCGCTCATCAACATAACAAGGCTCCCAGTTCTCCATGGCCTGTCCTGCCTTTCTGGATTTTACACTTTTTTCAGATGGCCCTTTTGACCGGGGGAAAGTGAGACTTCATTGTAGTGCAGATTTCCTTTGCAAGCTTGCTTGGTTGGCCAAAAAGGGCGTATGCGTTTTTTCCTGAATATATTCAGGAAAAAACGCATACGCCCTTTTTGGCCAAGTGCATCATTGTGGACGTTCTGCCTCTTTTCCTATGCTTTAAATGCAATTCCAGTCTACCTCCTGAAATCGGTTTCCTGCAATTCTGCCCCGCTTTCAAGTCCTCTTGGCAGCCTTACTTCAGTATATTTTTGGACGATAGCTGTCATTTATAACTCTGCAGGTTTGTGAATTACAGTGCCCCTGAGCTCCTTTCTTCAACTCGTTTTCTTGTGAGCTGGCCGCAACACCGCAGGATTGCTTCAGGCCCTAATCTGGTTCCGGCACGGCACGCTGAGCCTTTGGTTAATTCCTCTTCCTGGTGGGAAATGAGAGTTAAATTTGCCCGTCCAGACACCTCCAGCTAGTCTCTCATTGGTTCTCCCTATTCCTGTTCATCTTCCGCAGAAATTGCAAACTGGGCCAAACAGGAGGTTAAAGGCACTGACTCTCCAAGTCGGGAGAGTGTTAGTAAAGCGTCTGGAATGTTGCACCCGAGTACCAGGGGACGAGAACTGAGACATATTGGAACACGTCTCCCGATCACACGGTTGATCATACTCTGGGTTCCACGTGCATGTTTTAGCTGAAGGAAGAATCCCTTAAACCTGGAGAGTTGAGACCCGTGGAATGGGTACCATGCAATATGACTTCAAAGGGTCTTCATTTGCTCACCGAACCTCTCCAATCCTATCACTGCTGCGTTTATGCCCCTGTACACACGCTTGATTTTCTTTCAGAGACATAGCAATCCATAGGTTTTAAGATACTTACTAGTCAGGTACATTCTTAGGCGTTTAATATGGGGTGTTGAGTCCATTTCATTGAGCAAGGAGTAGTTCTTGTCTATTCTATATTTGGCTTAAGGAACTTTATCTGTGCTCATTTCAATCTCTGGTTTTATGCAGCACCCCAACTCACCTTTCCCCTTAAGCAAGCATAAGTTGGTTTTCTAAATTTGAGACCCTGTTCTGTTTTGTAATCCAGTTCCTGTGTAGCCAAGTTTACATCTCGTGTATTAGTGATATCTTATGATGTTTCTTTTTCTGTGTGACTTATTTCAGTTAGAATCATCATACCTGAATCCACTCATTATGCTGCTATGGGCCTGATGACATAGATTTCATTGCTGAGTGATATTGCATTGTACGTAAGTACCACAACTTCTTTATCCATTTTGCGCTTTCTGTGATATTGAACTTGTACCGTAAACGAGGTTCTTGTAAACAGAGCCGTCCCAAACTTTGGGGTGGCTGTGTCTTTTTGATTTTAATTTCCCTAAGCTATAGGACCATAAGTGGAAGTGCCCTAGGCTCTGTTGCTTTGTTTTTTGGATGTTTCAGGAAACACCATACACTTCTCCAGAGTGGCTGCTGGCAATTTACATCCCACCCATCAACATAAGAAGGCTCCTAGTTCTCCTTGGCCTGTCCTGCCTGTCTGGATTTTACACTTTTTTCGGATGGCCCTTTTGACCGGGGGGCAGTGAGACTTCATTGTAGTGCAGATTTCCTTTGCAAGCTTGCTTGGTTGGCCAAAAAGGGCGTATGCGTTTTTTCCTGAATATATTCAGGAAAAAATGCATACGCCCTTTTTGGCCAAGTGCATCATTGTGGACGTTCTGCCTCTTTTCCTATGCTTTACGTGCAATTCCAGTCTACCTCCTGAAATCGGTTTCCTGCAATTCTGCCCCGCTTTCAAGTCCTCTTGGCAGCCTTACTTCAGTATATTTTTGGATGATAGCTGTCATTTATAACTCTGCAGGTTTGTGAATTACAGTGCCCCTGAGCTCCTTTCTTCAACTCGCTTTCTTGTGAGCTGGCCGCAACACCGCAGGATTGCTTCAGGCCCTAATCTGGTTCCGACACGGCACGCTGAGCCTTTGGTTCATTCCTCTTCCTGGTGGCAAATGAGAGTTAAATTTGCCCGTCCAGACACCTCCACCTAGTCTCTCATTGGTTCTCCCTATTCCTGTTCATCTTCCGCAGAAATTGCAAACTGGGCCAAACAGGAGGTTAAAGGCACTGACTCTCCAAGTCGGGAGAGTGTTAGTAAAGCGTGTGGAATGTTGCACCCGAGTACCAGGGGACGAGAACTGAGACATATTGGAACACGTCTCCCGATCACACGGTTGATCATACTCTGGGTTCCACGTGCATGTTTTACCTGAAGGCAGAATCCCTTAAACCTGGAGAGTTGAGACCCGTGGAATGGGTACCATGCAATATGACTTCAAAGGGTCTTCATTTGCTCACCGAACCTCTCCAATCCTATCACTGCTGCGTTTGTGCCCCTGTACACACGCTTGATTTTCTTTCAGAGACATAGCAATCCATAGGTTTTAAGATACTTACTAGTCAGGTACATTCTTAGGCGTTTAATATGGGGTGTTGAGTCCATTTCGTTGAGCAAGGAGTAGTTCTTGTCTATTCCATATTTGGCTTAAGGAACTTTATCTGTGCTCATTTCAATCTCTGGTTTGATGCAGCACCCCAACTCACCTTTCCCCTTAAGCAAGCATAAGTTGGTTTTCTAAATTTGAGACCCTGTTCTGTTTTGTAATCCAGTTCCTGTGTAGCCAAGTTTACATCCCGTGTATTAGTGATATCTTATGATGTTTCTTTTTCTGTGTGACTAATTTCAGTTAGAATCATCATACCTGAATCCACTCATTATGTTGCTACGGGCCTGATGACATAGATTTCATTGCTGAGTGATATTGCATTGTACGTAAGTACCACAACTTCTTTATCCATTTTTCACTTTCTGCGATATTGAACTTGTACCGTAAACGAGGTTCTTGTAAACAGAGCCGTCCCAAACTTTGGGGTGGCTGTGTCTTTTTGATTTTAATTTCCCTAAGCTATAGGACCATAAGTGGAAGTGCCCTAGGCTCTGTTGCTTTGTTTTTTAGATGTTTCAGGAAACACCATACACCTCTCCCGAGTGGCTGTTGGCAATTTACATCCCGCTCATCAACATAACAAGGCTCCCAGTTCTCCATGGCCTGTCCTGCCTTTCTGGATTTTACACTTTTTTCAGATGGCCCTTTTGACCGGGGGAAAGTGAGACTTCATTGTAGTGCAGATTTCCTTTGCAAGCTTGCTTGGTTGGCCAAAAAGGGCGTATGCGTTTTTTCCTGAATATATTCAGGAAAAAACGCATACGCCCTTTTTGGCCAAGTGCATCATTGTGGACGTTCTGCCTCTTTTCCTATGCTTTAAATGCAATTCCAGTCTACCTCCTGAAATCGGTTTCCTGCAATTCTGTCCCGCTTTCAAGTCCTCTTGGCAGCCTTACTTCAGTATATTTTTGGACGATAGCTGTCATTTATAACTCTGCAGGTTTGTGAATTACAGTGCCCCTGAGCTCCTTTCTTCAACTCGTTTTCTTGTGAGCTGGCCGCAACACCGCAGGATTGCTTCAGGCCCTAATCTGGTTCCGGCACGGCACGCTGAGCCTTTGGTTAATTCCTCTTCCTGGTGGGAAATGAGAGTTAAATTTGCCCGTCCAGACACCTCCAGCTAGTCTCTCATTGGTTCTCCCTATTCCTGTTCATCTTCCGCAGAAATTGCAAACTGGGCCAAACAGGAGGTTAAAGGCACTGACTCTCCAAGTCGGGAGAGTGTTAGTAAAGCGTCTGGAATGTTGCACCCGAGTACCAGGGGACGAGAACTGAGACATATTGGAACACGTCTCCCGATCACACGGTTGATCATACTCTGGGTTCCACGTGCATGTTTTAGCTGAAGGAAGAATCCCTTAAACCTGGAGAGTTGAGACCCGTGGAATGGGTACCATGCAATATGACTTCAAAGGGTCTTCATTTGCTCACCGAACCTCTCCAATCCTATCACTGCTGCGTTTATGCCCCTGTACACACGCTTGATTTTCTTTCAGAGACATAGCAATCCATAGGTTTTAAGATACTTACTAGTCAGGTACATTCTTAGGCGTTTAATATGGGGTGTTGAGTCCATTTCATTGAGCAAGGAGTAGTTCTTGTCTATTCTATATTTGGCTTAAGGAACTTTATCTGTGCTCATTTCAATCTCTGGTTTTATGCAGCACCCCAACTCACCTTTCCCCTTAAGCAAGCATAAGTTGGTTTTCTAAATTTGAGACCCTGTTCTGTTTTGTAATCCAGTTCCTGTGTAGCCAAGTTTACATCTCGTGTATTAGTGATATCTTATGATGTTTCTTTTTCTGTGTGACTTATTTCAGTTAGAATCATCATACCTGAATCCACTCATTATGCTGCTATGGGCCTGATGACATAGATTTCATTGCTGAGTGATATTGCATTGTACGTAAGTACCACAACTTCTTTATCCATTTTGCGCTTTCTGTGATATTGAACTTGTACCGTAAACGAGGTTCTTGTAAACAGAGCCGTCCCAAACTTTGGGGTGGCTGTGTCTTTTTGATTTTAATTTCCCTAAGCTATAGGACCATAAGTGGAAGTGCCCTAGGCTCTGTTGCTTTGTTTTCTGGATGTTTCAGGAAACACCATACACTTCTCCAGAGTGGCTGCTGGCAATTTACATCCCACCCATCAACATAAGAAGGCTCCTAGTTCTCCTTGGCCTGTCCTGCCTGTCTGGATTTTACACTTTTTTCGGATGGCCCTTTTGACCGGGGGGCAGTGAGACTTCATTGTAGTGCAGATTTCCTTTGCAAGCTTGCTTGGTTGGCCAAAAAGGGCGTATGCGTTTTTTCCTGAATATATTCAGGAAAAAATGCATACGCCCTTTTTGGCCAAGTGCATCATTGTGGACGTTCTGCCTCTTTTCCTATGCTTTACGTGCAATTCCAGTCTACCTCCTGAAATCGGTTTCCTGCAATTCTGCCCCGCTTTCAAGTCCTCTTGGCAGCCTTACTTCAGTATATTTTTGGATGATAGCTGTCATTTATAACTCTGCAGGTTTGTGAATTACAGTGCCCCTGAGCTCCTTTCTTCAACTCGCTTTCTTGTGAGCTGGCCGCAACACCGCAGGATTGCTTCAGGCCCTAATCTGGTTCCGACACGGCACGCTGAGCCTTTGGTTAATTCCTCTTCCTGGTGGCAAATGAGAGTTAAATTTGCCCGTCCAGACACCTCCACCTAGTCTCTCATTGGTTCTCCCTATTCCTGTTCATCTTCCGCAGAAATTGCAAACTGGGCCAAACAGGAGGTTAAAGGCACTGACTCTCCAAGTCGGGAGAGTGTTAGTAAAGCGTGTGGAATGTTGCACCCGAGTACCAGGGAACGAGAACTGAGACATATTGGAACACGTCTCCCGATCACACGGTTGATCATACTCTGGGTTCCACGTGCATGTTTTAGCTGAAGGCAGAATCCCTTAAACCTGGAGAGTTGAGACCCGTGGAATGGGTACCATGCAATATGACTTCAAAGGGTCTTCATTTGCTCACCGAACCTCTCCAATCCTATCACTGCTGCGTTTGTGCCCCTGTACACACGCTTGATTTTCTTTCAGAGACATAGCAATCCATAGGTTTTAAGATACTTACTAGTCAGGTACATTCTTAGGCGTTTAATATGGGGTGTTGAGTCCATTTCGTTGAGCAAGGAGTAGTTCTTGTCTATTCCATATTTGGCTTAAGGAACTTTATCTGTGCTCATTTCAATCTCTGGTTTGATGCAGCACCCCAACTCACCTTTCCCCTTAAGCAAGCATAAGTTGGTTTTCTAAATTTGAGACCCTGTTCTGTTTTGTAATCCAGTTCCTGTGTAGCCAAGTTTACATCCCGTGTATTAGTGATATCTTATGATGTTTCTTTTTCTGTGTGACTAATTTCAGTTAGAATCATCATACCTGAATCCACTCATTATGCTGCTATGGGCCTGATGACATAGATTTCATTGCTGAGTGATATTGCATTGTACGTAAGTACCACAACTTCTTTATCCATTTTTCACTTTCTGCGATATTGAACTTGTTCCGTAAACGAGGTTCTTGTAAACAGAGCCGTCCCAAACTTTGGGGTGGCTGTGTCTTTTTGATTTTAATTTCCCTAAGCTATAGGACCATAAGTGGAAGTGCCCTAGGCTCTGTTGCTTTGTTTTTTAGATGTTTCAGGAAACACCATACACCTCTCCCGAGTGGCTCTTGGCAATTTACATCCCGCCCATCAGCATAACAAGGCTCCCAGTTCTCCATGGTCTGTCCTGCCTTTCTGGATTTTACACTTTTTTCAGATGGCCCTTTTGACCGGGGGGAAGTCAGACTTCATTGTAGTGCAGATTTCCTTTGCAAGCTTGCTTGGTTGGCCAAAAAGGGCGTATGCGTTTTTTCCTGAATATATTCAGGAAAAAACGCATACGCCCTTTTTGGCCAAGTGCATCATTGTGGACGTTCTGCCTCTTTTCCTATGCTTTAAATGCAATTCCAGTCTACCTCCTGAAATCGGTTTCCTGCAATTCTGCCCCGCTTTCAAGTCCTCTTGGCAGCCTTACTTCAGTATATTTTTGGACGATAGCTGTCATTTATAACTCTGCAGGTTTGTGAATTACAGTGCCCCTGAGCTCCTTTCTTCAACTCGCTTTCTTGTGAGCTGGCCGCAACACCGCAGGATTGCTTCAGGCCCTAATCTGGTTCCGGCACGGCACGCTGAGCCTTTGGTTAATTCCTCTTCCTGGTGGGAAATGAGAGTTAAATTTGCCCGTCCAGACACCTCCAGCTAGTCTCTCATTGGTTCTCCCTATTCCTGTTCATCTTCCGCAGAAATTGCAAACTGGGCCAAACAGGAGGTTAAAGGCACTGACTCTCCAAGTCGGGAGAGTGTTAGTAAAGCGTCTGGAATGTTGCACCCGAGTACCAGGGGACGAGAACTGAGACATATTGGAACACGTCTCCCGATCACACGGTTGATCATACTCTGGGTTCCACGTGCATGTTTTACCTGAAGGCAGAATCCCTTAAACCTGGAGAGTTGAGACCCGTGGAATGGGTACCATGCAATATGACTTCAAAGGGTCTTCATTTGCTCACAGAACCTCTCCAATCCTATCACTGCTGCGTTTATGCCCCTGTACACACGCTTGATTTTCTTTCAGAGACATAGCAATCCATAGGTTTTAAGATACTTACTAGTCAGGTACATTCTTAGGCGTTTAATATGGGGTGTTGAGTCCATTTCGTTGAGCAAGGAGTAGTTCTTGTCTATTCCATATTTGGCTTAAGGAACTTTATCTGTGCTCATTTCAATCTCTGGTTTGATGCAGCACCCCAACTCACCTTTCCCCTTAAGCAAGCATAAGTTGGTTTTCTAAATTTGAGACCCTGTTCTGTTTTGTAATCCAGTTCCTGTGTAGCCAAGTTTACATCCCGTGTATTAGTGATATCTTATGATGTTTCTTTTTCTGTGTGACTTATTTCAGTTAGAATCATCATACCTGAATCCACTCATTATGTTGCTACGGGCCTGATGACATAGATTTCATTGCTGAGTGATATTGCATTGTACGTAAGTACCACAACTTCTTTATCCATTTTTCACTTTCTGCGATATTGAACTTGTACCGTAAACGAGGTTCTTGTAAACAGAGCCGTCCCAAACTTTGGGGTGGCTGTGTCTTTTTGATTTTAATTTCCCTAAGCTATAGGACCATAAGTGGAAGTGCCCTAGGCTCTGTTGCTTTGTTTTTTAGATGTTTCAGGAAACACCATACACCTCTCCCAAGTGGCTGTTGGCAATTTACATCCCGCTCATCAACATAACAAGGCTCCCAGTTCTCCATGGCCTGTCCTGCCTTTCTGGATTTTACACTTTTTTCAGATGGCCCTTTTGACCGGGGGAAAGTGAGACTTCATTGTAGTGCAGATTTCCTTTGCAAGCTTGCTTGGTTGGCCAAAAAGGGCGTATGCGTTTTTTCCTGAATATATTCAGGAAAAAACGCATACGCCCTTTTTGGCCAAGTGCATCATTGTGGACGTTCTGCCTCTTTTCCTATGCTTTAAATGCAATTCCAGTCTACCTCCTGAAATCGGTTTCCTGCAATTCTGCCCCGCTTTCAAGTCCTCTTGGCAGCCTTACTTCAGTATATTTTTGGACGATAGCTGTCATTTATAACTCTGCAGGTTTGTGAATTACAGTGCCCCTGAGCTCCTTTCTTCAACTCGTTTTCTTGTGAGCTGGCCGCAACACCGCAGGATTGCTTCAGGCCCTAATCTGGTTCCGGCACGGCACGCTGAGCCTTTGGTTAATTCCTCTTCCTGGTGGGAAATGAGAGTTAAATTTGCCCGTCCAGACACCTCCAGCTAGTCTCTCATTGGTTCTCCCTATTCCTGTTCATCTTCCGCAGAAATTGCAAACTGGGCCAAACAGGAGGTTAAAGGCACTGACTCTCCAAGTCGGGAGAGTGTTAGTAAAGCGTCTGGAATGTTGCACCCGAGTACCAGGGGACGAGAACTGAGACATATTGGAACACGTCTCCCGATCACACGGTTGATCATACTCTGGGTTCCACGTGCATGTTTTAGCTGAAGGAAGAATCCCTTAAACCTGGAGAGTTGAGACCCGTGGAATGGGTACCATGCAATATGACTTCAAAGGGTCTTCATTTGCTCACCGAACCTCTCCAATCCTATCACTGCTGCGTTTATGCCCCTGTACACACGCTTGATTTTCTTTCAGAGACATAGCAATCCATAGGTTTTAAGATACTTACTAGTCAGGTACATTCTTAGGCGTTTAATATGGGGTGTTGAGTCCATTTCATTGAGCAAGGAGTAGTTCTTGTCTATTCTATATTTGGCTTAAGGAACTTTATCTGTGCTCATTTCAATCTCTGGTTTTATGCAGCACCCCAACTCACCTTTCCCCTTAAGCAAGCATAAGTTGGTTTTCTAAATTTGAGACCCTGTTCTGTTTTGTAATCCAGTTCCTGTGTAGCCAAGTTTACATCTCGTGTATTAGTGATATCTTATGATGTTTCTTTTTCTGTGTGACTTATTTCAGTTAGAATCATCATACCTGAATCCACTCATTATGCTGCTATGGGCCTGATGACATAGATTTCATTGCTGAGTGATATTGCATTGTACGTAAGTACCACAACTTCTTTATCCATTTTGCGCTTTCTGTGATATTGAACTTGTACCGTAAACGAGGTTCTTGTAAACAGAGCCGTCCCAAACTTTGGGGTGGCTGTGTCTTTTTGATTTTAATTTCCCTAAGCTATAGGACCATAAGTGGAAGTGCCCTAGGCTCTGTTGCTTTGTTTTTTGGATGTTTCAGGAAACACCATACACTTCTCCAGAGTGGCTGCTGGCAATTTACATCCCACCCATCAACATAAGAAGGCTCCTAGTTCTCCTTGGCCTGTCCTGCCTGTCTGGATTTTACACTTTTTTCGGATGGCCCTTTTGACCGGGGGGCAGTGAGACTTCATTGTAGTGCAGATTTCCTTTGCAAGCTTGCTTGGTTGGCCAAAAAGGGCGTATGCGTTTTTTCCTGAATATATTCAGGAAAAAATGCATACGCCCTTTTTGGCCAAGTGCATCATTGTGGACGTTCTGCCTCTTTTCCTATGCTTTACGTGCAATTCCAGTCTACCTCCTGAAATCGGTTTCCTGCAATTCTGCCCCGCTTTCAAGTCCTCTTGGCAGCCTTACTTCAGTATATTTTTGGATGATAGCTGTCATTTATAACTCTGCAGGTTTGTGAATTACAGTGCCCCTGAGCTCCTTTCTTCAACTCGCTTTCTTGTGAGCTGGCCGCAACACCGCAGGATTGCTTCAGGCCCTAATCTGGTTCCGACACGGCACGCTGAGCCTTTGGTTCATTCCTCTTCCTGGTGGCAAATGAGAGTTAAATTTGCCCGTCCAGACACCTCCACCTAGTCTCTCATTGGTTCTCCCTATTCCTGTTCATCTTCCGCAGAAATTGCAAACTGGGCCAAACAGGAGGTTAAAGGCACTGACTCTCCAAGTCGGGAGAGTGTTAGTAAAGCGTGTGGAATGTTGCACCCGAGTACCAGGGGACGAGAACTGAGACATATTGGAACACGTCTCCCGATCACACGGTTGATCATACTCTGGGTTCCACGTGCATGTTTTACCTGAAGGCAGAATCCCTTAAACCTGGAGAGTTGAGACCCGTGGAATGGGTACCATGCAATATGACTTCAAAGGGTCTTCATTTGCTCACCGAACCTCTCCAATCCTATCACTGCTGCGTTTGTGCCCCTGTACACACGCTTGATTTTCTTTCAGAGACATAGCAATCCATAGGTTTTAAGATACTTACTAGTCAGGTACATTCTTAGGCGTTTAATATGGGGTGTTGAGTCCATTTCGTTGAGCAAGGAGTAGTTCTTGTCTATTCCATATTTGGCTTAAGGAACTTTATCTGTGCTCATTTCAATCTCTGGTTTGATGCAGCACCCCAACTCACCTTTCCCCTTAAGCAAGCATAAGTTGGTTTTCTAAATTTGAGACCCTGTTCTGTTTTGTAATCCAGTTCCTGTGTAGCCAAGTTTACATCCCGTGTATTAGTGATATCTTATGATGTTTCTTTTTCTGTGTGACTAATTTCAGTTAGAATCATCATACCTGAATCCACTCATTATGCTGCTATGGGCCTGATGACATAGATTTCATTGCTGAGTGATATTGCATTGTACGTAAGTACCACAACTTCTTTATCCATTTTTCACTTTCTGCGATATTGAACTTGTTCCGTAAACGAGGTTCTTGTAAACAGAGCCGTCCCAAACTTTGGGGTGGCTGTGTCTTTTTGATTTTAATTTCCCTAAGCTATAGGACCATAAGTGGAAGTGCCCTAGGCTCTGTTGCTTTGTTTTTTAGATGTTTCAGGAAACACCATACACCTCTCCCGAGTGGCTGTTGGCAATTTACATCCCGCCCATCAGCATAACAAGGCTCCCAGTTCTCCATGGCGTGTCCTGCCTTTCTGGATTTTACTTTTTTCAGATGGCCCTTTTGACCGGTGGGAAGTGAGACTTCATTGTAGTGCAGATTTCCTTTGCAAGCTTGCTTGGTTGGCCAAAAAGTGCGTATGCGTTTTTTCCTGAATATATTCAGGAAAAAACGCATACGCCCTTTTTGGCCAAGTGCATCATTGTGGACGTTCTGCCTCTTTTCCTATGCTTTAAATGCAATTCCAGTCTACCTCCTGAAATCGGTTTCCTGCAATTCTGCCCCGTTTTCAAGTCCTCTTGGCAGCCTTACTTCAGTATATTTTTGGACGATAGCTGTCATTTATAACTCTGCAGGTTTGTGAATTACAGTGCCCCTGAGCTCCTTTCTTCAACTCGCTTTCTTGTGAGCTGGCCGCAACACCGCAGGATTGCTTCAGGCCCTAATCTGGTTCCGGCACGGCACGCTGAGCCTTTGGTTAATTCCTCTTCCTGGTGGGAAATGAGAGTTAAATTTGCCCGTCCAGACACCTCCACCTAGTCTCTCATTGGTTCTCCCTATTCCTGTTCATCTTCCGCAGAAATTGCAAACTGGGCCAAACAGGAGGTTAAAGGCACTGACTCTCCAAGTCGGGAGAGTGTTAGTAAAGCGTCTGGAATGTTGCACCCGAGTACCAGGGGACGAGAACTGAGACATATTGGAACACGTCTCCCGATCACACGGTTGATCATACTCTGGGTTCCACGTGCATGTTTTACCTGAAGGCAGAATCCCTTAAACCTGGAGAGTTGAGACCCGTGGAATGGGTACCATGCAATATGACTTCAAAGGGTCTTCATTTGCTCACAGAACCTCTCCAATCCTATCACTGCTGCGTTTATGCCCCTGTACACACGCTTGATTTTCTTTCAGAGACATAGCAATCCATAGGTTTTAAGATACTTACTAGTCAGGTATATTCTTAGGCGTTTAATATGGGGTGTTGAGTCCATTTCGTTGAGCAAGGAGTAGTTCTTGTCTATTCCATATTTGGCTTAAGGAACTTTATCTGTGCTCATTTCAATCTCTGGTTTGATGCAGCACCCCAACTCACCTTTCCCCTTAAGCAAGCATAAGTTGGTTTTCTAAATTTGAGACCCTGTTCTGTTTTGTAATCCAGTTCCTGTGTAGCCAAGTTTACATCCCGTGTATTAGTGATATCTTATGATGTTTCTTTTTCTGTGTGACTTATTTCAGTTAGAATCATCATACCTGAATCCACTCATTATGTTGCTACGGGCCTGATGACATAGATTTCATTGCTGAGTGATATTGCATTGTACGTAAGTACCACAACTTCTTTATCCATTTTTCACTTTCTGCGATATTGAACTTGTACCGTAAACGAGGTTCTTGTAAACAGAGCCGTCCCAAACTTTGGGGTGGCTGTGTCTTTTTGATTTTAATTTCCCTAAGCTATAGGACCATAAGTGGAAGTGCCCTAGGCTCTGTTGCTTTGTTTTTTAGATGTTTCAGGAAACACCATACACCTCTCCCGAGTGGCTGTTGGCAATTTACATCCCGCCCATCAACATAACAAGGCTCCCAGTTCTCCATGGCCTGTCCTGCCTTTCTGGATTTTACACTTTTTTCAGATGGCCCTTTTGACCGGGGGGAAGTGAGACTTCATTGTAGTGCAGATTTCCTTTGCAAGCTTGCTTGGTTGGCCAAAAAGGGCGTATGCGTTTTTTCCTGAATATATTCAGGAAAAAATGCATACGCCCTTTTTGGCCAAGTGCATCATTGTGGACGTTCTGCCTCTTTTCCTATGCTTTAAATGCAATTCCAGTCTACCTCCTGAAATCGGTTTCCTGCAATTCTGCCCCGCTTTCAAGTCCTCTTGGCAGCCTTACTTCAGTATATTTTTGGACGATAGCTGTCATTTATAACTCTGCAGGTTTGTGAATTACAGTGCCCCTGAGCTCCTTTCTTCAACTCGCTTTCTTGTGAGCTGGCCGCAACACCGCAGGATTGCTTCAGGCCCTAATCTGGTTCCGGCATGGCACGCTGAGCCTTTGGTTAATTCCTCTTCCTGGTGGGAAATGAGAGTTAAATTTGCCCGTCCAGACACCTCCAGCTAGTCTCTCATTGGTTCTCCCTATTCCTGTTCATCTTCCGCAGAAATTGCAAACTGGGCCAAACAGGAGGTTAAAGGCACTGACTCTCCAAGTCGGGAGAGTGTTAGTAAAGCGTCTGGAATGTTGCACCCGAGTACCAGGGGACGAGAACTGAGACATATTGGAACATGTCTCCCGATCACGGGTGATCATACTCTGGGTTCCACGTGCATGTTTTACCTGAAGGCAGAATCCCTTAAACCTGGAGAGTTGAGACCCGTGGAATGGGTACCATGCAATATGACTTCAAAGGGTCTTCATTTGCTCACCGAACCTCTCCAATCCTATCACTGCTGCGTTTATGCCCCTGTACACACGCTTGATTTTCTTTCAGAGACATAGCAATCCATAGGTTTTAAGATACTTACTAGTCAGGTACATTCTTAGGCGTTTAATATGGGGTGTTGAGTCCATTTCATTGAGCAAGGAGTAGTTCTTGTCTATTCTATATTTGGCTTAAGGAACTTTATCTGTGCTCATTTCAATCTCTGCTTTTATGCAGCACCCCAACTCACCTTTCCCCTTAAGCAAGCATAAGTTGGTTTTCTAAATTTGAGACCCTGTTCTGTTTTGTAATCCAGTTCCTGTGTAGCCAAGTTTACATCCCGTGTATTAGTGATATCTTATGATGTTTCTTTTTCTGTGTGACTTATTTCAGTTAGAATCATCATACCTGAATCCACTCATTATGCTGCTATGGGCCTGATGACATAGATTTCATTGCTGAGTGATATGGCATTGTACGTAAGTACCACAACTTCTTTATCCATTTTTCACTTTCTGTGATATTGAACTTGTACCGTAAATGAGGTTCTTGTAAACAGAGCCGTCCCAAACTTTGGGGTGGCTGTGTCTTTTTGATTTTAATTTCCCTAAGCTATAGGACCATATGTGGAAGTGCCCTAGGCTCTGTTGCTTTGTTTTTTAGATGTTTCAGGAAACACCATACACCTCTCCCGAGTGGCTCTTGGCAATTTACATCCCGCCCATCAGCATAACAAGGCTCCCAGTTCTCCATGGCCTGTCCTGCCTTTCTGGATTTTACACTTTTTTCAGATGGCCCTTTTGACCGGGGGGAAGTGAGACTTCATTGTAGTGCAGATTTCCTTTGCAAGCTTGCTTGGTTGGCCAAAAAGGGCGTATGCGTTTTTTCCTGAATATATTCAGGAAAAAACGCATACGCCCTTTTTGGCCAAGTGCATCATTGTGGACGTTCTGCCTCTTTTCCTATGCTTTAAATGCAATTCCAGTCTACCTCCTGAAATCGGTTTCCTGCAATTCTGCCCCGCTTTCAAGTCCTCTTGGCAGCCTTACTTCAGTATATTTTTGGACGATAGCTGTCATTTATAACTCTGCAGGTTTGTGAATTACAGTGCCCCTGAGCTCCTTTCTTCAACTCGCTTTCTTGTGAGCTGGCCGCAACACCGCAGGATTGCTTCAGGCCCTAATCTGGTTCTGGCACGGCACGCTGAGCCTTTGGTTAATTCCTCTTCCTGGTGGGAAATGAGAGTTAAATTTGCCCGTCCAGACACCTCCAGCTAGTCTCTCATTGGTTCTCCCTATTCCTGTTCATCTTCCGCAGAAATTGCAAACTGGGCCAAACAGGAGGTTAAAGGCAGTGACTCTCCAAGTCGGGAGAGTGTTAGTAAAGCGTCTGGAATGTTGCACCCGAGTACCAGGGGACGAGAACTGAGACATATTGGAACACGTCTCCCGATCACACGGTTGATCATACTCTGGGTTCCACGTGCATGTTTTAGCTGAAGGAAGAATCCCTTAAACCTGGAGAGTTGAGACCCGTGGAATGGGTACCATGCAATATGACTTCAAAGGGTCTTCATTTGCTCACCGAACCTCTCCAATCCTATCACTGCTGCGTTTATGCCCCTGTACACACGCTTGATTTTCTTTCAGAGACATAGCAATCCATAGGTTTTAAGATACTTACTAGTCAGGTAAATTCTTAGGCGTTTAATATGGGGTGTTGAGTCCATTTCATTGAGCAAGGAGTAGTTCTTGTCTATTCTATATTTGGCTTAAGGAACTTTATCTGTGCTCATTTCAATCTCTGGTTTTATGCAGCACCCCAACTCACCTTTCCCCTTAAGCAAGCATAAGTTGGTTTTCTAAATTTGAGACCCTGTTCTGTTTTGTAATCCAGTTCCTGTGTAGCCAAGTTTACATCCCGTGTATTAGTGATATCTTATGATGTTTCTTTTTCTGTGTGACTTATTTCAGTTAGAATCATCATACCTGAATCCACTCATTATGCTGCTATGGGCCTGATGACATAGATTTCATTGCTGAGTGATATTGCATTGTACGTAAGTACCACAACTTCTTTATCCATTTTGCGCTTTCTGTGATATTGAACTTGTACCGTAAACGAGGTTCTTGTAAACAGAGCCGTCCCAAACTTTGGGGTGGCTGTGTCTTTTTGATTTTAATTTCCCTAAGCTATAGGACCATAAGTGGAAGTGCCCTAGGCTCTGTTGCTTTGTTTTTTGGATGTTTCAGGAAACACCATACACTTCTCCAGAGTGGCTGCTGGCAATTTACATCCCACCCATCAACATAAGAAGGCTCCTAGTTCTCCTTGGCCTGTCCTGCCTGTCTGGATTTTACACTTTTTTCAGATGGCCCTTTTGACCGGGGGGCAGTGAGACTTCATTGTAGTGCAGATTTCCTTTGCAAGGTTGCTCGGTTGGCCAAAAAGGGCCTATGCGTTTTTTCCTGAATATATTCAGGAAAAAATGCATACGCCCTTTTTGGCCAAGTGCATCATTGTGGACGTTCTGCCTCTTTTCCTATGCTTTACGTGCAATTCCAGTCTACCTCCTGAAATCGGTTTCCTGCAATTCTGCCCCGCTTTCAAGTCCTCTTGGCAGCCTTACTTCAATATATTTTTGGAAGATAGCTGTCATTTATAACTCTGCAGGTTTGTGAATTACAGTGCCCCTGAGCTCCTTTCTTCAACTCGCTTTCTTGTGAGCTGGCCGCAACACCGCAGGATTGCTTCAGGCCCTAATCTGGTTCCGACACGGCACGCTGAGCCTTTGGTTAATTCCTCTTCCTGGTGGCAAATGAGAGTTAAATTTGCCCGTCCAGACACCTCCACCTAGTCTCTCATTGGTTCTCCCTATTCCTGTTCATCTTCCTCAGAAATTGCAAATGGGGCAAACAGGAGGTTAAAGGCACTGACTCTCCAAGTCGGGAGAGTGTTAGTAAAGTGTCTGGAATGTTGCACCCGAGTACCAGGGGACTAGAACTGAGACATATTGGAACATGTCTCCCGATCACACGGTTGATCATACTCTGGGTTCCACGTGCATGTTTTACCTGAAGGCAGAATCCCTTAAACCTGGAGAGTTGAGACCCGTGGAATGGGTACCATGCAATATGACTTCAAAGGGTCTTCATTTGCTCACCGAACCTCTCCAATCCTATCACTGCTGCGTTTATGCCCCTGTACACACGCTTGATTTTCTTTCAGAGACATAGCAATCCATAGGTTTTAAGATACTTACTAGTCAGGTACATTCTTAGGCGTTTAATATGGGGTGTTGAGTCCATTTCGTTGAGCAAGGAGTAGTTCTTGTCTATTCCATATTTGGCTTAAGGAACTTTATCTGTGTTCATTTCAATCTCTGGTTTGATGCAGCACCCCAACTCACCTTTCCCCTTAAGCAAGCATAAGTTGGTTTTCTAAATTTGAGACCCTGTTCTGTTTTGTAATCCAGTTCCTGTGTAGCCAAGTTTACATTCCGTGTATTAGTGATATCTTATGATGTTTCTTTTTCTGTGTGACTTATTTCACTGAGAATCATCATACCTGAATCCACTCATTATGCTGCTACGGGCCTGATGACATAGATTTCATTGCTGAGTGATATTGCATTGTACGTAAGTACCACAACTTCTTTATCCATTTTTCACTTTCTGCGATATTGAACTTGTACCGTAAACGAGGTTCTTGTAAACAGAGCCGTCCCAAACTTTGGGGTGGCTGTGTCTTTTTGATTTTAATTTCCCTAAGCTATAGGACCATAAGTGGAAGTGCCCTAGGTTCTGTTGCTTTGTTTTTTAGATGTTTCAGGAAACACCATACACCTCTCCCGAGTGGCTCTTGGCAATTTACATCCCGCCCATCAGCATAACAAGGTTCCCAGTTCTCCATGGCCTGTCCTGCCTTTCTGGATTTTACACTTTTATCAGATGGCCCTTTTGACCGGGGGGAAGTGAGACTTCATTGTAGTGCAGATTTCCTTTGCAAGCTTGCTTGGTTGGCCAAAAAGGGCGTATGCGTTTTTTCCTGAATATATTCAGGAAAAAACGCATACGCCCTTTTTGGCCAAGTGCATCATTGTGGACGTTCTGCCTCTTTTCCTATGCTTTAAATGCAATTCCAGTCTACCTCCTGAAATCGGTTTCCTGCAATTCTGCCCCGCTTTCAAGTCCTCTTGGCAGCCTTACTTCAGTATATTTTTGGACGATAGCTGTCATTTATAACTCTGCAGGTTTGTGAATTACAGTGCCCCTGAGCTCCTTTCTTCAACTCGCTTTCTTGTGAGCTGGCCGCAACACCGCAGGATTGCTTCAGGCCCTAATCTGGTTCCGGCACGGCACGCTGAGCCTTTGGTTAATTCCTCTTCCTGGTGGGAAATGAGAGTTAAATTTGCCCGTCCAGACACCTCCACCTAGTCTCTCATTGGTTCTCCCTATTCCTGTTCATCTTCCGCAGAAATTGCAAACTGGGCCAAACAGGAGGTTAAAGGCACTGACTCTCCAAGTCGGGAGAGTGTTAGTAAAGCGTGTGGAATGTTGCACCCGAGTACCAGGGGACGAGAACTGAGACATATTGGAACACGTCTCCCGATCACACGGTTGATCATACTCTGGGTTCCACGTGCATGTTTTACCTGAAGGCAGAATCCCTTAAACCTGGAGAGTTGAGACCCGTGGAATGGGTACCATGCAATATGACTTCAAAGGGTCTTCATTTGCTCACCGAACCTCTCCAATCCTATCACTGCTGCGTTTGTGCCCCTGTACACACGCTTGATTTTCTTACAGAGACATAGCAATCCATAGGTTTTAAGATACTTACTAGTCAGGTACATTCTTAGGCGTTTAATATGGGGTGTTGAGTCCATTTCGTTGAGCAAGGAGTAGTTCTTGTCTATTCCATATTTGGCTTAAGGAACTTTATCTGTGCTCATTTCAATCTCTGGTTTGATGCAGCACCCCAACTCACCTTTCCCCTTAAGCAAGCATAAGTTGGTTTTCTAAATTTGAGACCCTGTTCTGTTTTGTAATCCAGTTCCTGTGTAGCCAAGTTTACATCCCGTGTATTAGTGATATCTTATGATGTTTCTTTTTCTGTGTGACTTATTTCAGTTAGAATCATCATACCTGAATCCACTCATTATGCTGCTATGGGCCTGATGACATAGATTTCATTGCTGAGTGATATTGCATTGTACGTAAGTACCACAACTTCTTTATCCATTTTTCACTTTCTGCGATATTGAACTTGTTCCGTAAACGAGGTTCTTGTAAACAGAGCCGTCCCAAACTTTGGGGTGGCTGTGTCTTTTTGATTTTAATTTCCCTAAGCTATAGGACCATAAGTGGAAGTGCCCTAGGCTCTGTTGCTTTGTTTTTTAGATGTTTCAGGAAACACCATACACCTCTCCCGAGTGGCTGTTGGCAATTTACATCCCGCCCATCAGCATAACAAGGCTCCCAGTTCTCCATGGCCTGTCCTCCCTTTCTGGATTTTACACTTTTTTCAGATGGCCCTTTTGACCGGGGGGAAGTGAGACTTCATTGTAGTGCAGATTTCCTTTGCAAGCTTGCTTGGTTGGCCAAAAAGGGCGTATGCGTTTTTTCCTGAATATATTCAGGAAAAAACGCATACGCCCTTTTTGGCCAAGTGCATCATTGTGGACGTTCTGCCTCTTTTCCTATGCTTTAAATGCAATTCCAGTCTACCTCCTGAAATCGGTTTCCTGCAATTCTGCCCCGCTTTCAAGTCCTCTTGGCAGCCTTACTTCAGTATATTTTTGGACGATAGCTGTCATTTATAACTCTGCAGGTTTGTGAATTACAGTGCCCCTGAGCTCCTTTCTTCAACTCGCTTTCTTGTGAGCTGGCCGCAACACCGCAGGATTGCTTCAGGCCCTAATCTGGTTCCGGCACGGCACGCTGAGCCTTTGGTTAATTCCTCTTCCTGGTGGGAAATGAGAGTTAAATTTGCCCGTCCAGACACCTCCAGCTAGTCTCTCATTGGTTCTCCCTATTCCTGTTCATCTTCCGCAGAAATTGCAAACTGGGCCAAACAGGAGGTTAAAGGCACTGACTCTCCAAGTCGGGAGAGTGTTAGTAAAGCGTCTGGAATGTTGCACCCGAGTACCAGGGGACGAGAACTGAGACATATTGGAACACGTCTCCCGATCACACGGTTGATCATACTCTGGGTTCCACGTGCATGTTTTAGCTGAAGGAAGAATCCCTTAAACCTGGAGAGTTGAGACCCGTGGAATGGGTACCATGCAATATGACTTCAAAGGGTCTTCATTTGCTCACCGAACCTCTCCAATCCTATCACTGCTGCGTTTATGCCCCTGTACACACGCTTGATTTTCTTTCAGAGACATAGCAATCCATAGGTTTTAAGATACTTACTAGTCAGGTACATTCTTAGGCGTTTAATATGGGGTGTTGAGTCCATTTCGTTGAGCAAGGAGTAGTTCTTGTCTATTCCATATTTGGCTTAAGGAACTTTATCTGTGCTCATTTCAATCTCTGGTTTTATGCAGCACCCCAACTCACCTTTCCCCTTAAGCAAGCATAAGTTGGTTTTCTAAATTTGAGACCCTGTTCTGTTTTGTAATCCAGTTCCTGTGTAGCCAAGTTTACATCCCGTGTATTAGTGATATCTTATGATGTTTCTTTTTCTGTGTGACTTATTTCAGTTAGAATCATCATACCTGAATCCACTCATTATGCTGCTACGGGCCTGATGACATAGATTTCATTGCTGAGTGATATTGCATTGTACGTAAGTACCACAACTTCTTTATCCATTTTTCACTTTCTGCGATATTGAACTTGTACCGTAAACGAGGTTCTTGTAAACAGAGCCGTCCCAAACTTTGGGGTGGCTGTGTCTTTTTGATTTTAATTTCCCTAAGCTATAGGACCATAAGTGGAAGTGCCCTAGGCTCTGTTGCTTTGTTTTTTAGATGTTTCAGGAAACACCATACACCTCTCCGGAGTGGCTCTTGGCAATTCACATCCCGCCCATCAGCATAACAAGGCTCCCAGTTCTCCATGGCCTGTCCTGCCTTTCTGGATTTTACACTTTTTTCAGATGGCCCTTTTGACCGGGGGGAAGTGAGACTTCATTGTAGTGCAGATTTCCTTTGCAAGCTTGCTTGGTTGTCCAAAAAGGGCGTATGCGTTTTTTCCTGAATATATTCAGGAAAAAACGCATACGCCCTTTTTGGCCAAGTGCATCATTGTGGACGTTCTGCCTCTTTTCCTATGCTTTAAATGCAATTCCAGTCTACCTCCTGAAATCGGTTTCCTGCAATTCTGCCCCGCTTTCAAGTCCTCTTGGCAGCCTTACTTCAGTATATTTTTGGACGATAGCTGTCATTTATAACTCTGCAGGTTTGTGAATTACAGTGCCCCTGAGCTCCTTTCTTCAACTCGTTTTCTTGTGAGCTGGCCGCAACACTGCAGGATTGCTTCAGGCCCTAATCTGGTTCCGGCACGGCACGCTGAGCCTTTGGTTAATTCCTCTTCCTGGTGGGAAATGAGAGTTAAATTTGCCCGTCCAGACACCTCCAGCTAGTCTCTCATTGGTTCTCCCTATTCCTGTTCATCTTCCGCAGAAATTGCAAACTGGGCCAAACAGGAGGTTAAAGGCACTGACTCTCCAAGTCGGGAGAGTGTTAGTAAAGCGTCTGGAATGTTGCACCCGAGTACCAGGGGACGAGAACTGAGACATATTGGAACACGTCTCCCGATCACACGGTTGATCATACTCTGGGCTCCACGTGCATGTTTTAGCTGAAGGAAGAATCCCTTAAACCTGGAGAGTTGAGACCCGTGGAATGGGTACCATGCAATATGACTTCAAAGGGTCTTCATTTGCTCACCGAACCTCTCCAATCCTATCACTGCTGCGTTTATGCCCCTGTACACACGCTTGATTTTCTTTCAGAGACATAGCAATCCATAGGTTTTAAGATACTTACTAGTCAGGTACATTCTTAGGCGTTTAATATGGGGTGTTGAGTCCATTTCGTTGAGCAAGGAGTAGTTCTTGTCTATTCCATATTTGGCTTAAGGAACTTTATCTGTGCTCATTTCAATCTCTGGTTTTATGCAGCACCCCAACTCACCTTTCCCCTTAAGCAAGCATAAGTTGGTTTTCTAAATTTGAGACCCTGTTCTGTTTTGTAATCCAGTTCCTGTGTAGCCAAGTTTACATCCCGTGTATTAGTGATATCTTATGATGTTTCTTTTTCTGTGTGACTTATTTCAGTTAGAATCATCATACCTGAATCCACTCATTATGCTGCTACGGGCCTGATGACATAGATTTCATTGCTGAGTGATATTGCATTGTACGTAAGTACCACAACTTCTTTATCCATTTTTCACTTTCTGCGATATTGAACTTGTACCGTAAACGAGGTTCTTGTAAACAGAGCCGTCCCAAACTTTGGGGTGGCTGTGTCTTTTTGATTTTAATTTCCCTAAGCTATAGGACCATAAGTGGAAGTGCCCTAGGCTCTGTTGCTTTGTTTTTTAGATGTTTCAGGAAACACCATACACCTCTCCCGAGTGGCTGTTGGCAATTTACATCCCGCCCATCAGCATAACAAGGCTCCCAGTTCTCCATGGCCTGTCCTGCCTTTCTGGATTTTACACTTTTTTCAGATGGCCCTTTTGACCGGGGGGAAGTGAGACTTCATTGTAGTGCAGATTTCCTTTGCAAGCTTGCTTGGTTGGCCAAAAAGGGCGTATGCGTTTTTTCCTGAATATATTCAGGAAAAAACGCATACACCCTTTTTGGCCAAGTGCATCATTGTGGACGTTCTGCCTCTTTTCCTATGCTTTAAATGCAATTCCAGTCTACCTCCTGAAATCGGTTTCCTGCAATTCTGCCCCGCTTTCAAGTCCTCTTGGCAGCCTTACTTCAGTATATTTTTGGACGATAGCTGTCATTTATAACTCTGCAGGTTTGTGAATTACAGTGCCCCTGAGCTCCTTTCTTCAACTCGCTTTCTTGTGAGCTGGCCGCAACACCGCAGGATTGCTTCAGGCCCTAATCTTGTTCCGGCACGGCACGCTGAGCCTTTGGTTAATTCCTCTTCCTGGTGGGAAATGAGAGTTAAATTTGCCCGTCCAGACACCTCCAGCTAGTCTCTCATTGGTTCTCCCTATTCCTGTTCATCTTCCGCAGAAATTGCAAACTGGGCCAAACAGGAGGTTAAAGGCACTGACTCTCCAGTCGGGAGAGTGTTAGTAAAGCGTCTGGAATGTTGCACCCGAGTACCAGGGGACGAGAACTGAGACATATTGGAACACGTCTCCCGATCACACGGTTGATCATACTCTGGGTTCCACGTGCATGTTTTAGCTGAAGGAAGAATCCCTTAAACCTGGAGAGTTGAGACCCGTGGAATGGGTACCATGCAATATGACTTCAAAGGGTCTTCATTTGCTCACCGAAACTCTCCAATCCTATCACTGCTGCGTTTATGCCCCTGTACACACGCTTGATTTTCTTTCAGAGACATAGCAATCCATAGGTTTTAAGATACTTACTAGTCAGGTACATTCTTAGGCGTTTAATATGGGGTGTTGAGTCCATTTCGTTGAGCAAGGAGTAGTTCTTGTCTATTCCATATTTGGCTTAAGGAACTTTATCTGTGCTCATTTCAATCTCTGGTTTTATGCAGCACCCCAACTCACCTTTCCCCTTAAGCAAGCATAAGTTGGTTTTCTAAATTTGAGACCCTGTTCTGTTTTGTAATCCAGTTCCTGTGTAGCCAAGTTTACATCCCGTGTATTAGTGATATCTTATGATGTTTCTTTTTCTGTGTGACTTATTTCAGTTAGAATCATCATACCTGAATCCACTCATTATGCTGCTACGGGCCTGATGACATAGATTTCATTGCTGAGTGATATTGCATTGTACGTAAGTACCACAACTTCTTTATCCATTTTTTCACTTTCTGCGATATTGAACTTGTACCGTAAACGAGGTTCTTGTAAACAGAGCCGTCCCAAACTTTGGGGTGGCTGTGTCTTTTTGATTTTAATTTCCCTAAGCTATAGGACCATAAGTGGAAGTGCCCTAGGCTCTGTTGCTTTGTTTTTTAGATGTTTCAGGAAACACCATACACCTCTCCGGAGTGGCTCTTGGCAATTTACATCCCGCCCATCAGCATAACAAGGCTCCCAGTTCTCCATGGCCTGTCCTGCCTTTCTGGATTTTACACTTTTTTCAGATGGCCCTTTTGACCGGGGGGAAGTGAGACTTCATTGTAGTGCAGATTTCCTTTGCAAGCTTGCTTGGTTGGCCAAAAAGGGCGTATGCGTTTTTTCCTGAATATATTCAGGAAAAAACGCATACGCCCTTTTTGGCCAAGTGCATCATTGTGGACGTTCTGCCTCTTTTCCTATGCTTTAAATGCAATTCCAGTCTACCTCCTGAAATCGGTTTCCTGCAATTCTGCCCCGCTTTCAAGTCCTCTTGGCAGCCTTACTTCAGTATATTTTTGGACGATAGCTGTCATTTATAACTCTGCAGGTTTGTGAATTACAGTGCCCCTGAGCTCCTTTCTTCAACTCGCTTTCTTGTGAGCTGGCCGCAACACCGCAGGATTGCTTCAGGCCCTAATCTGGTTCCGGCACGGCACGCTGAGCCTTTGGTTAATTCCTCTTCCTGGTGGGAAATGAGAGTTAAATTTGCCCGTCCAGACACCTCCAGCTAGTCTCTCATTGGTTCTCCCTATTCCTGTTCATCTTCCGCAGAAATTGCAAACTGGGCCAAACAGGAGGTTAAAGGCAGTGACTCTCCAAGTCGGGAGAGTGTTAGTAAAGCGTCTGGAATGTTGCACCCGAGTACCAGGGGACGAGAACTGAGACATATTGGAACACGTCTCCCGATCACACGGTTGATCATACTCTGGGTTCCACGTGCATGTTTTAGCTGAAGGAAGAATCCCTTAAACCTGGAGAGTTGAGACCCGTGGAATGGGTACCATGCAATATGACTTCAAAGGGTCTTCATTTGCTCACCGAACCTCTCCAATCCTATCACTGCTGCGTTTATGCCCCTGTACACACGCTTGATTTTCTTTCAGAGACATAGCAATCCATAGGTTTTAAGATACTTACTAGTCAGGTACATTCTTAGGCGTTTAATATGGGGTGTTGAGTCCATTTCGTTGAGCAAGGAGTAATTCTTGTCTATTCCATATTTGGCTTAAGGAACTTTATCTGTGCTCATTTCTATCTCTGGTTTTATGCAGCACCCCAACTCACCTTTCCCCTTAAGCAAGCATAATTTGGTTTTCTAAATTTGAGACCCTGTTCTGTTTTGTAATCCAGTTCCTGTGTAGCCAAGTTTACATCCCGTGTATTAGTGATATCTTATGATGTTTCTTTTTCTGTGTGACTTATTTCAGTTAGAATCATCATACCTGAATCCACTCATTATGCTGCTACGGGCCTGATGACATAGATTTCATTGCTGAGTGATATGGCATTGTACGTAAGTACCACAACTTCTTTATCCATTTTTCACTTTCTGCGATATTGAACTTGTACCGTAAACGAGGTTCTTGTAAACAGAGCCGTCCCAAACTTTGGGGTGGCTGTGTCTTTTTGATTTTAATTTCCCTAAGCTATAGGACCATAAGTGGAAGTGCCCTAGGCTCTGTTGCTTTGTTTTTTAGATGTTTCAGGAAACACCATACACCTCTCCCGAGTGGCTCTTGGCAATTGACATCCCGCCCATCAGCATAACAAGGCTCCCAGTTCTCCATGGCCTGTCCTGCCTTTCTGGATTTTACACTTTTTTCAGATGGCCCTTTTGACCGGGGGGAAGTGAGACTTCATTGTAGTGCAGATTTCCTTTGCAAGCTTGCTTGGTTGGCCAAAAAGGGCGTATGTGTTTTTTCCTGAATATATTCAGGAAAAAACGCATACGCCCTTTTTGGCCAAGTGCATCATTGTGGGCGTTCTGCCTCTTTTCCTATGCTTTAAATGCAATTCCAGTCTACCTCCTGAAATCGGTTTCCTGCAATTCTGCCCCGCTTTCAAGTCCTCTTGGCAGCCTTACTTCAGTATATTTTTGGACGATAGCTGTCATTTATAACTCTGCAGGTTTGTGAATTACAGTGCCCCTGAGCTCCTTTCTTCAACTCGCTTTCTTGTGAGCTGGCCGCAACACCGCAGGATTGCTTCAGGCCCTAATCTGGTTCCGGCACGGCACGCTGAGCCTTTGGTTAATTCCTCTTCCTGGTGGGAAATGAGAGTTAAATTTGCCCGTCCAGACACCTCCAGCTAGTCTCTCATTGGTTCTCCCTATTCCTGTTCATCTTCCGCAGAAATTGCAAACTGGGCCAAACAGGAGGTTAAAGGCAGTGACTCTCCAAGTCGGGAGAGTGTTAGTAAAGCGTCTGGAATGTTGCACCCGAGTACCAGGGGACGAGAACTGAGACATATTGGAACACGTCTCCCGATCACACGGTTGATCATACTCTGGGTTCCACGTGCATGTTTTAGCTGAAGGAAGAATCCCTTAAACCTGGAGAGTTGAGACCCGTGGAATGGGTACCATGCAATATGACTTCAAAGGGTCTTCATTTGCTCACCGAACCTCTCCAATCCTATCACTGCTGCGTTTATGCCCCTGTACACACGCTTGATTTTCTTTCAGAGACATAGCAATCCATAGGTTTTAAGATACTTACTAGTCAGGTACATTCTTAGGCGTTTAATATGGGGTGTTGAGTCCATTTCGTTGAGCAAGGAGTAGTTCTTGTCTATTCCATATTTGGCTTAAGGAACTTTATCTGTGCTCATTTCAATCTCTGGTTTGATGCAGCACCCCAACTCACCTTTCCCCTTAAGCAAGCATAAGTTGGTTTTCTAAATTTGAGACCCTGTTCTGTTTTGTAATCCAGTTCCTGTGTAGCCAAGTTTACATCCCGTGTATTAGTGATATCTTATGATGTTTCTTTTTCTGTGTGACTTATTTCAGTTAGAATCATCATACCTGAATCCACTCATTATGCTGCTACGGGCCTGATGACATAGATTTCATTGCTGAGTGATATTGCATTGTACGTAAGTACCACAACTTCTTTATCCATTTTTCACTTTCTGCGATATTGAACTTGTACCGTAAACGAGGTTCTTGTAAACAGAGCCGTCCCAAACTTTGGGGTGGCTGTGTCTTTTTGATTTTAATTTCCCTAAGCTATAGGACCATAAGTGGAAGTGCCCTAGGCTCTGTTGCTTTGTTTTTTAGATGTTTCAGGAAACACCATACACCTCTCCCGAGTGGCTGTTGGCAATTTACATCCCGCCCATCAGCATAACAAGGCTCCCAGTTCTCCATGGCCTGTCCTGCCTTTCTGGATTTTACACTTTTTTCAGATGGCCCTTTTGACCGGGGGGAAGTGAGACTTCATTGTAGTGCAGATTTCCTTTGCAAGCTTGCTTGGTTGGCCAAAAAGGGCGTATGCGTTTTTTCCTGAATATATTCAGGAAAAAACGCATACGCCCTTTTTGGCCAAGTGCATCATTGTGGACGTTCTGCCTCTTTTCCTATGCTTTAAATGCAATTCCAGTCTACCTCCTGAAATCGGTTTCCTGCAATTCTGCCCCGCTTTCAAGTCCTCTTGGCAGCCTTACTTCAGTATATTTTTGGACGATAGCTGTCATTTATAACTCTGCAGGTTTGTGAATTACAGTGCCCCTGAGCTCCTTTCTTCAACTCGCTTTCTTGTGAGCTGGCCGCAACACCGCAGGATTGCTTCAGGCCCTAATCTGGTTCCGGCACGGCACGCTGAGCCTTTGGTTAATTCCTCTTCCTGGTGGGAAATGAGAGTTAAATTTGCCCGTCCAGACACCTCCAGCTAGTCTCTCATTGGTTCTCCCTATTCCTGTTCATCTTCCGCAGAAATTGCAAACTGGGCCAAACAGGAGGTTAAAGGCAGTGACTCTCCAAGTCGGGAGAGTGTTAGTAAAGCGTCTGGAATGTTGCACCCAAGTACCAGGGGACGAGAACTGAGACATATTGGAACACGTCTCCCGATCACACGGTTGATCATACTCTGGGTTCCACGTGCATGTTTTAGCTGAAGGAAGAATCCCTTAAACCTGGAGAGTTGAGACCCGTGGAATGGGTACCATGCAATATGACTTCAAAGGGTCTTCATTTGCTCACCGAACCTCTCCAATCCTATCACTGCTGCGTTTATGCCCCTGTACACACGCTTGATTTTCTTTCAGAGACATAGCAATCCATAGGTTTTAAGATACTTACTAGTCAGGTACATTCTTAGGCGTTTAATATGGGGTGTTGAGTCCATTTCATTGAGCAAGGAGTAGTTCTTGTCTATTCTATATTTGGCTTAAGGAACTTTATCTGTGCTCATTTCAATCTCTGGTTTTATGCAGCACCCCAACTCACCTTTCCCCTTAAGCAAGCATAAGTTGGTTTTCTAAATTTGAGACCCTGTTCTGTTTTGTAATCCAGTTCCTGTGTAGCCAAGTTTACATCCCGTGTATTAGTGATATCTTATGATGTTTCTTTTTCTGTGTGACTTATTTCAGTTAGAATCATCATACCTGAATCCACTCATTATGCTGCTACGGGCCTGATGACATAGATATCATTGCTGAGTGATATGGCATTGTACGTAAGTACCACAACTTCTTTATCCATTTTTCACTTTCTGTGATATTGAACTTGTACCATAAATGAGGTTCTTGTAAACAGAGCCGTCCCAAACTTTGGGGTGGCTGTGTCTTTTTGATTTTAATTTCCCTAAGCTATAGGACCATAAGTGGAAGTGCCCTAGGCTCTGTTGCTTTGTTTTTTAGATGTTTCAGGAAACACCATACACCTCTCCCGAGTGGCTGTTGGCAATTTACATCCCGCCCATCAGCATAACAAGGCTCCCAGTTCTCCATGGCCTGTCCTGCCTTTCTGGATTTTACACTTTTTTCAGATGGCCCTTTTGACCGGGGGGAAGTGAGACTTCATTGTAGTGCAGATTTCCTTTGCAAGCTTGCTTGGTTGGCCAAAAAGGGCGTATGCGTTTTTTCCTGAATATATTCAGGAAAAAACGCATACGCCCTTTTTGGCCAAGTGCATCATTGTGGACGTTCTGCCTCTTTTCCTATGCTTTAAATGCAATTCCAGTCTACCTCCTGAAATCGGTTTCCTGCAATTCTGCCCCGCTTTCAAGTCCTCTTGGCAGCCTTACTTCAGTATATTTTTGGACGATAGCTGTCATTTATAACTCTGCAGGTTTGTGAATTACAGTGCCCCTGAGCTCCTTTCTTCAACTCGCTTTCTTGTGAGCTGGCCGCAACACCGCAGGATTGCTTCAGGCCCTAATCTGGTTCCGGCACGGCACGCTGAGCCTTTGGTTAATTCCTCTTCCTGGTGGGAAATGAGAGTTAAATTTGCCCGTCCAGACACCTCCAGCTAGTCTCTCATTGGTTCTCCCTATTCCTGTTCATCTTCCGCAGAAATTGCAAACTGGGCCAAACAGGAGGTTAAAGGCAGTGACTCTCCAAGTCGGGAGAGTGTTAGTAAAGCGTCTGGAATGTTGCACCCGAGTACCAGGGGACGAGAACTGAGACATATTGGAACACGTCTCCCGATCACACGGTTGATCATACTCTGGGTTCCACGTGCATGTTTTAGCTGAAGGAAGAATCCCTTAAACCTGGAGAGTTGAGACCCGTGGAATGGGTACCATGCAATATGACTTCAAAGGGTCTTCATTTGCTCACAGAACCTCTCCAATCCTATCACTGCTGCGTTTATGCCCCTGTACACACGCTTGATTTTCTTTCAGAGACATAGCAATCCATAGGTTTTAAGATACTTACTAGTCAGGTACATTCTTAGGCGTTTAATATGGGGTGTTGAGTCCATTTCATTGAGCAAGGAGTAGTTCTTGTCTATTCTATATTTGGCTTAAGGAACTTTATCTGTGCTCATTTCAATCTCTGGTTTTATGCAGCACCCCAACTCACCTTTCCCCTTAAGCAAGCATAAGTTGGTTTTCTAAATTTGAGACCCTGTTCTGTTTTGTAATCCAGTTCCTGTGTAGCCAAGTTTACATCCCGTGTATTAGTGATATCTTATGATGTTTCTTTTTCTGTGTGACTTATTTCAGTTAGAATCATCATACCTGAATCCACTCATTATGCTGCTATGGGCCTGATGACATAGATATCATTGCTGAGTGATATGGCATTGTACGTAAGTACCACAACTTCTTTATCCATTTTTCACTTTCTGTGATATTGAACTTGTACCGTAAATGAGGTTCTTGTCAACAGAGCCGTCCCAAACTTTGGGGTGGCTGTGTCTTTTTGATTTTAATTTCCCTAAGCTATAGGACCATAAGTGGAAGTGCCCTAGGCTCTGTTGCTTTGTTTTTTAGATGTTTCAGGAAACACCATACACCTCTCCCGAGTGGCTCTTGGCAATTTACATCCCGCCCATCAGCATAACAAGGCTCCCAGTTCTCCATGGCCTGTCCTGCCTTTCTGGATTTTACACTTTTTTCAGATGGCCCTTTTGACCGGGGGGAAGTGAGACTTCATTGTAGTGCAGATTTCCTTTGCAAGCTTGCTTGGTTGGCCAAAAAGGGCGTATGCGTTTTTTCCTGAATATATTCAGGAAAAAACGCATACGCCCTTTTTGGCCAAGTGCATCATTGTGGACGTTCTGCCTCTTTTCCTATGCTTTAAATGCAATTCCAGTCTACCTCCTGAAATCGGTTTCCTGCAATTCTGCCCCGCTTTCAAGTCCTCTTGGCAGCCTTACTTCAGTATATTTTTGGACGATAGCTGTCATTTATAACTCTGCAGGTTTGTGAATTACAGTGCCCCTGAGCTCCTTTCTTCAACTCGCTTTCTTGTGAGCTGGCCGCAACACCGCAGGATTGCTTCAGGCCCTAATCTGGTTCCGGCACGGCACGCTGAGCCTTTGGTTAATTCCTCTTCCTGGTGGGAAATGAGAGTTAAATTTGCCCGTCCAGACACCTCCACCTAGTCTCTCATTGGTTCTCCCTATTCCTGTTCATCTTCCGCAGAAATTGCAAACTGGGCCAAACAGGAGGTTAAAGGCAGTGACTCTCCAAGTCGGGAGAGTGTTAGTAAAGCGTCTGGAATGTTGCACCCGAGTACCAGGGGACGAGAACTGAGACATATTGGAACACGTCTCCCGATCACACGGTTGATCATACTCTGGGTTCCACGTGCATGTTTTAGCTGAAGGAAGAATCCCTTAAACCTGGAGAGTTGAGACCCGTGGAATGGGTACCATGCAATATGACTTCAAAGGGTCTTCATTTGCTCACAGAACCTCTCCAATCCTATCACTGCTGCGTTTATGCCCCTGTACACACGCTTGATTTTCTTTCAGAGACATAGCAATCCATAGGTTTTAAGATACTTACTAGTCAGGTACATTCTTAGGCGTTTAATATGGGGTGTTGAGTCCATTTCATTGAGCAAGGAGTAGTTCTTGTCTATTCTATATTTGGCTTAAGGAACTTTATCTGTGCTCATTTCAATCTCTGGTTTTATGCAGCACCCCAACTCACCTTTCCCCTTAAGCAAGCATAAGTTGGTTTTCTAAATTTGAGACCCTGTTCTGTTTTGTAATCCAGTTCCTGTGTAGCCAAGTTTACATCCCGTGTATTAGTGATATCTTATGATGTTTCTTTTTCTGTGTGACTTATTCCAGTTAGAATCATCATACCTGAATCCACTCATTATGCTGCTATGGGCCTGATGACATAGATATCATTGCTGAGTGATATGGCATTGTACGTAAGTACCACAACTTCTTTATCCATTTTTCACTTTCTGTGATATTGAACTTGTACCGTAAATGAGGTTCTTGTAAACAGAGCCGTCCCAAACTTTGGGGTGGCTGTGTCTTTTTGATTTTAATTTCCCTAAGCTATAGGACCATAAGTGGAAGTGCCCTAGGCTCTGTTGCTTTGTTTTTTAGATGTTTCAGGAAACACCATACACCTCTCCCGAGTGGCTCTTGGCAATTTACATCCCGCCCATCAGCATAACAAGGCTCCCAGTTCTCCATGGCCTGTCCTGCCTTTCTGGATTTTACACTTTTTTCAGATGGCCCTTTTGACCGGGGGGAAGTGAGACTTCATTGTAGTGCAGATTTCCTTTGCAAGCTTGCTTGGTTGGCCAAAAAGGGCGTATGCGTTTTTTCCTGAATATATTCAGGAAAAAACGCATACGCCCTTTTTGGCCAAGTGCATCATTGTGGGCGTTCTGCCTCTTTTCCTATGCTTTAAATGCAATTCCAGTCTACCTCCTGAAATCGGTTTCCTGCAATTCTGCCCCGCTTTCAAGTCCTCTTGGCAGCCTTACTTCAGTATATTTTTGGACGATAGCTGTCATTTATAACTCTGCAGGTTTGTGAATTACAGTGCCCCTGAGCTCCTTTCTTCAACTCGCTTTCTTGTGAGCTGGCCGCAACACCGCAGGATTGCTTCAGGCCCTAATCTGGTTCCGGCACGGCACGCTGAGCCTTTGGTTAATTCCTCTTCCTGGTGGGAAATGAGAGTTAAATTTGCCCGTCCAGACACCTCCAGCTAGTCTCTCATTGGTTCTCCCTATTCCTGTTCATCTTCCGCAGAAATTGCAAACTGGGCCAAACAGGAGGTTAAAGGCACTGACTCTCCAAGTCGGGAGAGTGTTAGTAAAGCGTCTGGAATGTTGCACCCGAGTACCAGGGGACGAGAACTGAGACATATTGGAACACGTCTCCCGATCACACGGTTGATCATACTCTGGGTTCCACGTGCATGTTTTAGCTGAAGGAAGAATCCCTTAAACCTGGAGAGTTGAGACCCGTGGAATGGGTACCATGCAATATGACTTCAAAGGGTCTTCATTTGCTCACCGAACCTCTCCAATCCTATCACTGCTGCGTTTATGCCCCTGTACACACGCTTGATTTTCTTTCAGAGACATAGCAATCCATAGGTTTTAAGATACTTACTAGTCAGGTACATTCTTAGGCGTTTAATATGGGGTGTTGAGTCCATTTCGTTGAGCAAGGAGTAGTTCTTGTCTATTCCATATTTGGCTTAAGGAACTTTATCTGTGCTCATTTCAATCTCTGGTTTTATGCAGCACCCCAACTCACCTTTCCCCTTAAGCAAGCATAAGTTGGTTTTCTAAATTTGAGACCCTGTTCTGTTTTGTAATCCAGTTCCTGTGTAGCCAAGTTTACATCCCGTGTATTAGTGATATCTTATGATGTTTCTTTTTCTGTGTGACTTATTTCAGTTAGAATCATCATACCTGAATCCACTCATTATGCTGCTACGGGCCTGATGACATAGATTTCATTGCTGAGTGATATTGCATTGTACGTAAGTACCACAACTTCTTTATCCATTTTTCACTTTCTGCGATATTGAACTTGTACCGTAAACGAGGTTCTTGTAAACAGAGCCGTCCCAAACTTTGGGGTGGCTGTGTCTTTTTGATTTTAATTTCCCTAAGCTATAGGACCATAAGTGGAAGTGCCCTAGGCTCTGTTGCTTTGTTTTTTAGATGTTTCAGGAAACACCATACACCTCTCCCGAGTGGCTGTTGGCAATTTACATCCCGCCCATCAGCATAACAAGGCTCCCAGTTCTCCATGGCCTGTCCTGCCTTTCTGGATTTTACACTTTTTTCAGATGGCCCTTTTGACCGGGGGGAAGTGAGACTTCATTGTAGTGCAGATTTCCTTTGCAAGCTTGCTTGGTTGGCCAAAAAGGGCGTATGCGTTTTTTCCTGAATATATTCAGGAAAAAACGCATACGCCCTTTTTGGCCAAGTGCATCATTGTGGACGTTCTGCCTCTTTTCCTATGCTTTAAATGCAATTCCAGTCTACCTCCTGAAATCGGTTTCCTGCAATTCTGCCCCGCTTTCAAGTCCTCTTGGCAGCCTTACTTCAGTATATTTTTGGACGATAGCTGTCATTTATAACTCTGCAGGTTTGTGAATTACAGTGCCCCTGAGCTCCTTTCTTCAACTCGCTTTCTTGTGAGCTGGCCGCAACACCGCAGGATTGCTTCAGGCCCTAATCTGGTTCCGGCACGGCACGCTGAGCCTTTGGTTAATTCCTCTTCCTGGTGGCAAATGACAGTTAAATTTGCCCGTCAAGACACCTCCAGCTAGTCTCTCATTGGTTCTCCCTATTCCTGTTCATCTTCCGCAGAAATTGCAAACTGGGCCAAACAGGAGGTTAAAGGCAGTGACTCTCCAAGTCGGGAGAGTGTTAGTAAAGCGTCTGGAATGTTGCACCCGAGTACCAGGGGACGAGAACTGAGACATATTGGAACACGTCTCCCGATCACACGGTTGATCATACTCTGGGTTCCACGTGCATGTTTTAGCTGAAGGAAGAATCCCTTAAACCTGGAGAGTTGAGACCCGTGGAATGGGTACCATGCAATATGACTTCAAAGGGTCTTCATTTGCTCACCGAACCTCTCCAATCCTATCACTGCTGCGTTTATGCCCCTGTACACACGCTTGATTTTCTTTCAGAGACATAGCAATCCATAGGTTTTAAGATACTTACTAGTCAGGTACATTCTTAGGCGTTTAATATGGGGTGTTGAGTCCATTTCATTGAGCAAGGAGTAGTTCTTGTCTATTCTATATTTGGCTTAAGGAACTTTATCTGTGCTCATTTCAATCTCTGGTTTTATGCAGCACCCCAACTCACCTTTCCCCTTAAGCAAGCATAAGTTGGTTTTCTAAATTTGAGACCCTGTTCTGTTTTGTAATCCAGTTCCTGTGTAGCCAAGTTTACATCCCGTGTATTAGTGATATCTTATGATGTTTCTTTTTCTGTGTGACTTATTTCAGTTAGAATCATCATACCTGAATCCACTCATTATGCTGCTATGGGCCTGATGACATAGATATCATTGCTGAGTGATATGGCATTGTACGTAAGTACCACAACTTCTTTATCCATTTTTCACTTTCTGTGATATTGAACTTGTACCGTAAATGAGGTTCTTGTAAACAGAGCCGTCCCAAACTTTGGGGTGGCTGTGTCTTTTTGATTTTAATTTCCCTAAGCTATAGGACCATAAGTGGAAGTGCCCTAGGCTCTGTTGCTTTGTTTTTTAGATGTTTCAGGAAACACCATACACCTCTCCGGAGTGGCTCTTGGCAATTTACATCCCGCCCATCAGCATAACAAGGCTCCCAGTTCTCCATGGCCTGTCCTGCCTTTCTGGATTTTACACTTTTTTCAGATGGCCCTTTTGACCGGGGGGAAGTGAGACTTCATTGTAGTGCAGATTTCCTTTGCAAGCTTGCTTGGTTGGCCAAAAAGGGCGTATGCGTTTTTTCCTGAATATATTCAGGAAAAAACGCATACGCCCTTTTTGGCCAAGTGCATCATTGTGGACGTTCTGCCTCTTTTCCTATGCTTTAAATGCAATTCCAGTCTACCTCCTGAAATCGGTTTCCTGCAATTCTGCCCCGCTTTCAAGTCCTCTTGGCAGCCTTACTTCAGTATATTTTTGGACGATAGCTGTCATTTATAACTCTGCAGGTTTGTGAATTACAGTGCCCCTGAGCTCCTTTCTTCAACTCGCTTTCTTGTGAGCTGGCCGCAACACCGCAGGATTGCTTCAGGCCCTAATCTGGTTCCGGCACGGCACGCTGAGCCTTTGGTTAATTCCTCTTCCTGGTGGGAAATGAGAGTTAAATTTGCCCGTCCAGACACCTCCAGCTAGTCTCTCATTGGTTCTCCCTATTCCTGTTCATCTTCCGCAGAAATTGCAAACTGGGCCAAACAGGAGGTTAAAGGCAGTGACTCTCCAAGTCGGGAGAGTGTTAGTAAAGCGTCTGGAATGTTGCACCCGAGTACCAGGGGACGAGAACTGAGACATATTGGAACACGTCTCCCGATCACACGGTTGATCATACACTGGGTTCCACGTGCATGTTTTAGCTGAAGGAAGAATCCCTTAAACCTGGAGAGTTGAGACCCGTGGAATGGGTACCATGCAATATGACTTCAAAGGGTCTTCATTTGCTCACCGAACCTCTCCAATCCTATCACTGCTGCGTTTATGCCCCTGTACACACGCTTGATTTTCTTTCAGAGACATAGCAATCCATAGGTTTTAAGATACTTACTAGTCAGGTACATTCTTAGGCGTTTAATATGGGGTGTTGAGTCCATTTCGTTGAGCAGGGAGTAATTCTTGTCTATTCCATATTTGGCTTAAGGAACTTTATCTGTGCTCATTTCAATCTCTGGTTTTATGCAGCACCCCAACTCACCTTTCCCCTTAAGCAAGCATAAGTTGGTTTTCTAAATTTGAGACCCTGTTCTGTTTTGTAATCCAGTTCCTGTGTAGCCAAGTTTACATCCCGTGTATTAGTGATATCTTATGATGTTTCTTTTTCTGTGTGACTTATTTCAGTTAGAATCATCATACCTGAATCCACTCATTATGCTGCTACGGGCCTGATGACATAGATTTCATTGCTGAGTGATATTGCATTGTACGTAAGTACCACAACTTCTTTATCCATTTTTTCACTTTCTGCGATATTGAACTTGTACCGTAAACGAGGTTCTTGTAAACAGAGCCGTCCCAAACTTTGGGGTGGCTGTGTCTTTTTGATTTTAATTTCCCTAAGCTATAGGACCATAAGTGGAAGTGCCCTAGGCTCTGTTGCTTTGTTTTTTAGATGTTTCAGGAAACACCATACACCTCTCCGGAGTGGCTCTTGGCAATTTACATCCCGCCCATCAGCATAACAAGGCTCCCAGTTCTCCATGGCCTGTCCTGCCTTTCTGGATTTTACACTTTTTTCAGATGGCCCTTTTGACCGGGGGGAAGTGAGACTTCATTGTAGTGCAGATTTCCTTTGCAAGCTTGCTTGGTTGGCCAAAAAGGGCGTATGCGTTTTTTCCTGAATATATTCAGGAAAAAACGCATACGCCCTTTTTGGCCAAGTGCATCATTGTGGACGTTCTGCCTCTTTTCCTATGCTTTAAATGCAATTCCAGTCTACCTCCTGAAATCGGTTTCCTGCAATTCTGCCCCGCTTTCAAGTCCTCTTGGCAGCCTTACTTCAGTATATTTTTGGACGATAGCTGTCATTTATAACTCTGCAGGTTTGTGAATTACAGTGCCCCTGAGCTCCTTTCTTCAACTCGCTTTCTTGTGAGCTGGCCGCAACACCGCAGGATTGCTTCAGGCCCTAATCTGGTTCCGGCACGGCACGCTGAGCCTTTGGTTAATTCCTCTTCCTGGTGGGAAATGAGAGTTAAATTTGCCCGTCCAGACACCTCCAGCTAGTCTCTCATTGGTTCTCCCTATTCCTGTTCATCTTCCGCAGAAATTGCAAACTGGGCCAAACAGGAGGTTAAAGGCAGTGACTCTCCAAGTCGGGAGAGTGTTAGTAAAGCGTCTGGAATGTTGCACCCGAGTACCAGGGGACGAGAACTGAGACATATTGGAACACGTCTCCCGATCACACGGTTGATAATACTCTGGGTTCCACGTGCATGTTTTAGCTGAAGGAAGAATCCCTTAAACCTGGAGAGTTGAGACCCGTGGAATGGGTACCATGCAATATGACTTCAAAGGGTCTTCATTTGCTCACCGAACCTCTCCAATCCTATCACTGCTGCGTTTATGCCCCTGTACACACGCTTGATTTTCTTTCAGAGACATAGCAATCCATAGGTTTTAAGATACTTACTAGTCAGGTACATTCTTAGGCGTTTAATATGGGGTGTTGAGTCCATTTCGTTGAGCAAGGAGTAATTCTTGTCTATTCCATATTTGGCTTAAGGAACTTTATCTGTGCTCATTTCAATCTCTGGTTTTATGCAGCACCCCAACTCACCTTTCCCCTTAAGCAAGCATAAGTTGGTTTTCTAAATTTGAGACCCTGTTCTGTTTTGTAATCCAGTTCCTGTGTAGCCAAGTTTACATCCCGTGTATTAGTGATATCTTATGATGTTTCTTTTTCTGTGTGACTTATTTCAGTTAGAATCATCATACCTGAATCCACTCATTATGCTGCTACGGGCCTGATGACATAGATTTCATTGCTGAGTGATATTGCATTGTACGTAAGTACCACAACTTCTTTATCCATTTTTTCACTTTCTGCGATATTGAACTTGTACCGTAAACGAGGTTCTTGTAAACAGAGCCGTCCCAAACTTTGGGGTGGCTGTGTCTTTTTGATTTTAATTTCCCTAAGCTATAGGACCATAAGTGGAAGTGCCCTAGGCTCTGTTGCTTTGTTTTTTAGATGTTTCAGGAAACACCATACACCTCTCCGGAGTGGCTCTTGGCAATTTACATCCCGCCCATCAGCATAACAAGGCTCCCAGTTCTCCATGGCCTGTCCTGCCTTTCTGGATTTTACACTTTTTTCAGATGGCCCTTTTGACCGGGGGGAAGTGAGACTTCATTGTAGTGCAGATTTCCTTTGCAAGCTTGCTTGGTTGGCCAAAAAGGGCGTATGCGTTTTTTCCTGAATATATTCAGGAAAAAACGCATACGCCCTTTTTGGCCAAGTGCATCATTGTGGACGTTCTGCCTCTTTTCCTATGCTTTAAATGCAATTCCAGTCTACCTCCTGAAATCGGTTTCCTGCAATTCTGCCCCGCTTTCAAGTCCTCTTGGCAGCCTTACTTCAGTATATTTTTGGACGATAGCTGTCATTTATAACTCTGCAGGTTTGTGAATTACAGTGCCCCTGAGCTCCTTTCTTCAACTCGCTTTCTTGTGAGCTGGCCGCAACACCGCAGGATTGCTTCAGGCCCTAATCTGGTTCCGGCACGGCACGCTGAGCCTTTGGTTAATTCCTCTTCCTGGTGGGAAATGAGAGTTAAATTTGCCCGTCCAGACACCTCCAGCTAGTCTCTCATTGGTTCTCCCTATTCCTGTTCATCTTCCGCAGAAATTGCAAACTGGGCCAAACAGGAGGTTAAAGGCAGTGACTCTCCAAGTCGGGAGAGTGTTAGTAAAGCGTCTGGAATGTTGCACCCGAGTACCAGGGGACGAGAACTGAGACATATTGGAACACGTCTCCCGATCACACGGTTGATCATACTCTGGGTTCCACGTGCATGTTTTAGCTGAAGGAAGAATCCCTTAAACCTGGAGAGTTGAGACCCGTGGAATGGGTACCATGCAATATGACTTCAAAGGGTCTTCATTTGCTCACCGAACCTCTCCAATCCTATCACTGCTGCGTTTATGCCCCTGTACACACGCTTGATTTTCTTTCAGAGACATAGCAATCCATAGGTTTTAAGATACTTACTAGTCAGGTACATTCTTAGGCGTTTAATATGGGGTGTTGAGTCCATTTCGTTGAGCAAGGAGTAATTCTTGTCTATTCCATATTTGGCTTAAGGAACTTTATCTGTGCTCATTTCAATCTCTGGTTTGATGCAGCACCCCAACTCACCTTTCCCCTTAAGCAAGCATAAGTTGGTTTTCTAAATTTGAGACCCTGTTCTGTTTTGTAATCCAGTTCCTGTGTAGCCAAGTTTACATCCCGTGTATTAGTGATATCTTATGATGTTTCTTTTTCTGTGTGACTTATTTCAGTTAGAATCATCATACCTGAATCCACTCATTATGCTGCTACGGGCCTGATGACATAGATTTCATTGCTGAGTGATATTGCATTGTACGTAAGTACCACAACTTCTTTATCCATTTTTCACTTTCTGCGATATTGAACTTGTACCGTAAACGAGGTTCTTGTAAACAGAGCCGTCCCAAACTTTGGGGTGGCTGTGTCTTTTTGATTTTAATTTCCCTAAGCTATAGGACCATAAGTGGAAGTGCCCTAGGCTCTGTTGCTTTGTTTTTTAGATGTTTCAGGAAACACCATACACCTCTCCGGAGTGGCTCTTGGCAATTCACATCCCGCCCATCAGCATAACAAGGCTCCCAGTTCTCCATGGCCTGTCCTGCCTTTCTGGATTTTACACTTTTTTCAGATGGCCCTTTTGACCGGGGGGAAGTGAGACTTCATTGTAGTGCAGATTTCCTTTGCAAGCTTGCTTGGTTGGCCAAAAAGGGCGTATGCGTTTTTTCCTGAATATATTCAGGAAAAAACGCATACGCCCTTTTTGGCCAAGTGCATCATTGTGGGCGTTCTGCCTCTTTTCCTATGCTTTAAATGCAATTCCAGTCTACCTCCTGAAATCGGTTTCCTGCAATTCTGCCCCGCTTTCAAGTCCTCTTGGCAGCCTTACTTCAGTATATTTTTGGACGATAGCTGTCATTTATAACTCTGCAGGTTTGTGAATTACAGTGCCCCTGAGCTCCTTTCTTCAACTCGCTTTCTTGTGAGCTGGCCGCAACACCGCAGGATTGCTTCAGGCCCTAATCTGGTTCCGGCACGGCACGCTGAGCCTTTGGTTAATTCCTCTTCCTGGTGGGAAATGAGAGTTAAATTTGCCCGTCCAGACACCTCCAGCTAGTCTCTCATTGGTTCTCCCTATTCCTGTTCATCTTCCACAGAAATTGCAAACTGGGCCAAACAGGAGGTTAAAGGCACTGACTCTCCAAGTCGGGAGAGTGTTAGTAAAGCGTCTGGAATGTTGCACCCGAGTACCAGGGGACGAGAACTGAGACATATTGGAACACGTCTCCCGATCACACGGTTGATCATACTCTGGGTTCCACGTGCATGTTTTAGCTGAAGGAAGAATCCCTTAAACCTGGAGAGTTGAGACCCGTGGAATGGGTACCATGCAATATGACTTCAAAGGGTCTTCATTTGCTCACCGAACCTCTCCAATCCTATCACTGCTGCGTTTATGCCCCTGTACACACGCTTGATTTTCTTTCAGAGACATAGCAATCCATAGGTTTTAAGATACTTACTAGTCAGGTACATTCTTAGGCGTTTAATATGGGGTGTTGAGTCCATTTCGTTGAGCAAGGAGTAGTTCTTGTCTATTCCATATTTGGCTTAAGGAACTTTATCTGTGCTCATTTCAATCTCTGGTTTGATGCAGCACCCCAACTCACCTTTCCCCTTAAGCAAGCATAAGTTGGTTTTCTAAATTTGAGACCCTGTTCTGTTTTGTAATCCAGTTCCTGTGTAGCCAAGTTTACATCCCGTGTATTAGTGATATCTTATGATGTTTCTTTTTCTGTGTGACTTATTTCAGTTAGAATCATCATACCTGAATCCACTCATTATGCTGCTACGGGCCTGATGACATAGATTTCATTGCTGAGTGATATTGCATTGTACGTAAGTACCACAACTTCTTTATCCATTTTTCACTTTCTGCGATATTGAACTTGTACCGTAAACGAGGTTCTTGTAAACAGAGCCGTCCCAAACTTTGGGGTGGCTGTGTCTTTTTGATTTTAATTTCCCTAAGCTATAGGACCATAAGTGGAAGTGCCCTAGGCTCTGTTGCTTTGTTTTTTAGATGTTTCAGGAAACACCATACACCTCTCCCGAGTGGCTGTTGGCAATTTACATCCCGCCCATCAGCATAACAAGGCTCCCAGTTCTCCATGGCCTGTCCTGCCTTTCTGGATTTTACACTTTTTTCAGATGGCCCTTTTGACCGGGGGGAAGTCAGACTTCATTGTAGTGCAGATTTCCTTTGCAAGCTTGCTTGGTTGGCCAAAAAGGGCGTATGCGTTTTTTCCTGAATATATTCAGGAAAAAACGCATACGCCCTTTTTGGCCAAGTGCATCATTGTGGACGTTCTGCCTCTTTTCCTATGCTTTAAATGCAATTCCAGTCTACCTCCTGAAATCGGTTTCCTGCAATTCTGCCCCGCTTTCAAGTCCTCTTGGCAGCCTTACTTCAGTATATTTTTGGACGATAGCTGTCATTTATAACTCTGCAGGTTTGTGAATTACAGTGCCCCTGAGCTCCTTTCTTCAACTCGCTTTCTTGTGAGCTGGCCGCAACACCGCAGGATTGCTTCAGGCCCTAATCTGGTTCCGGCACGGCACGCTGAGCCTTTGGTTAATTCCTCTTCCTGGTGGGAAATGAGAGTTAAATTTGCCCGTCCAGACACCTCCAGCTAGTCTCTCATTGGTTCTCCCTATTCCTGTTCATCTTCCGCAGAAATTGCAAACTGGGCCAAACAGGAGGTTAAAGGCACTGACTCTCCAAGTCGGGAGAGTGTTAGTAAAGCGTCTGGAATGTTGCACCCGAGTACCAGGGGACGAGAACTGAGACATATTGGAACACGTCTCCCGATCACACGGTTGATCATACTCTGGGTTCCACGTGCATGTTTTAGCTGAAGGAAGAATCCCTTAAACCTGGAGAGTTGAGACCCGTGGAATGGGTACCATGCAATATGACTTCAAAGGGTCTTCATTTGCTCACCGAACCTCTCCAATCCTATCACTGCTGCGTTTATGCCCCTGTACACACGCTTGATTTTCTTTCAGAGACATAGCAATCCATAGGTTTTAAGATACTTACTAGTCAGGTACATTCTTAGGCGTTTAATATGGGGTGTTGAGTCCATTTCATTGAGCAAGGAGTAGTTCTTGTCTATTCTATATTTGGCTTAAGGAACTTTATCTGTGCTCATTTCAATCTCTGGTTTTATGCAGCACCCCAACTCACCTTTCCCCTTAAGCAAGCATAAGTTGGTTTTCTAAATTTGAGACCCTGTTCTGTTTTGTAATCCAGTTCCTGTGTAGCCAAGTTTACATCCCGTGTATTAGTGATATCTTATGATGTTTCTTTTTCTGTGTGACTTATTTCAGTTAGAATCATCATACCTGAATCCACTCATTATGCTGCTACGGGCCTGATGACATAGATATCATTGCTGAGTGATATGGCATTGTACGTAAGTACCACAACTTCTTTATCCATTTTTCACTTTCTGTGATATTGAACTTGTACCGTAAATGAGGTTCTTGTAAACAGAGCCGTCCCAAACTTTGGGGTGGCTGTGTCTTTTTGATTTTAATTTCCCTAAGCTATAGGACCATAAGTGGAAGTGCCCTAGGTTCTGTTGCTTTGTTTTTTAGATGTTTCAGGAAACACCATACACCTCTCCCGAGTGGCTGTTGGCAATTTACATCCGGCCCATCAGCATAACAAGGCTCCCAGTTCTCCATGGCCTGTCCTGCCTTTCTGGATTTTACACTTTTTTCAGATGGCCCTTTTGACTGGGGGGAAGTGAGACTTCATTGTAGTGCAGATTTCCTTTGCAAGCTTGCTTGGTTGGCCAAAAAGGGCGTATGCGTTTTTTCCTGAATATATTCAGGAAAAAACGCATACGCCCTTTTTGGCCAAGTGCATCATTGTGGACGTTCTGCCTCTTTTCCTATGCTTTAAATGCAATTCCAGTCTACCTCCTGAAATCGGTTTCCTGCAATTCTGCCCCGCTTTCAAGTCCTCTTGGCAGCCTTACTTCAGTATATTTTTGGACGATAGCTGTCATTTATAACTCTGCAGGTTTGTGAATTACAGTGCCCCTGAGCTCCTTTCTTCAACTCGCTTTCTTGTGAGCTGGCCGCAACACCGCAGGATTGCTTCAGGCCCTAATCTGGTTCCGGCACGGCACGCTGAGCCTTTGGTTAATTCCTCTTCCTGGTGGGAAATGAGAGTTAAATTTGCCCGTCCAGACACCTCCAGCTAGTCTCTCATTGGTTCTCCCTATTCCTGTTCATCTTCCGCAGAAATTGCAAACTGGGCCAAACAGGAGGTTAAAGGCACTGACTCTCCAAGTCGGGAGAGTGTTAGTAAAGCGTCTGGAATGTTGCACCCGAGTACCAGGGGACGAGAACTGAGACATATTGGAACACGTCTCCCGATCACACGGTTGATCATACTCTGGGTTCCACGTGCATGTTTTAGCTGAAGGAAGAATCCCTTAAACCTGGAGAGTTGAGACCCGTGGAATGGGTACCATGCAATATGACTTCAAAGGGTCTTCATTTGCTCACCGAACCTCTCCAATCCTATCACTGCTGCGTTTATGCCCCTGTACACACGCTTGATTTTCTTTCAGAGACATAGCAATCCATAGGTTTTAAGATACTTACTAGTCAGGTACATTCTTAGGCGTTTAATATGGGGTGTTGAGTCCATTTCGTTGAGCAAGGAGTAGTTCTTGTCTATTCCATATTTGGCTTAAGGAACTTTATCTGTGCTCATTTCAATCTCTGGTTTTATGCAGCACCCCAACTCACCTTTCCCCTTAAGCAAGCATAAGTTGGTTTTCTAAATTTGAGACCCTGTTCTGTTTTGTAATCCAGTTCCTGTGTAGCCAAGTTTACATCCCGTGTATTAGTGATATCTTATGATGTTTCTTTTTCTGTGTGACTTATTTCAGTTAGAATCATCATACCTGAATCCACTCATTATGCTGCTACGGGCCTGATGACATAGATATCATTGCTGAGTGATATGGCATTGTACGTAAGTACCACAACTTCTTTATCCATTTTTCACTTTCTGTGATATTGAACTTGTACCGTAAATGAGGTTCTTGTAAACAGAGCCGTCCCAAACTTTGGGGTGGCTGTGTCTTTTTGATTTTAATTTCCCTAAGCTATAGGACCATAAGTGGAAGTGCCCTAGGTTCTGTTGCTTTGTTTTTTAGATGTTTCAGGAAACACCATACACCTCTCCCGAGTGGCTGTTGGCAATTTACATCCCGCCCATCAGCATAACAAGGCTCCCAGTTCTCCATGGCCTGTCCTGCCTTTCTGGATTTTACACTTTTTTCAGATGGCCCTTTTGACCGGGGGGAAGTGAGACTTCATTGTAGTGCAGATTTCCTTTGCAAGCTTGCTTGGTTGGCCAAAAAGGGCGTATGCGTTTTTTCCTGAATATATTCAGGAAAAAACGCATACGCCCTTTTTGGCCAAGTGCATCATTGTGGACGTTCTGCCTCTTTTCCTATGCTTTAAATGCAATTCCAGTCTACCTCCTGAAATCGGTTTCCTGCAATTCTGCCCCGCTTTCAAGTCCTCTTGGCAGCCTTACTTCAGTATATTTTTGGACGATAGCTGTCATTTATAACTCTGCAGGTTTGTGAATTACAGTGCCCCTGAGCTCCTTTCTTCAACTCGCTTTCTTGTGAGCTGGCCGCAACACCGCAGGATTGCTTCAGGCCCTAATCTGGTTCCGGCACGGCACGCTGAGCCTTTGGTTAATTCCTCTTCCTGGTGGGAAATGAGAGTTAAATTTGCCCGTCCAGACACCTCCAGCTAGTCTCTCATTGGTTCTCCCTATTCCTGTTCATCTTCCGCAGAAATTGCAAACTGGGCCAAACAGGAGGTTAAAGGCACTGACTCTCCAAGTCGGGAGAGTGTTAGTAAAGCGTCTGGAATGTTGCACCCGAGTACAAGGGGACGAGAACTGAGACATATTGGAACACGTCTCCCGATCACACGGTTGATCATACTCTGGGTTCCACGTGCATGTTTTAGCTGAAGGAAGAATCCCTTAAACCTGGAGAGTTGAGACCCGTGGAATGGGTACCATGCAATATGACTTCAAAGGGTCTTCATTTGCTCACCGAACCTCTCCAATCCTATCACTGCTGCGTTTATGCCCCTGTACACACGCTTGATTTTCTTTCAGAGACATAGCAATCCATAGGTTTTAAGATACTTACTAGTCAGGTACATTCTTAGGCGTTTAATATGGGGTGTTGAGTCCATTTCGTTGAGCAAGGAGTAGTTCTTGTCTATTCCATATTTGGCTTAAGGAACTTTATCTGTGCTCATTTCAATCTCTGGTTTTATGCAGCACCCCAACTCACCTTTCCCCTTAAGCAAGCATAAGTTGGTTTTCTAAATTTGAGACCCTGTTCTGTTTTGTAATCCAGTTCCTGTGTAGCCAAGTTTACATCCCGTGTATTAGTGATATCTTATGATGTTTCTTTTTCTGTGTGACTTATTTCAGTTAGAATCATCATACCTGAATCCACTCATTATGCTGCTACGGGCCTGATGACATAGATTTCATTGCTGAGTGATATTGCATTGTACGTAAGTACCACAACTTCTTTATCCATTTTTCACTTTCTGCGATATTGAACTTGTACCGTAAACGAGGTTCTTGTAAACAGAGCCGTCCCAAACTTTGGGGTGGCTGTGTCTTTTTGATTTTAATTTCCCTAAGCTATAGGACCATAAGTGGAAGTGCCCTAGGCTCTGTTGCTTTGTTTTTTAGATGTTTCAGGAAACACCATACACCTCTCCCGAGTGGCTGTTGGCAATTTACATCCCGCCCATCAGCATAACAAGGCTCCCAGTTCTCCATGGCCTGTCCTGCCTTTCTGGATTTTACACTTTTTTCAGATGGCCCTTTTGACCGGGGGGAAGTGAGACTTCATTGTAGTGCAGATTTCCTTTGCAAGCTTGCTTGGTTGGCCAAAAAGGGCGTATGCGTTTTTTCCTGAATATATTCAGGAAAAAACGCATACGCCCTTTTTGGCCAAGTGCATCATTGTGGACGTTCTGCCTCTTTTCCTATGCTTTAAATGCAATTCCAGTCTACCTCCTGAAATCGGTTTCCTGCAATTCTGCCCCGCTTTCAAGTCCTCTTGGCAGCCTTACTTCAGTATATTTTTGGACGATAGCTGTCATTTATAACTCTGCAGGTTTGTGAATTACAGTGCCCCTGAGCTCCTTTCTTCAACTCGCTTTCTTGTGAGCTGGCCGCAACACCGCAGGATTGCTTCAGGCCCTAATCTGGTTCCGGCACGGCACGCTGAGCCTTTGGTTAATTCCTCTTCCTGGTGGGAAATGAGAGTTAAATTTGCCCGTCCAGACACCTCCAGCTAGTCTCTCATTGGTTCTCCCTATTCCTGTTCATCTTCCGCAGAAATTGCAAACTGGGCCAAACAGGAGGTTAAAGGCAGTGACTCTCCAAGTCGGGAGAGTGTTAGTAAAGCGTCTGGAATGTTGCACCCGAGTACCAGGGGACGAGAACTGAGACATATTGGAACACGTCTCCCGATCACACGGTTGATCATACTCTGGGTTCCACGTGCATGTTTTAGCTGAAGGAAGAATCCCTTAAACCTGGAGAGTTGAGACCCGTGGAATGGGTACCATGCAATATGACTTCAAAGGGTCTTCATTTGCTCACCGAACCTCTCCAATCCTATCACTGCTGCGTTTATGCCCCTGTACACACGCTTGATTTTCTTTCAGAGACATAGCAATCCATAGGTTTTAAGATACTTACTAGTCAGGTACATTCTTAGGCGTTTAATATGGGGTGTTGAGTCCATTTCGTTGAGCAAGGAGTAGTTCTTGTCTATTCCATATTTGGCTTAAGGAACTTTATCTGTGCTCATTTCAATCTCTGGTTTGATGCAGCACCCCAACTCACCTTTCCCCTTAAGCAAGCATAAGTTGGTTTTCTAAATTTGAGACCCTGTTCTGTTTTGTAATCCAGTTCCTGTGTAGCCAAGTTTACATCCCGTGTATTAGTGATATCTTATGATGTTTCTTTTTCTGTGTGACTTATTTCAGTTAGAATCATCATACCTGAATCCACTCATTATGCTGCTACGGGCCTGATGACATAGATTTCATTGCTGAGTGATATTGCATTGTACGTAAGTACCACAACTTCTTTATCCATTTTTCACTTTCTGCGATATTGAACTTGTACCGTAAACGAGGTTCTTGTAAACAGAGCCGTCCCAAACTTTGGGGTGGCTGTGTCTTTTTGATTTTAATTTCCCTAAGCTATAGGACCATAAGTGGAAGTGCCCTAGGCTCTGTTGCTTTGTTTTTTAGATGTTTCAGGAAACACCATACACCTCTCCGGAGTGGCTCTTGGCAATTCACATCCCGCCCATCAGCATAACAAGGCTCCCAGTTCTCCATGGCCTGTCCTGCCTTTCTGGATTTTACACTTTTTTCAGATGGCCCTTTTGACCGGGGGGAAGTGAGACTTCATTGTAGTGCAGATTTCCTTTGCAAGCTTGCTTGGTTGTCCAAAAAGGGCGTATGCGTTTTTTCCTGAATATATTCAGGAAAAAACGCATACGCCCTTTTTGGCCAAGTGCATCATTGTGGACGTTCTGCCTCTTTTCCTATGCTTTAAATGCAATTCCAGTCTACCTCCTGAAATCGGTTTCCTGCAATTCTGCCCCGCTTTCAAGTCCTCTTGGCAGCCTTACTTCAGTATATTTTTGGACGATAGCTGTCATTTATAACTCTGCAGGTTTGTGAATTACAGTGCCCCTGAGCTCCTTTCTTCAACTCGCTTTCTTGTGAGCTGGCCGCAACACTGCAGGATTGCTTCAGGCCCTAATCTGGTTCCGGCACGGCACGCTGAGCCTTTGGTTAATTCCTCTTCCTGGTGGGAAATGAGAGTTAAATTTGCCCGTCCAGACACCTCCAGCTAGTCTCTCATTGGTTCTCCCTATTCCTGTTCATCTTCCGCAGAAATTGCAAACTGGGCCAAACAGGAGGTTAAAGGCACTGACTCTCCAAGTCGGGAGAGTGTTAGTAAAGCGTCTGGAATGTTGCACCCGAGTACCAGGGGACGAGAACTGAGACATATTGGAACACGTCTCCCGATCACACGGTTGATCATACTCTGGGCTCCACGTGCATGTTTTAGCTGAAGGAAGAATCCCTTAAACCTGGAGAGTTGAGACCCGTGGAATGGGTACCATGCAATATGACTTCAAAGGGTCTTCATTTGCTCACCGAACCTCTCCAATCCTATCACTGCTGCGTTTATGCCCCTGTACACACGCTTGATTTTCTTTCAGAGACATAGCAATCCATAGGTTTTAAGATACTTACTAGTCAGGTACATTCTTAGGCGTTTAATATGGGGTGTTGAGTCCATTTCGTTGAGCAAGGAGTAGTTCTTGTCTATTCCATATTTGGCTTAAGGAACTTTATCTGTGCTCATTTCAATCTCTGGTTTGATGCAGCACCCCAACTCACCTTTCCCCTTAAGCAAGCATAAGTTGGTTTTCTAAATTTGAGACCCTGTTCTGTTTTGTAATCCAGTTCCTGTGTAGCCAAGTTTACATCCCGTGTATTAGTGATATCTTATGATGTTTCTTTTTCTGTGTGACTTATTTCAGTTAGAATCATCATACCTGAATCCACTCATTATGCTGCTACGGGCCTGATGACATAGATTTCATTGCTGAGTGATATTGCATTGTACGTAAGTACCACAACTTCTTTATCCATTTTTCACTTTCTGCGATATTGAACTTGTACCGTAAACGAGGTTCTTGTAAACAGAGCCGTCCCAAACTTTGGGGTGGCTGTGTCTTTTTGATTTTAATTTCCCTAAGCTATAGGACCATAAGTGGAAGTGCCCTAGGCTCTGTTGCTTTGTTTTTTAGATGTTTCAGGAAACACCATACACCTCTCCCGAGTGGCTGTTGGCAATTTACATCCCGCCCATCAGCATAACAAGGCTCCCAGTTCTCCATGGCCTGTCCTGCCTTTCTGGATTTTACACTTTTTTCAGATGGCCCTTTTGACCGGGGGGAAGTGAGACTTCATTGTAGTGCAGATTTCCTTTGCAAGCTTGCTTGGTTGGCCAAAAAGGGCGTATGCGTTTTTTCCTGAATATATTCAGGAAAAAACGCATACACCCTTTTTGGCCAAGTGCATCATTGTGGACGTTCTGCCTCTTTTCCTATGCTTTAAATGCAATTCCAGTCTACCTCCTGAAATCGGTTTCCTGCAATTCTGCCCCGCTTTCAAGTCCTCTTGGCAGCCTTACTTCAGTATATTTTTGGACGATAGCTGTCATTTATAACTCTGCAGGTTTGTGAATTACAGTGCCCCTGAGCTCCTTTCTTCAACTCGCTTTCTTGTGAGCTGGCCGCAACACCGCAGGATTGCTTCAGGCCCTAATCTGGTTCCGGCACGGCACGCTGAGCCTTTGGTTAATTCCTCTTCCTGGTGGGAAATGAGAGTTAAATTTGCCCGTCCAGACACCTCCAGCTAGTCTCTCATTTGTTCTCCCTATTCCTGTTCATCTTCCGCAGAAATTACAAACTGGGCCAAACAGGAGGTTAAAGGCACTGACTCTCCAGTCGGGAGAGTGTTAGTAAAGCGTCTGGAATGTTGCACCCGAGTACCAGGGGACGAGAACTGAGACATATTGGAACACGTCTCCCGATCACACGGTTGATCATACTCTGGGTTCCACGTGCATGTTTTAGCTGAAGGAAGAATCCCTTAAACCTGGAGAGTTGAGACCCGTGGAATGGGTACCATGCAATATGACTTCAAAGGGTCTTCATTTGCTCACCGAAACTCTCCAATCCTATCACTGCTGCGTTTATGCCCCTGTACACACGCTTGATTTTCTTTCAGAGACATAGCAATCCATAGGTTTTAAGATACTTACTAGTCAGGTACATTCTTAGGCGTTTAATATGGGGTGTTGAGTCCATTTCGTTGAGCAAGGAGTAGTTCTTGTCTATTCCATATTTGGCTTAAGGAACTTTATCTGTGCTCATTTCAATCTCTGGTTTGATGCAGCACCCCAACTCACCTTTCCCCTTAAGCAAGCATAAGTTGGTTTTCTAAATTTGAGACCCTGTTCTGTTTTGTAATCCAGTTCCTGTGTAGCCAAGTTTACATCCCGTGTATTAGTGATATCTTATGATGTTTCTTTTTCTGTGTGACTTATTTCAGTTAGAATCATCATACCTGAATCCACTCATTATGCTGCTACGGGCCTGATGACATAGATTTCATTGCTGAGTGATATTGCATTGTACGTAAGTACCACAACTTCTTTATCCATTTTTCACTTTCTGCGATATTGAACTTGTACCGTAAACGAGGTTCTTGTAAACAGAGCCGTCCCAAACTTTGGGGTGGCTGTGTCTTTTTGATTTTAATTTCCCTAAGCTATAGGACCATAAGTGGAAGTGCCCTAGGCTCTGTTGCTTTGTTTTTTAGATGTTTCAGGAAACACCATACACCTCTCCGGAGTGGCTCTTGGCAATTTACATCCCGCCCATCAGCATAACAAGGCTCCCAGTTCTCCATGGCCTGTCCTGCCTTTCTGGATTTTACACTTTTTTCAGATGGCCCTTTTGACCGGGGGGAAGTGAGACTTCATTGTAGTGCAGATTTCCTTTGCAAGCTTGCTTGGTTGGCCAAAAAGGGCGTATGCGTTTTTTCCTGAATATATTCAGGAAAAAACGCATACGCCCTTTTTGGCCAAGTGCATCATTGTGGGCGTTCTGCCTCTTTTCCTATGCTTTAAATGCAATTCCAGTCTACCTCCTGAAATCGGTTTCCTGCAATTCTGCCCCGCTTTCAAGTCCTCTTGGCAGCCTTACTTCAGTATATTTTTGGACGATAGCTGTCATTTATAACTCTGCAGGTTTGTGAATTACAGTGCCCCTGAGCTCCTTTCTTCAACTCGCTTTCTTGTGAGCTGGCCGCAACACCGCAGGATTGCTTCAGGCCCTAATCTGGTTCCGGCACGGCACGCTGAGCCTTTGGTTAATTCCTCTTCCTGGTGGGAAATGAGAGTTAAATTTGCCCGTCCAGACACCTCCAGCTAGTCTCTCATTGGTTCTCCCTATTCCTGTTCATCTTCCACAGAAATTGCAAACTGGGCCAAACAGGAGGTTAAAGGCACTGACTCTCCAAGTCGGGAGAGTGTTAGTAAAGCGTCTGGAATGTTGCACCCGAGTACCAGGGGACGAGAACTGAGACATATTGGAACACGTCTCCCGATCACACGGTTGATCATACTCTGGGTTCCACGTGCATGTTTTAGCTGAAGGAAGAATCCCTTAAACCTGGAGAGTTGAGACCCGTGGAATGGGTACCATGCAATATGACTTCAAAGGGTCTTCATTTGCTCACCGAACCTCTCCAATCCTATCACTGCTGCGTTTATGCCCCTGTACACACGCTTGATTTTCTTTCAGAGACATAGCAATCCATAGGTTTTAAGATACTTACTAGTCAGGTACATTCTTAGGCGTTTAATATGGGGTGTTGAGTCCATTTCGTTGAGCAAGGAGTAGTTCTTGTCTATTCCATATTTGGCTTAAGGAACTTTATCTGTGCTCATTTCAATCTCTGGTTTGATGCAGCACCCCAACTCACCTTTCCCCTTAAGCAAGCATAAGTTGGTTTTCTAAATTTGAGACCCTGTTCTGTTTTGTAATCCAGTTCCTGTGTAGCCAAGTTTACATCCCGTGTATTAGTGATATCTTATGATGTTTCTTTTTCTGTGTGACTTATTTCAGTTAGAATCATCATACCTGAATCCACTCATTATGCTGCTACGGGCCTGATGACATAGATTTCATTGCTGAGTGATATTGCATTGTACGTAAGTACCACAACTTCTTTATCCATTTTTCACTTTCTGCGATATTGAACTTGTACCGTAAACGAGGTTCTTGTAAACAGAGCCGTCCCAAACTTTGGGGTGGCTGTGTCTTTTTGATTTTAATTTCCCTAAGCTATAGGACCATAAGTGGAAGTGCCCTAGGCTCTGTTGCTTTGTTTTTTAGATGTTTCAGGAAACACCATACACCTCTCCCGAGTGGCTGTTGGCAATTTACATCCCGCCCATCAGCATAACAAGGCTCCCAGTTCTCCATGGCCTGTCCTGCCTTTCTGGATTTTACACTTTTTTCAGATGGCCCTTTTGACCGGGGGGAAGTGAGACTTCATTGTAGTGCAGATTTCCTTTGCAAGCTTGCTTGGTTGGCCAAAAAGGGCGTATGCGTTTTTTCCTGAATATATTCAGGAAAAAACGCATACGCCCTTTTTGGCCAAGTGCATCATTGTGGACGTTCTGCCTCTTTTCCTATGCTTTAAATGCAATTCCAGTCTACCTCCTGAAATCGGTTTCCTGCAATTCTGCCCCGCTTTCAAGTCCTCTTGGCAGCCTTACTTCAGTATATTTTTGGACGATAGCTGTCATTTATAACTCTGCAGGTTTGTGAATTACAGTGCCCCTGAGCTCCTTTCTTCAACTCGCTTTCTTGTGAGCTGGCCGCAACACCGCAGGATTGCTTCAGGCCCTAATCTGGTTCCGGCACGGCACGCTGAGCCTTTGGTTAATTCCTCTTCCTGGTGGGAAATGAGAGTTAAATTTGCCCGTCCAGACACCTCCAGCTAGTCTCTCATTGGTTCTCCCTATTCCTGTTCATCTTCCGCAGAAATTGCAAACTGGGCCAAACAGGAGGTTAAAGGCAGTGACTCTCCAAGTCGGGAGAGTGTTAGTAAAGCGTCTGGAATGTTGCACCCGAGTACCAGGGGACGAGAACTGAGACATATTGGAACACGTCTCCCGATCACACGGTTGATCATACTCTGGGTTCCACGTGCATGTTTTAGCTGAAGGAAGAATCCCTTAAACCTGGAGAGTTGAGACCCGTGGAATGGGTACCATGCAATATGACTTCAAAGGGTCTTCATTTGCTCACCGAACCTCTCCAATCCTATCACTGCTGCGTTTATGCCCCTGTACACACGCTTGATTTTCTTTCAGAGACATAGCAATCCATAGGTTTTAAGATACTTACTAGTCAGGTACATTCTTAGGCGTTTAATATGGGGTGTTGAGTCCATTTCATTGAGCAAGGAGTAGTTCTTGTCTATTCTATATTTGGCTTAAGGAACTTTATCTGTGCTCATTTCAATCTCTGGTTTTATGCAGCACCCCAACTCACCTTTCCCCTTAAGCAAGCATAAGTTGGTTTTCTAAATTTGAGACCCTGTTCTGTTTTGTAATCCAGTTCCTGTGTAGCCAAGTTTACATCCCGTGTATTAGTGATATCTTATGATGTTTCTTTTTCTGTGTGACTTATTTCAGTTAGAATCATCATACCTGAATCCACTCATTATGCTGCTATGGGCCTGATGACATAGATATCATTGCTGAGTGATATGGCATTGTACGTAAGTACCACAACTTCTTTATCCATTTTTCACTTTCTGTGATATTGAACTTGTACCGTAAATGAGGTTCTTGTAAACAGAGCCGTCCCAAACTTTGGGGTGGCTGTGTCTTTTTGATTTTAATTTCCCTAAGCTATAGGACCATAAGTGGAAGTGCCCTAGGCTCTGTTGCTTTGTTTTTTAGATGTTTCAGGAAACACCATACACCTCTCCCGAGTGGCTCTTGGCAATTTACATCCCGCCCATCAGCATAACAAGGCTCCCAGTTCTCCATGGCCTGTCCTGCCTTTCTGGATTTTACACTTTTTTCAGATGGCCCTTTTGACCGGGGGGAAGTGAGACTTCATTGTAGTGCAGATTTCCTTTGCAAGCTTGCTTGGTTGGCCAAAAAGGGCGTATGCGTTTTTTCCTGAATATATTCAGGAAAAAACGCATACGCCCTTTTTGGCCAAGTGCATCATTGTGGGCGTTCTGCCTCTTTTCCTATGCTTTAAATGCAATTCCAGTCTACCTCCTGAAATCGGTTTCCTGCAATTCTGCCCCGCTTTCAAGTCCTCTTGGCAGCCTTACTTCAGTATATTTTTGGACGATAGCTGTCATTTATAACTCTGCAGGTTTGTGAATTACAGTGCCCCTGAGCTCCTTTCTTCAACTCGCTTTCTTGTGAGCTGGCCGCAACACCGCAGGATTGCTTCAGGCCCTAATCTGGTTCCGGCACGGCATGCTGAGCCTTTGGTTAATTCCTCTTCCTGGTGGGAAATGAGAGTTAAATTTGCCCGTCCAGACACCTCCAGCTAGTCTCTCATTGGTTCTCCCTATTCCTGTTCATCTTCCGCAGAAATTGCAAACTGGGCCAAACAGGAGGTTAAAGGCACTGACTCTCCAAGTCGGGAGAGTGTTAGTAAAGCGTCTGGAATGTTGCACCCGAGTACCAGGGGACGAGAACTGAGACATATTGGAACACGTCTCCCGATCACACGGTTGATCATACTCTGGGTTCCACGTGCATGTTTTAGCTGAAGGAAGAATCCCTTAAACCTGGAGAGTTGAGACCCGTGGAATGGGTACCATGCAATATGACTTCAAAGGGTCTTCATTTGCTCACCGAACCTCTCCAATCCTATCACTGCTGCGTTTATGCCCCTGTACACACGCTTGATTTTCTTTCAGAGACATAGCAATCCATAGGTTTTAAGATACTTACTAGTCAGGTACATTCTTAGGCGTTTAATATGGGGTGTTGAGTCCATTTCGTTGAGCAAGGAGTAGTTCTTGTCTATTCCATATTTGGCTTAAGGAACTTTATCTGTGCTCATTTCAATCTCTGGTTTTATGCAGCACCCCAACTCACCTTTCCCCTTAAGCAAGCATAAGTTGGTTTTCTAAATTTGAGACCCTGTTCTGTTTTGTAATCCAGTTCCTGTGTAGCCAAGTTTACATCCCGTGTATTAGTGATATCTTATGATGTTTCTTTTTCTGTGTGACTTATTTCAGTTAGAATCATCATACCTGAATCCACTCATTATGCTGCTACGGGCCTGATGACATAGATTTCATTGCTGAGTGATATTGCATTGTACGTAAGTACCACAACTTCTTTATCCATTTTTCACTTTCTGCGATATTGAACTTGTACCGTAAACGAGGTTCTTGTAAACAGAGCCGTCCCAAACTTTGGGGTGGCTGTGTCTTTTTGATTTTAATTTCCCTAAGCTATAGGACCATAAGTGGAAGTGCCCTAGGCTCTGTTGCTTTGTTTTTTAGATGTTTCAGGAAACACCATACACCTCTCCCGAGTGGCTCTTGGCAATTTACATCCCGCCCATCAGCATAACAAGGCTCCCAGTTCTCCATGGCCTGTCCTGCCTTTCTGGATTTTACACTTTTTTCAGATGGCCCTTTTGACCGGGGGGAAGTGAGACTTCATTGTAGTGCAGATTTCCTTTGCAAGCTTGCTTGGTTGGACAAAAAGGGCGTATGCGTTTTTTCCTGAATATATTCAGGAAAAAACGCATACGCCCTTTTTGGCCAAGTGCATCATTGTGGACGTTCTGCCTCTTTTCCTATGCTTTAAATGCAATTCCAGTCTACCTCCTGAAATCGGTTTCCTGCAATTCTGCCCCGCTTTCAAGTCCTCTTGGCAGCCTTACTTCAGTATATTTTTGGACGATAGCTGTCATTTATAACTCTGCAGGTTTGTGAATTACAGTGCCCCTGAGCTCCTTTCTTCAACTCGCTTTCTTGTGAGCTGGCCGCAACACCGCAGGATTGCTTCAGGCCCTAATCTGGTTCCGGCACGGCACGCTGAGCCTTTGGTTAATTCCTCTTCCTGGTGGCAAATGAGAGTTAAATTTGCCCGTCCAGACACCTCCAGCTAGTCTCTCATTGGTTCTCCCTATTCCTGTTCATCTTCCGCAGAAATTGCAAACTGGGCCAAACAGGAGGTTAAAGGCAGTGACTCTCCAAGTCGGGAGAGTGTTAGTAAAGCGTCTGGAATGTTGCACCCGAGTACCAGGGGACGAGAACTGAGACATATTGGAACACGTCTCCCGATCACACGGTTGATCATACTCTGGGTTCCACGTGCATGTTTTAGCTGAAGGAAGAATCCCTTAAACCTGGAGAGTTGAGACCCGTGGAATGGGTACCATGCAATATGACTTCAAAGGGTCTTCATTTGCTCACCGAACCTCTCCAATCCTATCACTGCTGCGTTTATGCCCCTGTACACACGCTTGATTTTCTTTCAGAGACATAGCAATCCATAGGTTTTAAGATACTTACTAGTCAGGTACATTCTTAGGCGTTTAATATGGGGTGTTGAGTCCATTTCATTGAGCAAGGAGTAGTTCTTGTCTATTCTATATTTGGCTTAAGGAACTTTATCTGTGCTCATTTCAATCTCTGGTTTTATGCAGCACCCCAACTCACCTTTCCCCTTAAGCAAGCATAAGTTGGTTTTCTAAATTTGAGACCCTGTTCTGTTTTGTAATCCAGTTCCTGTGTAGCCAAGTTTACATCCCGTGTATTAGTGATATCTTATGATGTTTCTTTTTCTGTGTGACTTATTTCAGTTAGAATCATCATACCTGAATCCACTCATTATGCTGCTACGGGCCTGATGACATAGATATCATTGCTGAGTGATATGGCATTGTACGTAAGTACCACAACTTCTTTATCCATTTTTCACTTTCTGTGATATTGAACTTGTACCGTAAATGAGGTTCTTGTAAACAGAGCCGTCCCAAACTTTGGGGTGGCTGTGTCTTTTTGATTTTAATTTCCCTAAGCTATAGGACCATAAGTGGAAGTGCCCTAGGTTCTGTTGCTTTGTTTTTTAGATGTTTCAGGAAACACCATACACCTCTCCCGAGTGGCTGTTGGCAATTTACATCCCGCCCATCAGCATAACAAGGCTCCCAGTTCTCCATGGCCTGTCCTGCCTTTCTGGATTTTACACTTTTTTCAGATGGCCCTTTTGACCGGGGGGAAGTGAGACTTCATTGTAGTGCAGATTTCCTTTGCAAGCTTGCTTGGTTGGCCAAAAAGGGCGTATGCGTTTTTTCCTGAATATATTCAGGAAAAAACGCATACGCCCTTTTTGGCCAAGTGCATCATTGTGGACGTTCTGCCTCTTTTCCTATGCTTTAAATGCAATTCCAGTCTACCTCCTGAAATCGGTTTCCTGCAATTCTGCCCCGCTTTCAAGTCCTCTTGGCAGCCTTACTTCAGTATATTTTTGGACGATAGCTGTCATTTATAACTCTGCAGGTTTGTGAATTACAGTGCCCCTGAGCTCCTTTCTTCAACTCGCTTTCTTGTGAGCTGGCCGCAACACCGCAGGATTGCTTCAGGCCCTAATCTGGTTCCGGCACGGCACGCTGAGCCTTTGGTTAATTCCTCTTCCTGGTGGCAAATGAGAGTTAAATTTGCCCGTCCAGACACCTCCAGCTAGTCTCTCATTGGTTCTCCCTATTCCTGTTCATCTTCCGCAGAAATTGCAAACTGGGCCAAACAGGAGGTTAAAGGCACTGACTCTCCAAGTCGGGAGAGTGTTAGTAAAGCGTCTGGAATGTTGCACCCGAGTACCAGGGGACGAGAACTGAGACATATTGGAACACGTCTCCCGATCACACGGTTGATCATACTCTGGGTTCCACGTGCATGTTTTAGCTGAAGGAAGAATCCCTTAAACCTGGAGAGTTGAGACCCGTGGAATGGGTACCATGCAATATGACTTCAAAGGGTCTTCATTTGCTCACCGAACCTCTCCAATCCTATCACTGCTGCGTTTATGCCCCTGTACACACGCTTGATTTTCTTTCAGAGACATAGCAATCCATAGGTTTTAAGATACTTACTAGTCAGGTACATTCTTAGGCGTTTAATATGGGGTGTTGAGTCCATTTTGTTGAGCAAGGAGTAGTTCTTGTCTATTCCATATTTGGCTTAAGGAACTTTATCTGTGCTCATTTCAATCTCTGGTTTTATGCAGCACCCCAACTCACCTTTCCCCTTAAGCAAGCATAAGTTGGTTTTCTAAATTTGAGACCCTGTTCTGTTTTGTAATCCAGTTCCTGTGTAGCCAAGTTTACATCCCGTGTATTAGTGATATCTTATGATGTTTCTTTTTCTGTGTGACTTATTTCAGTTAGAATCATCATACCTGAATCCACTCATTATGCTGCTACGGGCCTGATGACATAGATATCATTGCTGAGTGATATGGCATTGTACGTAAGTACCACAACTTCTTTATCCATTTTTCACTTTCTGTGATATTGAACTTGTACCGTAAATGAGGTTCTTGTAAACAGAGCCGTCCCAAACTTTGGGGTGGCTGTGTCTTTTTGATTTTAATTTCCCTAAGCTATAGGACCATAAGTGGAAGTGCCCTAGGTTCTGTTGCTTTGTTTTTTAGATGTTTCAGGAAACACCATACACCTCTCCCGAGTGGCTGTTGGCAATTTACATCCCGCCCATCAGCATAACAAGGCTCCCAGTTCTCCATGGCCTGTCCTGCCTTTCTGGATTTTACACTTTTTTCAGATGGCCCTTTTGACCGGGGGGAAGTGAGACTTCATTGTAGTGCAGATTTCCTTTGCAAGCTTGCTTGGTTGGCCAAAAAGGGCGTATGCGTTTTTTCCTGAATATATTCAGGAAAAAACGCATACGCCCTTTTTGGCCAAGTGCATCATTGTGGACGTTCTGCCTCTTTTCCTATGCTTTAAATGCAATTCCAGTCTACCTCCTGAAATCGGTTTCCTGCAATTCTGCCCCGCTTTCAAGTCCTCTTGGCAGCCTTACTTCAGTATATTTTTGGACGATAGCTGTCATTTATAACTCTGCAGGTTTGTGAATTACAGTGCCCCTGAGCTCCTTTCTTCAACTCGCTTTCTTGTGAGCTGGCCGCAACACCGCAGGATTGCTTCAGGCCCTAATCTGGTTCCGGCACGGCACGCTGAGCCTTTGGTTAATTCCTCTTCCTGGTGGGAAATGAGAGTTAAATTTGCCCGTCCAGACACCTCCAGCTAGTCTCTCATTGGTTCTCCCTATTCCTGTTCATCTTCCGCAGAAATTGCAAACTGGGCCAAACAGGAGGTTAAAGGCACTGACTCTCCAAGTCGGGAGAGTGTTAGTAAAGCGTCTGGAATGTTGCACCCGAGTACCAGGGGACGAGAACTGAGACATATTGGAACACGTCTCCCGATCACACGGTTGATCATACTCTGGGTTCCACGTGCATGTTTTAGCTGAAGGAAGAATCCCTTAAACCTGGAGAGTTGAGACCCGTGGAATGGGTACCATGCAATATGACTTCAAAGGGTCTTCATTTGCTCACCGAACCTCTCCAATCCTATCACTGCTGCGTTTATGCCCCTGTACACACGCTTGATTTTCTTTCAGAGACATAGCAATCCATAGGTTTTAAGATACTTACTAGTCAGGTACATTCTTAGGCGTTTAATATGGGGTGTTGAGTCCATTTCGTTGAGCAAGGAGTAGTTCTTGTCTATTCCATATTTGGCTTAAGGAACTTTATCTGTGCTCATTTCAATCTCTGGTTTTATGCAGCACCCCAACTCACCTTTCCCCTTAAGCAAGCATAAGTTGGTTTTCTAAATTTGAGACCCTGTTCTGTTTTGTAATCCAGTTCCTGTGTAGCCAAGTTTACATCCCGTGTATTAGTGATATCTTATGATGTTTCTTTTTCTGTGTGACTTATTTCAGTTAGAATCATCATACCTGAATCCACTCATTATGCTGCTACGGGCCTGATGACATAGATTTCATTGCTGAGTGATATTGCATTGTACGTAAGTACCACAACTTCTTTATCCATTTTTCACTTTCTGCGATATTGAACTTGTACCGTAAACGAGGTTCTTGTAAACAGAGCCGTCCCAAACTTTGGGGTGGCTGTGTCTTTTTGATTTTAATTTCCCTAAGCTATAGGACCATAAGTGGAAGTGCCCTAGGCTCTGTTGCTTTGTTTTTTAGATGTTTCAGGAAACACCATACACCTCTCCCGAGTGGCTGTTGGCAATTTACATCCCGCCCATCAGCATAACAAGGCTCCCAGTTCTCCATGGCCTGTCCTGCCTTTCTGGATTTTACACTTTTTTCAGATGGCCCTTTTGACCGGGGGGAAGTGAGACTTCATTGTAGTGCAGATTTCCTTTGCAAGCTTGCTTGGTTGGCCAAAAAGGGCGTATGCGTTTTTTCCTGAATATATTCAGGAAAAAACGCATACGCCCTTTTTGGCCAAGTGCATCATTGTGGACGTTCTGCCTCTTTTCCTATGCTTTAAATGCAATTCCAGTCTACCTCCTGAAATCGGTTTCCTGCAATTCTGCCCCGCTTTCAAGTCCTCTTGGCAGCCTTACTTCAGTATATTTTTGGACGATAGCTGTCATTTATAACTCTGCAGGTTTGTGAATTACAGTGCCCCTGAGCTCCTTTCTTCAACTCGCTTTCTTGTGAGCTGGCCGCAACACCGCAGGATTGCTTCAGGCCCTAATCTGGTTCCGGCACGGCACGCTGAGCCTTTGGTTAATTCCTCTTCCTGGTGGGAAATGAGAGTTAAATTTGCCCGTCCAGACACCTCCAGCTAGTCTCTCATTGGTTCTCCCTATTCCTGTTCATCTTCCGCAGAAATTGCAAACTGGGCCAAACAGGAGGTTAAAGGCAGTGACTCTCCAAGTCGGGAGAGTGTTAGTAAAGCGTCTGGAATGTTGCACCCGAGTACCAGGGGACGAGAACTGAGACATATTGGAACACGTCTCCCGATCACACGGTTGATCATACTCTGGGTTCCACGTGCATGTTTTAGCTGAAGGAAGAATCCCTTAAACCTGGAGAGTTGAGACCCGTGGAATGGGTACCATGCAATATGACTTCAAAGGGTCTTCATTTGCTCACCGAACCTCTCCAATCCTATCACTGCTGCGTTTATGCCCCTGTACACACGCTTGATTTTCTTTCAGAGACATAGCAATCCATAGGTTTTAAGATACTTACTAGTCAGGTACATTCTTAGGCGTTTAATATGGGGTGTTGAGTCCATTTCGTTGAGCAAGGAGTAGTTCTTGTCTATTCCATATTTGGCTTAAGGAACTTTATCTGTGCTCATTTCAATCTCTGGTTTTATGCAGCACCCCAACTCACCTTTCCCCTTAAGCAAGCATAAGTTGGTTTTCTAAATTTGAGACCCTGTTCTGTTTTGTAATCCAGTTCCTGTGTAGCCAAGTTTACATCCCGTGTATTAGTGATATCTTATGATGTTTCTTTTTCTGTGTGACTTATTTCAGTTAGAATCATCATACCTGAATCCACTCATTATGCTGCTACGGGCCTGATGACATAGATTTCATTGCTGAGTGATATTGCATTGTACGTAAGTACCACAACTTCTTTATCCATTTTTCACTTTCTGCGATATTGAACTTGTACCGTAAACGAGGTTCTTGTAAACAGAGCCGTCCCAAACTTTGGGGTGGCTGTGTCTTTTTGATTTTAATTTCCCTAAGCTATAGGACCATAAGTGGAAGTGCCCTAGGCTCTGTTGCTTTGTTTTTTAGATGTTTCAGGAAACACCATACACCTCTCCCGAGTGGCTCTTGGCAATTTACATCCCGCCCATCAGCATAACAAGGCTCCCAGTTCTCCATGGCCTGTCCTGCCTTTCTGGATTTTACACTTTTTTCAGATGGCCCTTTTGACCGGGGGGAAGTGAGACTTCATTGTAGTGCAGATTTCCTTTGCAAGCTTGCTTGGTTGGACAAAAAGGGCGTATGCGTTTTTTCCTGAATATATTCAGGAAAAAACGCATACGCCCTTTTTGGCCAAGTGCATCATTGTGGACGTTCTGCCTCTTTTCCTATGCTTTAAATGCAATTCCAGTCTACCTCCTGAAATCGGTTTCCTGCAATTCTGCCCCGCTTTCAAGTCCTCTTGGCAGCCTTACTTCAGTATATTTTTGGACGATAGCTGTCATTTATAACTCTGCAGGTTTGTGAATTACAGTGCCCCTGAGCTCCTTTCTTCAACTCGCTTTCTTGTGAGCTGGCCGCAACACCGCAGGATTGCTTCAGGCCCTAATCTGGTTCCGGCACGGCACGCTGAGCCTTTGGTTAATTCCTCTTCCTGGTGGCAAATGAGAGTTAAATTTGCCCGTCCAGACACCTCCAGCTAGTCTCTCATTGGTTCTCCCTATTCCTGTTCATCTTCCGCAGAAATTGCAAACTGGGCCAAACAGGAGGTTAAAGGCACTGACTCTCCAAGTCGGGAGAGTGTTAGTAAAGCGTCTGGAATGTTGCACCCGAGTACCAGGGGACGAGAACTGAGACATATTGGAACACGTCTCCCGATCACACGGTTGATCATACTCTGGGTTCCACGTGCATGTTTTAGCTGAAGGAAGAATCCCTTAAACCTGGAGAGTTGAGACCCGTGGAATGGGTACCATGCAATATGACTTCAAAGGGTCTTCATTTGCTCACCGAACCTCTCCAATCCTATCACTGCTGCGTTTATGCCCCTGTACACACGCTTGATTTTCTTTCAGAGACATAGCAATCCATAGGTTTTAAGATACTTACTAGTCAGGTACATTCTTAGGCGTTTAATATGGGGTGTTGAGTCCATTTCATTGAGCAAGGAGTAGTTCTTGTCTATTCTATATTTGGCTTAAGGAACTTTATCTGTGCTCATTTCAATCTCTGGTTTTATGCAGCACCCCAACTCACCTTTCCCCTTAAGCAAGCATAAGTTGGTTTTCTAAATTTGAGACCCTGTTCTGTTTTGTAATCCAGTTCCTGTGTAGCCAAGTTTACATCCCGTGTATTAGTGATATCTTATGATGTTTCTTTTTCTGTGTGACTTATTTCAGTTAGAATCATCATACCTGAATCCACTCATTATGCTGCTATGGGCCTGATGACATAGATATCATTGCTGAGTGATATGGCATTGTACGTAAGTACCACAACTTCTTTATCCATTTTTCACTTTCTGTGATATTGAACTTGTACCGTAAATGAGGTTCTTGTAAACAGAGCCGTCCCAAACTTTGGGGTGGCTGTGTCTTTTTGATTTTAATTTCCCTAAGCTATAGGACCATAAGTGGAAGTGCCCTAGGCTCTGTTGCTTTGTTTTTTAGATGTTTCAGGAAACACCATACACCTCTCCCGAGTGGCTGTTGGCAATTTACATCCCGCCCATCAGCATAACAAGGCTCCCAGTTCTCCATGGCCTGTCCTGCCTTTCTGGATTTTACACTTTTTTCAGATGGCCCTTTTGACCGGGGGGAAGTGAGACTTCATTGTAGTGCAGATTTCCTTTGCAAGCTTGCTTGGTTGGCCAAAAAGGGCGTATGCGTTTTTTCCTGAATATATTCAGGAAAAAACGCATACGCCCTTTTTGGCCAAGTGCATCATTGTGGACGTTCTGCCTCTTTTCCTATGCTTTAAATGCAATTCCAGTCTACCTCCTGAAATCGGTTTCCTGCAATTCTGCCCCGCTTTCAAGTCCTCTTGGCAGCCTTACTTCAGTATATTTTTGGACGATAGCTGTCATTTATAACTCTGCAGGTTTGTGAATTACAGTGCCCCTGAGCTCCTTTCTTCAACTCGCTTTCTTGTGAGCTGGCCGCAACACCGCAGGATTGCTTCAGGCCCTAATCTGGTTCCGGCACGGCACGCTGAGCCTTTGGTTAATTCCTCTTCCTGGTGGGAAATGAGAGTTAAATTTGCCCGTCCAGACACCTCCAGCTAGTCTCTCATTGGTTCTCCCTATTCCTGTTCATCTTCCGCAGAAATTGCAAACTGGGCCAAACAGGAGGTTAAAGGCAGTGACTCTCCAAGTCGGGAGAGTGTTAGTAAAGCGTCTGGAATGTTGCACCCGAGTACCAGGGGACGAGAACTGAGACATATTGGAACACGTCTCCCGATCACACGGTTGATCATACTCTGGGTTCCACGTGCATGTTTTAGCTGAAGGAAGAATCCCTTAAACCTGGAGAGTTGAGACCCGTGGAATGGGTACCATGCAATATGACTTCAAAGGGTCTTCATTTGCTCACCGAACCTCTCCAATCCTATCACTGCTGCGTTTATGCCCCTGTACACACGCTTGATTTTCTTTCAGAGACATAGCAATCCATAGGTTTTAAGATACTTACTAGTCAGGTACATTCTTAGGCGTTTAATATGGGGTGTTGAGTTCATTTCGTTGAGCAAGGAGTAGTTCTTGTCTATTCCATATTTGGCTTAAGGAACTTTATCTGTGCTCATTTCAATCTCTGGTTTTATGCAGAACCCCAACTCACCTTTCCCCTTAAGCAAGCATAAGTTGGTTTTCTAAATTTGAGACCCTGTTCTGTTTTGTAATCCAGTTCCTGTGTAGCCAAGTTTACATCCCGTGTATTAGTGATATCTTATGATGTTTCTTTTTCTGTGTGACTTATTTCAGTTAGAATCATCATACCTGAATCCACTCATTATGCTGCTACGGGCCTGATGACATAGATTTCATTGCTGAGTGATATTGCATTGTACGTAAGTACCACAACTTCTTTATCCATTTTTTCACTTTCTGCGATATTGAACTTGTACCGTAAACGAGGTTCTTGTAAACAGAGCCGTCCCAAACTTTGGGGTGGCTGTGTCTTTTTGATTTTAATTTCCCTAAGCTATAGGACCATAAGTGGAAGTGCCCTAGGCTCTGTTGCTTTGTTTTTTAGATGTTTCAGGAAACACCATACACCTCTCCGGAGTGGCTCTTGGCAATTTACATCCCGCCCATCAGCATAACAAGGCTCCCAGTTCTCCATGGCCTGTCCTGCCTTTCTGGATTTTACACTTTTTTCAGATGGCCCTTTTGACCGGGGGGAAGTGAGACTTCATTGTAGTGCAGATTTCCTTTGCAAGCTTGCTTGGTTGGCCAAAAAGGGCGTATGCGTTTTTTCCTGAATATATTCAGGAAAAAACGCATACGCCCTTTTTGGCCAAGTGCATCATTGTGGACGTTCTGCCTCTTTTCCTATGCTTTAAATGCAATTCCAGTCTACCTCCTGAAATCGGTTTCCTGCAATTCTGCCCCGCTTTCAAGTCCTCTTGGCAGCCTTACTTCAGTATATTTTTGGACGATAGCTGTCATTTATAACTCTGCAGGTTTGTGAATTACAGTGCCCCTGAGCTCCTTTCTTCAACTCGCTTTCTTGTGAGCTGGCCGCAACACCGCAGGATTGCTTCAGGCCCTAATCTGGTTCCGGCACGGCACGCTGAGCCTTTGGTTAATTCCTCTTCCTGGTGGCAAATGAGAGTTAAATTTGCCCGTCCAGACACCTCCAGCTAGTCTCTCATTGGTTCTCCCTATTCCTGTTCATCTTCCGCAGAAATTGCAAACTGGGCCAAACAGGAGGTTAAAGGCAGTGACTCTCCAAGTCGGGAGAGTGTTAGTAAAGCGTCTGGAATGTTGCACCCGAGTACCAGGGGACGAGAACTGAGACATATTGGAACACGTCTCCCGATCACACGGTTGATCATACTCTGGGTTCCACGTGCATGTTTTAGCTGAAGGAAGAATCCCTTAAACCTGGAGAGTTGAGACCCGTGGAATGGGTACCATGCAATATGACTTCAAAGGGTCTTCATTTGCTCACCGAACCTCTCCAATCCTATCACTGCTGCGTTTATGCCCCTGTACACACGCTTGATTTTCTTTCAGAGACATAGCAATCCATAGGTTTTAAGATACTTACTAGTCAGGTACATTCTTAGGCGTTTAATATGGGGTGTTGAGTCCATTTCGTTGAGCAAGGAGTAGTTCTTGTCTATTCCATATTTGGCTTAAGGAACTTTATCTGTGCTCATTTCAATCTCTGGTTTTATGCAGCACCCCAACTCACCTTTCCCCTTAAGCAAGCATAAGTTGGTTTTCTAAATTTGAGACCCTGTTCTGTTTTGTAATCCAGTTCCTGTGTAGCCAAGTTTACATCCCGTGTATTAGTGATATCTTATGATGTTTCTTTTTCTGTGTGACTTATTTCAGTTAGAATCATCATACCTGAATCCACTCATTATGCTGCTACGGGCCTGATGACATAGATTTCATTGCTGAGTGATATTGCATTGTACGTAAATACCACAACTTCTTTATCCATTTTTTCACTTTCTGCGATATTGAACTTGTACCGTAAACGAGGTTCTTGTAAACAGAGCCGTCCCAAACTTTGGGGTGGCTGTGTCTTTTTGATTTTAATTTCCCTAAGCTATAGGACCATAAGTGGAAGTGCCCTAGGCTCTGTTGCTTTGTTTTTTAGATGTTTCAGGAAACACCATACACCTCTCCGGAGTGGCTCTTGGCAATTTACATCCCGCCCATCAGCATAACAAGGCTCCCAGTTCTCCATGGCCTGTCCTGCCTTTCTGGATTTTACACTTTTTTCAGATGGCCCTTTTGACCGGGGGGAAGTGAGACTTCATTGTAGTGCAGATTTCCTTTGCAAGCTTGCTTGGTTGGCCAAAAAGGGCGTATGTGTTTTTTCCTGAATATATTCAGGAAAAAACGCATACGCCCTTTTTGGCCAAGTGCATCATTGTGGGCGTTCTGCCTCTTTTCCTATGCTTTAAATGCAATTCCAGTCTACCTCCTGAAATCGGTTTCCTGCAATTCTGCCCCGCTTTCAAGTCCTCTTGGCAGCCTTACTTCAGTATATTTTTGGACGATAGCTGTCATTTATAACTCTGCAGGTTTGTGAATTACAGTGCCCCTGAGCTCCTTTCTTCAACTCGCTTTCTTGTGAGCTGGCCGCAACACCACAGGATTGCTTCAGGCCCTAATCTGGTTCCGGCACGGCACGCTGAGCCTTTGGTTAATTCCTCTTCCTGGTGGGAAATGAGAGTTAAATTTGCCCGTCCAGACACCTCCAGCTAGTCTCTCATTGGTTCTCCCTATTCCTGTTCATCTTCCGCAGAAATTGCAAACTGGGCCAAACAGGAGGTTAAAGGCACTGACTCTCCAAGTCGGGAGAGTGTTAGTAAAGCGTCTGGAATGTTGCACCCGAGTACCAGGGGACGAGAACTGAGACATATTGGAACACGTCTCCCGATCACACGGTTGATCATACTCTGGGTTCCACGTGCATGTTTTAGCTGAAGGAAGAATCCCTTAAACCTGGAGAGTTGAGACCCGTGGAATGGGTACCATGCAATATGACTTCAAAGGGTCTTCATTTGCTCACCGAACCTCTCCAATCCTATCACTGCTGCGTTTATGCCCCTGTACACACGCTTGATTTTCTTTCAGAGACATAGCAATCCATAGGTTTTAAGATACTTACTAGTCAGGTACATTCTTAGGCGTTTAATATGGGGTGTTGAGTCCATTTCGTTGAGCAAGGAGTAGTTCTTGTCTATTCCATATTTGGCTTAAGGAACTTTATCTGTGCTCATTTCAATCTCTGGTTTTATGCAGCACCCCAACTCACCTTTCCCCTTAAGCAAGCATAAGTTGGTTTTCTAAATTTGAGACCCTGTTCTGTTTTGTAATCCAGTTCCTGTGTAGCCAAGTTTACATCCCGTGTATTAGTGATATCTTATGATGTTTCTTTTTCTGTGTGACTTATTTCAGTTAGAATCATCATACCTGAATCCACTCATTATGCTGCTACGGGCCTGATGACATAGATTTCATTGCTGAGTGATATGGCATTGTACGTAAGTACCACAACTTCTTTATCCATTTTTCACTTTCTGCGATATTGAACTTGTACCGTAAACGAGGTTCTTGTAAACAGAGCCGTCCCAAACTTTGGGGTGGCTGTGTCTTTTTGATTTTAATTTCCCTAAGCTATAGGACCATAAGTGGAAGTGCCCTAGGCTCTGTTGCTTTGTTTTTTAGATGTTTCAGGAAACACCATACACCTCTCCCGAGTGGCTCTTGGCAATTTACATCCCGCCCATCAGCATAACAAGGCTCCCAGTTCTCCATGGCCTGTCCTGCCTTTCTGGATTTTACACTTTTTTCAGATGGCCCTTTTGACCGGGGGGAAGTGAGACTTCATTGTAGTGCAGATTTCCTTTGCAAGCTTGCTTGGTTGGCCAAAAAGGGCGTATGTGTTTTTTCCTGAATATATTCAGGAAAAAACGCATACGCCCTTTTTGGCCAAGTGCATCATTGTGGGCGTTCTGCCTCTTTTCCTATGCTTTAAATGCAATTCCAGTCTACCTCCTGAAATCGGTTTCCTGCAATTCTGCCCCGCTTTCAAGTCCTCTTGGCAGCCTTACTTCAGTATATTTTTGGACGATAGCTGTCATTTATAACTCTGCAGGTTTGTGAATTACAGTGCCCCTGAGCTCCTTTCTTCAACTCGCTTTCTTGTGAGCTGGCCGCAACACCGCAGGATTGCTTCAGGCCCTAATCTGGTTCCGGCACGGCACGCTGAGCCTTTGGTTAATTCCTCTTCCTGGTGGGAAATGAGAGTTAAATTTGCCCGTCCAGACACCTCCAGCTAGTCTCTCATTGGTTCTCCCTATTGCTGTTCATCTTCCGCAGAAATTGCAAACTGGGCCAAACAGGAGGTTAAAGGCACTGACTCTCCAAGTCGGGAGAGTGTTAGTAAAGCGTCTGGAATGTTGCACCCGAGTACCAGGGGACGAGAACTGAGACATATTGGAACACGTCTCCCGGTCACACGGTTGATCATACTCTGGGTTCCACGTGCATGTTTTAGGTGAAGGAAGAATCCCTTAAACCTGGAGAGTTGAGACCCGTGGAATGGGTACCATGCAATATGACTTCAAAGGGTCTTCATTTGCTCACCGAACCTCTCCAATCCTATCACTGCTGCGTTTATGCCCCTGTACACACGCTTGATTTTCTTTCAGAGACATAGCAATCCATAGGTTTTAAGATACTTACTAGTCAGGTACATTCTTAGGCGTTTAATATGGGGTGTTGAGTCCATTTCGTTGAGCAAGGAGTAATTCTTGTCTATTCCATATTTGGCTTAAGGAACTTTATCTGTGCTCATTTCAATCTCTGGTTTTATGCAGCACCCCAACTCACCTTTCCCCTTAAGCAAGCATAAGTTGGTTTTCTAAATTTGAGACCCTGTTCTGTTTTGTAATCCAGTTCCTGTGTAGCCAAGTTTACATCCCGTGTATTAGTGATATCTTATGATGTTTCTTTTTCTGTGTGACTTATTTCAGTTAGAATCATCATACCTGAATCCACTCATTATGCTGCTACGGGCCTGATGACATAGATTTCATTGCTGAGTGATATTGCATTGTACGTAAGTACCACAACTTCTTTATCCATTTTTCACTTTCTGCGATATTGAACTTGTACCGTAAACGAGGTTCTTGTAAACAGAGCCGTCCCAAACTTTGGGGTGGCTGTGTCTTTTTGATTTTAATTTCCCTAAGCTATAGGACCATAAGTGGAAGTGCCCTAGGCTCTGTTGCTTTGTTTTTTAGATGTTTCAGGAAACACCATACACCTCTCCCGAGTGGCTGTTGGCAATTTACATCCCGCCCATCAGCATAACAAGGCTCCCAGTTCTCCATGGCCTGTCCTGCCTTTCTGGATTTTACACTTTTTTCAGATGGCCCTTTTGACCGGGGGGAAGTGAGACTTCATTGTAGTGCAGATTTCCTTTGCAAGCTTGCTTGGTTGGCCAAAAAGGGCGTATGCGTTTTTTCCTGAATATATTCAGGAAAAAACGCATACGCCCTTTTTGGCCAAGTGCATCATTGTGGACGTTCTGCCTCTTTTCCTATGCTTTAAATGCAATTCCAGTCTACCTCCTGAAATCGGTTTCCTGCAATTCTGCCCCGCTTTCAAGTCCTCTTGGCAGCCTTACTTCAGTATATTTTTGGACGATAGCTGTCATTTATAACTCTGCAGGTTTGTGAATTACAGTGCCCCTGAGCTCCTTTCTTCAACTCGCTTTCTTGTGAGCTGGCCGCAACACCGCAGGATTGCTTCAGGCCCTAATCTGGTTCCGGCACGGCACGCTGAGCCTTTGGTTAATTCCTCTTCCTGGTGGGAAATGAGAGTTAAATTTGCCCGTCCAGACACCTCCAGCTAGTCTCTCATTGGTTCTCCCTATTCCTGTTCATCTTCCGCAGAAATTGCAAACTGGGCCAAACAGGAGGTTAAAGGCAGTGACTCTCCAAGTCGGGAGAGTGTTAGTAAAGCGTCTGGAATGTTGCACCCGAGTACCAGGGGACGAGAACTGAGACATATTGGAACACGTCTCCCGATCACACGGTTGATCATACTCTGGGTTCCACGTGCATGTTTTAGCTGAAGGAAGAATCCCTTAAACCTGGAGAGTTGAGACCCGTGGAATGGGTACCATGCAATATGACTTCAAAGGGTCTTCATTTGCTCACCGAACCTCTCCAATCCTATCACTGCTGCGTTTATGCCCCTGTACACACGCTTGATTTTCTTTCAGAGACATAGCAATCCATAGGTTTTAAGATACTTACTAGTCAGGTACATTCTTAGGCGTTTAATATGGGGTGTTGAGTCCATTTCATTGAGCAAGGAGTAGTTCTTGTCTATTCTATATTTGGCTTAAGGAACTTTATCTGTGCTCATTTCAATCTCTGGTTTTATGCAGCACCCCAACTCACCTTTCCCCTTAAGCAAGCATAAGTTGGTTTTCTAAATTTGAGACCCTGTTCTGTTTTGTAATCCAGTTCCTGTGTAGCCAAGTTTACATCCCGTGTATTAGTGATATCTTATGATGTTTCTTTTTCTGTGTGACTTATTTCAGTTAGAATCATCATACCTGAATCCACTCATTATGCTGCTATGGGCCTGATGACATAGATATCATTGCTGAGTGATATGGCATTGTACGTAAGTACCACAACTTCTTTATCCATTTTTCACTTTCTGTGATATTGAACTTGTACCGTAAATGAGGTTCTTGTAAACAGAGCCGTCCCAAACTTTGGGGTGGCTGTGTCTTTTTGATTTTAATTTCCCTAAGCTATAGGACCATAAGTGGAAGTGCCCTAGGCTCTGTTGCTTTGTTTTTTAGATGTTTCAGGAAACACCATACACCTCTCCCGAGTGGCTGTTGGCAATTTACATCCCGCCCATCAGCATAACAAGGCTCCCAGTTCTCCATGGCCTGTCCTGCCTTTCTGGATTTTACACTTTTTTCAGATGGCCCTTTTGACCGGGGGGAAGTGAGACTTCATTGTAGTGCAGATTTCCTTTGCAAGCTTGCTTGGTTGGCCAAAAAGGGCGTATGCGTTTTTTCCTGAATATATTCAGGAAAAAACGCATACGCCCTTTTTGGCCAAGTGCATCATTGTGGACGTTCTGCCTCTTTTCCTATGCTTTAAATGCAATTCCAGTCTACCTCCTGAAATCGGTTTCCTGCAATTCTGCCCCGCTTTCAAGTCCTCTTGGCAGCCTTACTTCAGTATATTTTTGGACGATAGCTGTCATTTATAACTCTGCAAGTTTGTGAATTACAGTGCCCCTGAGCTCCTTTCTTCAACTCGCTTTCTTGTGAGCTGGCCGCAACACCGCAGGATTGCTTCAGGCCCTAATCTGGTTCCGGCACGGCACGCTGAGCCTTTGGTTAATTCCTCTTCCTGGTGGGAAATGAGAGTTAAATTTGCCCGTCCAGACACCTCCAGCTAGTCTCTCATTGGTTCTCCCTATTCCTGTTCATCTTCCGCAGAAATTGCAAACTGGGCCAAACAGGAGGTTAAAGGCACTGACTCTCCAAGTCGGGAGAGTGTTAGTAAAGCGTCTGGAATGTTGCACCCGAGTACCAGGGGACGAGAACTGAGACATATTGGAACACGTCTCCCGATCACACGGTTGATCATACTCTGGGTTCCACGTGCATGTTTTAGCTGAAGGAAGAATCCCTTAAACCTGGAGAGTTGAGACCCGTGGAATGGGTACCATGCAATATGACTTCAAAGGGTCTTCATTTGCTCACCGAACCTCTCCAATCCTATCACTGCTGCGTTTATGCCCCTGTACACACGCTTCATTTTCTTTCAGAGACATAGCAATCCATAGGTTTTAAGATACTTACTAGTCAGGTACATTCTTAGGCGTTTAATATGGGGTGTTGAGTCCATTTCGTTGAGCAAGGAGTAGTTCTTGTCTATTCCATATTTGGCTTAAGGAACTTTATCTGTGCTCATTTCAATCTCTGGCTTTATGCAGCACCCCAACTCACCTTTACCCTTAAGCAAGCATAAGTTGGTTTTCTAAATTTGAGACCCTGTTCTGTTTTGTAATCCAGTTCCTGTGTAGCCAAGTTTACATCCCGTGTATTAGTGATATCTTATGATGTTTCTTTTTCTGTGTGACTTATTTCAGTTAGAATCATCATACCTGAATCCACTCATTATGCTGCTACGGGCCTGATGACATAGATTTCATTGCTGAGTGATATTGCATTGTACGTAAGTACCCAACTTCTTTATCCATTTTTCACTTTCTGTGCTATTGAACTTGTACCGTAAACGAGGTTCTTTTAAACAGAGCCGTCCCAATCTTTGGGGTGGCTGTGTCTTTTTGATTTTAATTTCCCTAAGCTATAGGACCATAAGTGGAAGTGCCCTAGGCTCTGTTGCTTTGTTTTTTAGATGTTTCAGGAAACACCATACACCTCTCCCGAGTGGCTCTTGGCAATTGACATCCCGCCCATCAGCATAACAAGGCTCCCAGTTCTCCATGGCCTGTCCTGCCTTTCTGGATTTTACACTTTTTTCAGATGGCCCTTTTGACCGGGGGGAAGTGAGACTTCATTGTAGTGCAGATTTCCTTTGCAAGCTTGCTTGGTTGGCCAAAAAGGGCGTATGCGTTTTTTCCTGAATATATTCAGGAAAAAACGCATACGCCCTTTTTGGCCAAGTGCATCATTGTGGACGTTCTGCCTCTTTTCCTATGCTTTAAATGCAATTCCAGTCTACCTCCTGAAATCGGTTTCCTGCAATTCTGCCCCGCTTTCAAGTCCTCTTGGCAGCCTTACTTCAGTATATTTTTGGACGATAGCTGTCATTTATAACTCTGCAGGTTTGTGAATTACAGTGCCCCTGAGCTCCTTTCTTCAACTCGCTTTCTTGTGAGCTGGCCGCAACACCGCAGGATTGCTTCAGGCCCTAATCTGGTTCCGGCACGGCACGCTGAGCCTTTGGTTAATTCCTCTTCCTGGTGGGAAATGAGAGTTAAATTTGCCCGTCCAGACACCTCCAGCTAGTCTCTCATTGGTTCTCCCTATTCCTGTTCATCTTCCGCAGAAATTGCAAACTGGGCCAAACAGGAGGTTAAAGGCACTGACTCTCCAAGTCGGGAGAGTGTTAGTAAAGCGTCTGGAATGTTGCACCCGAGTACCAGGGGACGAGAACTGAGACATATTGGAACATGTCTCCCGATCACACGGTTGATCATACTCTGGGTTCCACGTGCATGTTTTAGCTGAAGGAAGAATCCCTTAAACCTGGAGAGTTGAGACCCGTGGAATGGGTACCATGCAATATGACTTCAAAGGGTCTTCATTTGCTCACCGAACCTCTCCAATCCTATCACTGCTGCGTTTATGCCCCTGTACACACGCTTGATTTTCTTTCAGAGACATAGCAATCCATAGGTTTTAAGATACTTACTAGTCAGGTACATTCTTAGGCGTTTAATATGGGGTGTTGAGTCCATTTCATTGAGCAAGGAGTAGTTCTTGTCTATTCTATATTTGGCTTAAGGAACTTTATCTGTGCTCATTTCAATCTCTGGTTTTATGCAGCACCCCAACTCACCTTTCCCCTTAAGCAAGCATAAGTTGGTTTTCTAAATTTGAGACCCTGTTCTGTTTTGTAATCCAGTTCCTGTGTAGCCAAGTTTACATCCCGTGTATTAGTGATATCTTATGATGTTTCTTTTTCTGTGTGACTTATTTCAGTTAGAATCATCATACCTGAATCCACTCATTATGCTGCTATGGGCCTGATGACATAGATATCATTGCTGAGTGATATGGCATTGTACGTAAGTACCACAACTTCTTTATCCATTTTTCACTTTCTGTGATATTGAACTTGTACCGTAAATGAGGTTCTTGTAAACAGAGCCGTCCCAAACTTTGGGGTGGCTGTGTCTTTTTGATTTTAATTTCCCTAAGCTATAGGACCATAAGTGGAAGTGCCCTAGGCTCTGTTGCTTTGTTTTTTAGATGTTTCAGGAAACACCATACACCTCTCCCGAGTGGCTCTTGGCAATTGACATCCCGCCCATCAGCATAACAAGGCTCCCAGTTCTCCATGGCCTGTCCTGCCTTTCTGGATTTTACACTTTTTTCAGATGGCCCTTTTGACCGGGGGGAAGTGAGACTTCATTGTAGTGCAGATTTCCTTTGCAAGCTTGCTTGGTTGGCCAAAAAGGGCGTATGCGTTTTTTCCTGAATATATTCAGGAAAAAACGCATACGCCCTTTTTGGCCAAGTGCATCATTGTGGACGTTCTGCCTCTTTTCCTATGCTTTAAATGCAATTCCAGTCTACCTCCTGAAATCGGTTTCCTGCAATTCTGCCCCGCTTTCAAGTCCTCTTGGCAGCCTTACTTCAGTATATTTTTGGACGATAGCTGTCATTTATAACTCTGCAAGTTTGTGAATTACAGTGCCCCTGAGCTCCTTTCTTCAACTCGCTTTCTTGTGAGCTGGCCGCAACACCGCAGGATTGCTTCAGGCCCTAATCTGGTTCCGGCACGGCACGCTGAGCCTTTGGTTAATTCCTCTTCCTGGTGGGAAATGAGAGTTAAATTTGCCCGTCCAGACACCTCCAGCTAGTCTCTCATTGGTTCTCCCTATTCCTGTTCATCTTCCGCAGAAATTGCAAACTGGGCCAAACAGGAGGTTAAAGGCACTGACTCTCCAAGTCGGGAGAGTGTTAGTAAAGCGTCTGGAATGTTGCACCCGAGTACCAGGGGACGAGAACTGAGACATATTGGAACACGTCTCCCGATCACACGGTTGATCATACTCTGGGTTCCACGTGCATGTTTTAGCTGAAGGAAGAATCCCTTAAACCTGGAGAGTTGAGACCCGTGGAATGGGTACCATGCAATATGACTTCAAAGGGTCTTCATTTGCTCACCGAACCTCTCCAATCCTATCACTGCTGCGTTTATGCCCCTGTACACACGCTTCATTTTCTTTCAGAGACATAGCAATCCATAGGTTTTAAGATACTTACTAGTCAGGTACATTCTTAGGCGTTTAATATGGGGTGTTGAGTCCATTTCGTTGAGCAAGGAGTAGTTCTTGTCTATTCCATATTTGGCTTAAGGAACTTTATCTGTGCTCATTTCAATCTCTGGCTTTATGCAGCACCCCAACTCACCTTTACCCTTAAGCAAGCATAAGTTGGTTTTCTAAATTTGAGACCCTGTTCTGTTTTGTAATCCAGTTCCTGTGTAGCCAAGTTTACATCCCGTGTATTAGTGATATCTTATGATGTTTCTTTTTCTGTGTGACTTATTTCAGTTAGAATCATCATACCTGAATCCACTCATTATGCTGCTACGGGCCTGATGACATAGATTTCATTGCTGAGTGATATTGCATTGTACGTAAGTACCCAACTTCTTTATCCATTTTTCACTTTCTGTGCTATTGAACTTGTACCGTAAACGAGGTTCTTTTAAACAGAGCCGTCCCAATCTTTGGGGTGGCTGTGTCTTTTTGATTTTAATTTCCCTAAGCTATAGGACCATAAGTGGAAGTGCCCTAGGCTCTGTTGCTTTGTTTTTTAGATGTTTCAGGAAACACCATACACCTCTCCCGAGTGGCTCTTGGCAATTGACATCCCGCCCATCAGCATAACAAGGCTCCCAGTTCTCCATGGCCTGTCCTGCCTTTCTGGATTTTACACTTTTTTCAGATGGCCCTTTTGACCGGGGGGAAGTGAGACTTCATTGTAGTGCAGATTTCCTTTGCAAGCTTGCTTGGTTGGCCAAAAAGGGCGTATGCGTTTTTTCCTGAATATATTCAGGAAAAAATGCATACGCCCTTTTTGGCCAAGTGCATCATTGTGGACGTTCTGCCTCTTTTCCTATGCTTTAAATGCAATTCAAGTCTACCTCCTGAAATCGGTTTCCTGCAATTCTGCCCCGCTTTCAAGTCCTCTTGGCAGCCTTACTTCAGTATATTTTTGGACGATAGCTGTCATTTATAACTCTGCAGGTTTGTGAATTACAGTGCCCCTGAGCTCCTTTCTTCAACGCGCTTTCTTGTGAGCTGGCCGCAACACCGCATGATTGCTTCAGGCCCTAATCTGGTTCCGGCACGGCACGCTGAGCCTTTGGTTAATTCCTCTTCCTGGTGGGAAATGAGAGTTAAATTTGCCCGTCCAGACCCCTCCAGTTTGTCTCTCATTGCTTCTCCCTATTCCTGTTCATCTACGGAAGAAATTGCAAACTGGGCCAAACAGGAGGTTAAAGGCACTGACTCTCCAAGTCGGGAGAGTGTTAGTAAAGCGTCTGGAATGTTACACCCGAGTACCAGGGGACGAGAACTGAGACATATTGGAACACATATCCCGATCACATGGTTGATCATACTCTGGGTTCCACATGCATGTTTTAGCTGAAGGAAGAATCCCTTAAACCTGGAGAGTTGAGACCCGTGGAATGGGTACCATGCAATATGACTTCAAAGGGTCTTCATTTGCTCACCGAACCTCTCCAATCCTATCACTGCTGCGTTTATGCCCCTGTACACACGCTTCATTTTCTTTCAGAGACATAGCAGTGCATAGGTTTTAAGATACTTACTAGTCAGGTACATTCTTAGGCGTTTAATATGGGGTGTTGAGTCCATTTCGTTGAGCAAGGAGTAGTTCTTGTCTATTCCATATTTGGCTTAAGGAACTTTATCTGTGCTCATTTCAATCTCTGGTTTGATGCAGCACCCCAACTCACCTTTCCCCTTAAGCAAGCATAAGTTGGTTTTCTAAATTTGAGACCCTGTTCTGTTTTGTAATCCAGTTCCTGTGTAGCCAAGTTTACATCCCGTGTATTAGTGATATCTTATGATGTTTCTTTTTCTGTTTGACTTATTTCAGTTAGAATCATCATACCTGAATCCACTCATTATGCTGCTACGGGCCTGATGACATAGATTTCATTGCTGAGTGATATTGCATTGTACGTAAGTACCACAACTTCTTTATCCATTTTTCACTTTCTGCGCTATTGAACTTGTACCGTAAACGAGGTTCTTGTAAACAGAGCCGTCCCAATCTTTGGGGTGGCTGTGTCTTTTTTATTTTAATTTCCCTAAGCTATAGGACCATAAGTGGAAGTGCCCTAGGCTCTGTTGCTTTGTTTTTTAGATGTTTCAGGAAACACCATACACCTCTCCCGAGTGGCTCTTGGCAATTTACATCCCACCCATCAGCAAAACAAGGCTCCCAGTTCTCCATGGCCTGTCCTGCCTTTCTGGATTTTACACTTTTTTCAGATGGCCCTTTTGACCAGGGGGAAGTGAGACTTCATTGTAGTGCAGATTTCCTTTGCAAGCTTGCTTGGTTGGCCAAAAAGGGCGTATGCGTTTTTTCCTGAATATATTCAGGAAAAAACGCATACGCCCTTTTTGTCCAAGTGCATCATTGTGGACGTTCTGCCTCTTTTCCTATGCTTTAAATGCAATTCCAGTCTACCTCCTGAAATCGGTTTCCTGCAATTCTGCCCCGCTTTCAAGTCCTCTTGGCAGCCTTACTTCAGTATATTTTTGGATGATAGCTGTCATTTATAACTCTGCAGGTTTGTGAATTACAGTGCCCCTGAGCTCCTTTCTTCAACTCGCTTTCTTGTGAGCTGGCCGCAACACCGCAGGATTGCTTCAGGCCCTAATCTGGTTCCGGCACGGCACGCTGAGCCTTTGGTTAATTCCTCTTCCTGGTGGGAAATGAGAGTTAAATTTGCCCGTCCAGACACCTCCAGCTAGTCTCTCATTGGTTCTCCCTATTCCTGTTCATCTTCCGCAGAAATTGCAAACTGGGCCAAACAGGAGGTTAAAGGCACTGACTCTCCAAGTCGGGAGAGTGTTAGTAAAGCGTCTGGAATGTTGCACCCGAGTACCAGGGGACGAGAACTGAGACATATTGGAACACGTCTCCCGATCACACGGTTGATCATACGCTGGGTTCCACGTGCATGTTTTAGCTGAAGGAAGAATCCCTTAAACCTGGAGAGTTGAGACCCGTGGAATGGGTACCATGCAATATGACTTCAAAGGGTCTTCATTTGCTCACCGAACCTCTCCAATCCTATCACTGCTGCGTTTATGCCCCTGTACACACGCTTCATTTTCTTTCAGAGACATAGCAATCCATAGGTTTTAAGATACTTACTAGTCAGGTACATTCTTAGGCGTTTAATATGGGGTGTTGAGTCCATTTCGTTGAGCAAGGAGTAGTTCTTGTCTATTCCATATTTGGCTTAAGGAACTTTATCTGTGCTCATTTCAATCTCTGGTTTTATGCAGCACCCCAACTCACCTTTCCCCTTAAGCAAGCATAAGTTTGTTTTCTAAATTTGAGACCCTGTTCTGTTTTGTAATCCAGTTCCTGTGTAGCCAAGTTTACATTCCGTGTATTAGTGATATCTTATGATGTTTCTTTTTCTGTGTCACTTATTTCAGTAGGAATCATCATACCTGAACCCACTCATTATGCTTCTACGGGCCTGATAACATAGATTTCATTGCTGAGTGATATTGCATTGTACGTAAGTACCACAAATTCTTTATTCATTTTTCAATTTCTGCGATATTGAACTTGTACCATAAACGGGGTTCTTGTAAACAGAGCCGTCCCAAATTTTGGGGTGGCTGTGTCTTTTTGATTTTAATTTCCCTAAGCTATAGGACCATAAGTGGAAGTGCCCTAGGCTCTGTGGCTTTGTTTTTTAGATGTTTCAGGAAACACCATACACTTCTCCCAAATGGCTGTTGGCAATTTACATCCCGCCCATCAGCATAACAAGGCTCCCAGTTCTCCATGGCCTGTCCTGCCTTTCTGGATTTTACACTTTTTTCAGATGGCCCTTTTGACCGGGGGGAAGTGAGACTTCATTGTAGTGCAGATTTCCTTTGCAAGCTTGCTTGGTTGGCCGAAAAGGGCGTATGAGTTTTTTCCTGAATATATTCAGGAAAAAACGCATACGCCCTTTTTGGACAAGTGCATCATTGTGGACGTTCTGCCTCTTTTCCTATGCTTTAAATGCAATTCCAGTCTACCTCCTGAAATCGGTTTCCTGCAATTCTGACCCTCTTTCAAGTCCTCTTGGCAGCCTTACTTCAGTATATTTTTGGACGATAGCTGTCATTTATAACTCTGCAGGTTTGTGAATTACAGTGCCCCTGAGCTCCTTTCTTCAACTCGCTTTCTTGTGAGCTGGCCGCAACACCGCAGGATTGCTTCAGGCCCTCATCTGTTTCTGGCACGGCATGCTGACCCTTTGGTTAATTCCTCTTCCTGGTGGGAAATGAGAGTTAAATTTGCCCGTTCAGACACCTCCAGCTAGTCTCTCATTGGTTCTCCCTATTCCTGTTCATCTTACGCAGAAATTGCAAACTGGGCCAAACAGGAGGTTAAAGGCAATGACTCTCCAAGTCGGGAGAGTGTTAGTAAAGCGTCTGGAATGTTGCACCCGAGTACCAGGGGATGAGAGCTCAGACATATTGGAACACGTCTCCCGATCAAATGGTTGATCTTACTCTGGGTTCCACATGCATGTTTTAGCTGAAGGAAGAATCCCTTAAACCTGGAGAGTTGAGACCCGTGGAATGGGTACCATGCAATATGACTTCAAAGGGTCTTCATTTGCTCACCGAACCTCTCCAATCCTATCACTGCTGCGTTTATGCCCCTGTACACATGCTTCATTTTCTTTCAGAGACATAGCAATCCATAGGTTTTAAGATACTTACTAGTCAGGTACATTCTTAGGCGTTTAATATGGGGTGTTGAGTCCATTTCGTTGAGCAAGGAGTAGTTCTTGTCTATTCCATATTTGGCTTAAGGAACTTTATCTGTGCTCATTTCAATCTCTGGCTTTATGCAGCACCCCAACTCACCTTTACCCTTAAGCAAGCATAAGTTGGTTTTCTAAATTTGAGACCCTGTTCTGTTTTGTAATCCAGTTCCTGTGTAGCCAAGTTTACATCCCGTGTATTAGTGATATCTTATGATGTTTCTTTTTCTGTGTGACTTATTTCAGTTAGAATCATCATACCTGAATCCACTCATTATGCTGCTACGGGCCTGATGACATAGATTTCATTGCTGAGTGATATTGCATTGTACGTAAGTACCACAACTTCTTTATCCATTTTTCACTTTCTGTGCTATTGAACTTGTACCGTAAACGAGGTTCTTGTAAACAGAGCCGTCCCAATCTTTGGGGTGGCTGTGTCTTTTTGATTTTAATTTCCCTAAGCTATAGGACCATAAGTGGAAGTGCCCTAGGCTCTGTTGCTTTGTTTTTTAGATGTTTCAGGAAACACCATACACCTCTCCCGAGTGGCTCTTGGCAATTGACATCCCGCCCATCAGCATAACAAGGCTCCCAGTTCTCCATGGCCTGTCCTGCCTTTCTGGATTTTACACTTTTTTCAGATGGCCCTTTTGACCGGGGGGAAGTGAGACTTCATTGTTGGCCAAAAAGCGCGTATGCGTTTTTTCCTGAATATATTCAGGAAAAAACGCATACGCCCTTTTTGGCCAAGTGCATCATTGTGGACGTTCTGCCTCTTTTCCTATGCTTTAAATGCAATTCCAGTCTACCTCCTGAAATCGGTTTCCTGCAATTCTGCCCCGCTTTCAAGTCCTCTTGGCAGCCTTACTTCAGTATATTTTTGGACGATAGCTGTCATTTATAACTCTGCAGGTTTGTGAATTACAGTGCCCCTGAGCTCCTTTCTTCAACTCGCTTTCTTGTGAGCTGGCCGCAACACCGCAGGATTGCTTCAGGCCCTAATCTGGTTCCGGCACGGCACGCTGAGCCTTTGGTTAATTCCTCTTCCTGGTGGGAAATGAGAGTTAAATTTGCCCGTCCAGACACCTCCAGCTAGTCTCTCATTGGTTCTCCCTATTCCTGTTCATCTTCCGCAGAAATTGCAAACTGGGCCAAACAGGAGGTTAAAGGCACTGACTCTCCAAGTCGGGAGAGTGTTAGTAAAGCGTGTGGAATGTTGCACCCGAGTACCAGGGGACGAGAACTGAGACATATTGGAACACGTCTCCCGATCACACGGTTGATCATACTCTGGGTTCCACGTGCATGTTTTAGCTGAAGGAAGAATCCCTTAAACCTGGAGAGTTGAGACCCGTGGAATGGGTACCATGCAATATGACTTCAAAGGGTCTTCATTTGCTCACCGAACCTCTCCAATCCTATCACTGCTGCGTTTATGCCCCTGTACACATGCTTGATTTTCTTTCAGAGACATAGCAGTGCATAGGTTTTAAGATACTTACTAGTCAGGTACATTCTTAGGCATTTAATATGGGGTGTTGAGTCCATTTCGTTGAGCAAGGAGTAGTTCTTGTCTATTCTATATTTGGCTTAAGGAACTTTATCTGTGCTCATTTCAATCTCTGGTTTTATGCAGCACCCCAACTCACCTTTCCCCTTAAGCAAGCATAAGTTGGTTTTCTAAATTTGAGACCCTGTTCTGTTTTGTAATCCAGTTCCTGTGTAGCCAAGTTTACATTCCGTGTATTAGTGATATCTTATGATGTTTCTTTTTCTGTGTGACTTATTTCAGTTAGAATCATCATACCTGAATCCACTCATTATGCTGCTACGGGCCTGATGACATAGATTTCATTGCTGAGTGATATTGCATTGTACGTAAGTACCACAACTTCTTTATCCATTTTTCACTTTCTGCGATATTGAACTTGTACCGTAAATGAGGTTCTTGTAAACAGAGCCGTCCCAAACTTTGGGGTGGCTGTGTCTTTTTGATTTTAATTTCCCTAAGCTATAGGACCATAAGTGGAAGTGCCCTAGGCTCTGTTGCTTTGTTTTTTAGATGTTTCAGGAAACACCATACACCTCTCCCGAGTGGCTGTTGGCAATTGACATCCCGCCCATCAGCATAACAAGGCTCCCAGTTCTCCATGGCCTGTCCTGCCTTTCTGGATTTTACACTTTTTTCAGATGGCCCTTTTGACCGGGGGGAAGTGAGACTTCATTGTAGTGCAGATTTCCTTTGCAAGCTTGCTTGGTTGGCCAAAAAGGGCGTATGCGTTTTTTCCTGAATATATTCAGGAAAAAATGCATACGCCCTTTTTGGCCAAGCGCATCATTGTGGACGTTCTGCCTCTTTTCCTATGCTTTAAATGCAATTCCAGTCTACCTCCTGAAATCGGTTTCCTGCAATTCTGCCCCGCTTTCAAGTCCTCTTGGCAGCCTTACTTCAGTATATTTTTGGACGATAGCTGTCATTTATAACTCTGCAGGTTTGTGAATTACAGTGCCCCTGAGCTCCTTTCTTCAACTCGCTTTCTTGTGAGCTGGCCGCAACACCGCAGGATTGCTTCAGGCCCTATTCTGGTTCCGGCACGGCACGCTGAGCTTTTGGTTAATTCCTCTTCCTGGTGGGAAATGAGAGTTAAATTTGCCCGTCCAGACACCTCCAGCTAGTCTCTCATTGGTTCTCCCTATTCCTGTTCATCTTCCTCAGAAATTGCAAATAGGCCAAACAGGAGGATAAAGGCACTGACTCTCCAAGTCGGGAGAGTGTTAGTAAAGCGTGTGGAATGTTGCACCCGAGTACCAGGGAACAGAACTGAGACATATTGGAACACGTCTCCCGATCACACGGTTGATCATACTCCGGGTTCCACGTGCATGTTTTACCTGAAGGCAGAATCCCTTCAACCTGGAGAGTTGAGACCCGTGGAATGGGTACCATGCAATATGACTTCAAAGGGTCTTCATTTGCTCACCGAACCTCTCCAATCCTATCACTGCTGCGTTTATGCCCCTGTACACATGCTTGATTTTCTTTCAGAGACATAGCAGTGCATAGGTTTTAAGATACTTACTAGTCAGGTACATTCTTAGGCATTTAATATGGGGTGTTGAGTCCATTTCGTTGAGCAAGGAGTAGTTCTTGTCTATTCTATATTTGGCTTAAGGAACTTTATCTGTGCTCATTTCAATCTCTGGTTTTATGCAGCACCCCAACTCACCTTTCCCCTTAAGCAAGCATAAGTTGGTTTTCTAAATTTGAGACCCTGTTCTGTTTTGTAATCCAGTTCCTGTGTAGCCAAGTTTACATTCCGTGTATTAGTGATATCTTATGATGTTTCTTTTTCTGTGTGACTTATTTCAGTTAGAATCATCATACCTGAATCCACTCATTATGCTGCTACGGGCCTGATGACATAGATTTCATTGCTGAGTGATATTGCATTGTACGTAATTACCACAACTTCTTTATCCATTTTTCACTTTCTGCGATATTGAACTTGTACCGTAAACGAGGTTCTTGTAAACAGAGCCGTCCCAACCTTTGGGGTGGCTGTGTCTTTTTGATTTTAATTTCCCTAAGCTATAGGACCATAAGTGGAAGTGCCCTAGGCTCTGTTGCTTTGTTTTTTAGATGTTTCAGGAAACACCATACACCTCTCCCGAGTGGCTGTTGGCAATTTACATCCCGCCCATCAGCATAACAAGGCTCCCAGTTCTCCATGGCCTGTCCTACCTTTCTGGATTTTACACTTTTTTCAGATGGCCCTTTTGACCGGGGGGAAGTGAGACTTCATTGTAGTGCAGATTTCCTTTGCAAGCTTGCTTGGTTGGCCAAAAAAGGCGTATGCGTTTTTTCCTGAATATATTCAGGAAAAAACGCATACGCCCTTTTTGGCCAAGTGCATCATTGTGGACGTTCTGCCTCTTTTCCTATGCTTTAAATGCAATTCCAGTCTACCTCCTGAAATCGGTTTCCTGCAATTCTGCCCCGCTTTCAAGTCCTCTTGGCAGCCTTACTTCAGTATATTTTTGGACGATAGCTGTCATTTATAACTCTGCAGGTTTGTGAATTACAGTGCCCCTGAGCTCCTTTCTTCAACTCGCTTTCTTGTGAGCTGGCCGCAACACCGCAGGATTGCTTCAGGCCCTAATCTGGTTCCGGCACGGCACGCTGAGCCTTTGGTTAATTCCTCTTCCTGGTGGGAAATGAGAGTTAAATTTGCCCGTCCAGACACCTCCAGCTAGTCTCTCATTGGTTCTCCCTATTCCTGTTCATCTTCCGCAGAAATTGCAAACTGGGCCAAACAGGAGGTTAAAGGCACTGACTCTCCAAGTCGGGAGAGTGTTAGTAAAGCGTCTGGAATGTTGCACCCGAGTACCAGGGGACGAGAACTGAGACATATTGGAACACGTCTCCCGATCACACGGTTGATCATACTCTGGGTTCCACGTGCATGTTTTAGCTGAAGGAAGAATCCCTTAAACCTGGAGAGTTGAGACCCGTGGAATGGGTACCATGCAATATGACTTCAAAGGGTCTTCATTTGCTCACCGAACCTCTCCAATCCTATCACTGCTGCGTTTATGCCCCTGTACACATGCTTGATTTTCTTTCAGAGACATAGCAGTGCATAGGTTTTAAGATACTTACTAGTCAGGTACATTCTTAGGCATTTAATATGGGGTGTTGAGTCCATTTCGTTGAGCAAGGAGTAGTTCTTGTCTATTCTATATTTGGCTTAAGGAACTTTATCTGTGCTCATTTCAATCTCTGGTTTTATGCAGCACCCCAACTCACCTTTCCCCTTAAGCAAGCATAAGTTGGTTTTCTAAATTTGAGACCCTGTTCTGTTTTGTAATCCAGTTCCTGTGTAGCCAAGTTTACATTCCGTGTATTAGTGATATCTTATGATGTTTCTTTTTCTGTGTGACTTATTTCAGTTAGAATCATCATACCTGAATCCACTCATTATGCTGCTACGGGCCTGATGACATAGATTTCATTGCTGAGTGATATTGCATTGTACGTAAGTACCACAACTTCTTTATCCATTTTTCACTTTCTGCGATATTGAACTTGTACCGTAAACGAGGTTCTTGTAAACAGAGCCGTCCCAAACTTTGGGGTGGCTGTGTCATTTTGATTTTAATTTCCCTAAGCTATAGGACCATAAGTGGAAGTGCCCTAGGCTCTGTTGCTTTGTTTTTTAGATGTTTCAGGAAACACCATACACCTCTCCCGAGTGGCTGTTGGCAATTTACATCCCGCCCATCAGCATAACAAGGCTCCCAGTTCTCCATGGCCTGTCCTGCCTTTCTGGATTTTACACTTTTTTCAGATGGTCCTTTTGACCGGGGGGAAGTGAGACTTCATTGTAGTGCAGATTTCCTTTGCAAGCTTGCTTGGTTGGACAAAAAGGGCGTATGCGTTTTTTCCTGAATATATTCAGGAAAAAACGCATACGCCCTTTCTGGCCAAGTGCATCATTGTGGACGTTCTGCCTCTTTTCCTATGCTTTAAATGCAATTCCAGTCTACCTCCTGAAATCGGTTTCCTGCAATTCTGCCCCGCTTTCAAGTCCTCTTGGCAGCCTTACTTCAGTATATTTTTGGACGATAGCTGTCATTTATAACTCTGCAGGTTTGTGAATTACAGTGCCCCTGAGCTCCTTTCTTCAACTCGTTTTCTTGTGAGCTGGCCGCAACACCGCAGGATTGCTTCAGGCCCTAATCTGGTTCCGGCACGGCACGCTGAGCCTTTGGTTAATTCCTCTTCCTGGTGGGAAATGAGAGTTAAATTTGCCCGTCCAGACACCTCCAGCTAGTCTCTCATTGGTTCTCCTATTCCTGTTCATCTTCCGCAGAAATTGCAAACTGGGCCAAACAGGAGGTTAAAGGCACTGACTCTCCAAGTCGGGAGAGTGTTAGTAAAGCGTCTGGAATGTTGCACCCGAGTACCAGGGGACGAGAACTGAGACATATTGGAACACGTCTCCCGATCACACGGTTGATCATACTCTGGGTTCCACATGCATGTTTAAGCTGAAGGAAGAATCCCTTAAACCTGGAGAGTTGAGACCCGTGGAATGGGTACCATGCAATATGACTTCAAAGGGTCTTCATTTGCTCACCGAACCTCTCCAATCCTATCACTGCTGCGTTTATGCCCCTGTACACACGCTTGATTCTCTTTCAGAGACATAGCAATCCATAGGTTTTAAGATACTTACTAGTCAGGTACATTCTTAGGCGTTTAATATGGGGTGTTGAGTCCACTTTGTTGAGCAAGGAGTAGCTCTTGTCTATTCCATATTTGGCTTAAGGAACTTTATCTGTGCTCATTTCAATCTCTGGTTTTATGCAGCACCCCAACTCACCTTTCCCCTTAAGCAAGCATAAGTTGGTTTTCTAAATTTGAGACCCTGTTCTGTTTTGTAATCCAGTTCCTGTGTAGCCAAGTTTACATTCCGTGTATTAGTGATATCTTATGATGTTTCTTTTTCTGTGTGACTTATTTCAGTTAGAATCATCATACCTGAATCCACTCATTATGCTGCTACGGGCCTGATGACATAGATTTCATTGCTGAGTGATATTGAATTGTACGTAAGTACCACAACTTCTTTATCCATTTTTCACTTTCTGCGATATTGAACTTGTACCGTAAACGAGGTTCTTGTAAACAGAGCCGTCCCAAACTTTGGGGTGGCTGTGTCTTTTTGATTTTAATTTCCCTAAGCTATAGGACCATAAGTGGAAGTGCCCTAGGCTCTGTTGCTTTGTTTTTTAGATGTTTCAGGAAACACCATACACCTCTCCCAAGTGGCTCTTGGCAATTGACATCCCGCCCATCAGCATAACAAGGCTCCCAGTTCTCCATGGCCTGTCCTACCTTTCTGGATTTTACACTTTTTCAGATGGCCCTTTTGACCGGGGGGAAGTGAGACTTCATTGTAGTGCAGATTTCCTTTGCAAGCTTGCTTGGTTGGCCAAAAAGGGCGTATGCGTTTTTTCCTGAATATATTCAGGAAAAAACGCATATGCCCTTTTTGGCCAAGTGCATCATTGTGGACGTTCTGCCTCTTTTCCTATGCTTTAAATGCAATTCCAGTCTACCTCCTGAAATCGGTTTCCTGCAATTCTGCCCCACTTTCAAGTCCTCTTGGCAGCCTTACTTCAGTATATTTTTGGACGATAGCTGTCATTTATAACTCTGCAGGTTTGTGAATTACAGTGCCCCTGAGCTCCTTTCTTCAACTCGCTTTCTTGTGAGTTGGCCGCAACAGCGCAGGATTGCTTCAGGCCCTAATCTGGTTCCGGCAAGGCACGCTGAGCCTTTGGTTAATTCCTCTTCCTGGTGGGAAATGAGAGTTAAATTTGCCCGTCCAGACACCTCAGCTAGTCTCTCATTGGTTCTCCCTATTCCTGATCATCTTCCGGAGAATTTGCAAACTGGGCCAAACAGGAGGTTAAAGGCACTGACTCTCCAAGTCGGGAGAGTGTTAGTAAAGCGTGTGGAATGTTGCACCCGAGTACCAGGGGACGAGAACTGAGACATATTGGAACACGTCTCCCGATCACACGGTTGATCATACTCTGGGTTCCACGTGCATGTTTTAGCTGAAGGCAGAATCCCTTAAACCTGGAGAGTTGAGACCCGTGGAATGGGTACCATGCAATATGACTTCAAAGGGTTTTCATTTGATCACCGAACCTCTCCAATCCTATCACTGCTGCGTTTATGCCCCTGTACACACGCTTGATTTTCTTTCAGAGACATAGCAATCCATAGGTTTTAAGATAGTTACTAGTCAGGTACATTCTTAGGCGTTTAATATGGGGTGTTGAGTCCATTTCGTTGAGCAAGGAGTAGTTCTTGTCTATTCCATGTTTGGCTTAAGGAACTTTATCTGTGCTCATTTCAATCTCTGGTTTATGCAGCACCCCAACTCACCTTCCCCCTTAAGCAAGCATAAGTTGGTTTTCTACATTTGAGACCCTGTTGTGTTTTGTAATCCAGTTCCTGTGTAGCCAAGTTTACATTCCGTGTATTAGTGATATCTTATGATGTTTCTTTTTCTGTGTGACTTATTTCACTTAGAATCATCATACCTGAATCCACTCATTATGCTTCTACGGGCCTGATAACATAGATTTTATTGCTGAGTGATATTGCATTGTACGTAAGTACCACAACTTCTTTATTCATTTTTCAATTTCTGCGATATTGAACTTGTACCATAAACGGGGTTCTTGTAAACAGAGCCATCCCAAATTTTGGGGTGGCTGTGTCTTTTTGATTTTAATTTCCCTAAGCTATAGGACCATAAGTGGAAGTGCCCTAGGCTCTGTGGCTTTGTTTTTTAGATGTTTCAGGAAACACCATACACTTCTCCCAAGTGGCTGTTGGCAATTTACATCCCGCCCATCAGCATAACAAGGTTCCCAGTTCTCCATGGCCTGTCCTGCCTTTCTGGATTTTACACTTTTTTCAGATGGCCCTTTTGACCGGGGGGAAGTGAGACTTCATTGTAGTGCAGATTTCCTTTGCAAGCTTGCTTGGTTGGCCGAAAAGGGCGTATGCGTTTTTTCCTGAATATATTCAGGAAAAAACGCATACGCCCTTTTTGGACAAGTGCATCATTGTGGACGTTCTGCCTCTTTTCCTATGCTTTAAATGCAATTCCAGTCTACCTCCTGAAATCGGTTTCCTGCAATTCTGACCCTCTTTCAAGTCCTCTTGGCAGCCTTACTTCAGTATATTTTTGGACGATAGCTGTCATTTATAACTCTGCAGGTTTGTGAATTACAGTGCCCCTTAGCTCCTTTCTTCAACTCGCTTTCTTGTGAGCTGGCCGCAACACCGCAGGATTGCTTCAGGCCCTCATCTGTTTCTGGCACGGCATGCTGACCCTTTGGTTAATTCCTCTTCCTGGTGGGAAATGAGAGTTAAATTTGCCCGTTCAGACACCTCCAGCTAGTCTCTCATTGGTTCTCCCTATTCCTGTTCATCTTACGCAGAAATTGCAAACTGGGCCAAACAGGAGGTTAAAGGCAATGACTCTCCAAGTCGGGAGAGTGTTAGTAAAGCGTCTGGAATGTTGCACCCGAGTACCAGGGGATGAGAGCTCAGACATATTGGAACACGTCTCCCGATCAAATGGTTGATCATACTCTGGGTTCCACATGCATGTTTTAGCTGAAGGAAGAATCCCTTAAACCTGGAGAGTTGAGACCCGTGGAATGGGTACCATGCAATATGACTTCAAAGGGTCTTCATTTGCTCACCGAACCTCTCCAATCCTATCACTGCTGCGTTTATGCCCCTGTACACACGCTTGATTCTCTTTCAGAGACATAGCAATCCATAGGTTTTAAGATACTTACTAGTCAGGTACATTCTTAGGCATTTAATATGGGGTGTTGAGTCCATTTCATTGAGCAAGGAGTAGCTCTTGTCTATTCCATATTTGGCTTAAGGAACTTTATCTGTGCTCATTTCAATCTCTGGTTTTATGCAGCACCCTAACTCACCTTTCCCCTTAAGCAAGCATAAGTTGGTTTTCTAAATTTGAGACCCTGTTCTGTTTTGTAATCCAGTTCCTGTGTAGCCAAGTTTACATTCCGTGTATTAGTGATATCTTATGATGTTTCTTTTTCTGTGTGACTTATTTCAGTTAGAGTCATCATACCTGAATCCACTCATTATGCTGCTACAGGCCTGATGACATAGATTTCATTGCTGAGTGATATTGCATTGTACGTAAGTAGCACAACTTCTTTATCCATTTTTCACTTTCTGCGATATTGAACTTGTACCGTAAACGAGGTTCTTGTAAACAGAGCCGTTCCAAACTTTGGGGTGGCTGTGTCTTTTTGATTTTAATTTCCCTAAGCTATAGGACCATATGTGGAAGTGCCCTAGGCTCTGTTGCTTTGTTTTTTAGATGTTTCAAGAAACACCATACACTTCTCCCAAGTGGCTGTTGGCAATTTACATCCCGCCCATCAGCATAACAGGGCTCCCAGTTCTCCATGGCCTGTCCTGCCTTTCTGGATTTTATACTTTTTTCAGATGGCCCTTTTGACCGGGGGGAAGTGAGACTTCATTGTAGTGCAGATTTCCTTTGCAAGCTTGCTTGGTTGGCCCAAAAGGGCGTATGTGTTTTTTGCTGAATAGATTCAGGAAAAAACGCATATGCCCTTTTTGACCAAGTGCATCATTGTTGATGTTCTGCCTCTTTTCCTGTGCTTTAAATGCAATTCCAGTCTACCTCCTGAAATCGGTTTTCTGCAATTCTGCCTTGCTTTCAATACCTCTTCATAGCCTTACCTCAATATACTTTTTGAAAATAGTTGGCCTTTATAACTCTGCAGATTTTGAATTGCAGTGGCCCTTAGCTCCATTTTACAGCTCTTATTTTTGTGATCTTGCCTCATAACCACAGAATTCCTTCAGGCCCTATTGTTCTTCTGGGGCACCTTGCTGTGCCTTTGGTTTATTTTTCTCACTGATATGAAATTAGAGTGACATGTGCCCATTGAAACTGCTACAGCTAGTTTCTTACTGGTTCCCCCTATTCCCATTCATCCTCCGCACTAACTGCAGACTGTGCGATACCAGAACTTAAAGGCATTGACTCTCCATGTGGGGATATTTTTAGTAAAGCGGCTGGAATGTCGATCCGGAGCCCCAGGAGAGGAAAAATGAGGTGCGTTTTAGAAACCTTTCCCGATCATATGGTATACCAGTCGCTGGGTTTCCCAAGCATGGTTTAGCTGTAGGAAGATTCCCTTCAACCTGGAGTGTTGGGACCCTTGGAATGAGTAGCATGAAGTATTGCATTAAACTTTTGGCAGTTGCTCACCAAAGCTCACCAATCCTCTCAGCCCCAAGTGTCCAGCCTTATGTCTTATCCAGCTGTGGGTTTATATGTGGTCAATCCAGGTTGCATCACAGCCCCTGAGCGAATTTTGTAAGAATTTTTCTCTCTTTCATTGTTTCTGCGTTTTGTTTTTAAAATTTATTTCTATAATGGGGTTTAGCTCATTTTCACTGCTGTGTTTGTGCCGCTCTGCACACACTTGATTCCCTTATGGAGATATATCAATACATGGGTTTTAAGATTCTTATTACTCAGATATATTTCTCTGCGGTGTATAGGGTGTGTTGAGGCCAGTTCATTGAGCAAGGTGTAGATCTTGTCTAATATCTATTTGGTTTATTGAACGGTATCTGTGCTAATTTCAAACTCTGGTTTTATGCATCACCCCACCTCTCCTTTCCCCTTAAGCTGAAATAAGTGTGTTTTCTAAATGTGAGACACTGTTCTGTTCTGTAATTCATTTCTTGTGCAGCCATATTTACCCTCCCTCTATAAGTGATATCTTATGATATGTTTCTTTTTCTGTTTGACTTATTTCAAGTAGTATTATCGGACCTAAATCCACTCTTTATCCTTCTACTAGCCTTATTACATTGATTTCATGGTGAAGAGATATTCCATTGTACATAAGTACCACATCTTCTTTATCCATTGTTCTCTTTCCTGGGATATTTAAGGTGTACTGAAGTTGAGGTTCTTGTAAACAGAGTAGCCCTAAACTGTGGTGTGCTTGTGTCTTGTTGATTTTTAGACTTCCCTAGATATACTCCCATGATTGGAAGTGTCCTATGCTCTGTAGCTCTGTTTTTTAGATGATTTAGGAACCACCATACACTTCTCCAGAGTGGCTCTCGGCAGTTCACACACTGCCCATCAGCGTATAAAGGCTCCCTGTTCTCCATGGCCTGTCCTGCATTTCTGGTTTTTACAATTGTTTAGGATGGCCCTTTTGACCGGTGGGAAATGAGACTTCTTTGTTGTGCACATTTGCATTGCTTGCTTGCTTCGTTGCCCATAAAGTGTGTATGCGTTTTTTCCTGGATATAATCAGGAAAAAACGCATACGCCCTTTTGGGCCAACTGCATCATTGTCGAAATTCTGCCGCTTTTCATGTGCTTTAAAGACGAGTCCAATCTATCTCTTGAAATCTGTTTCTTGCAATTCTGTCTTGCATTCAGATCCTCTTCTTTGCCTTACCTCAACATATTTTTGGACGTTAGTTTTCATTTATAACTCTGCAGGTTTGTGAATTGCAGTGACCCTGAGCTCCATTTTTTAAGTTGCTCTTTTGTGAGCTGGCCTCAAACCCGCAGGATTGCTTCAGGCCCTATTTTGGCTCGGGCGAGGCGGGCTGAGCCTTTTTGCAATTCTTATTCTTAATGGGAAATTAGAGTGATATGTGCCCGTCCAAACCCCTACAACTATTCTCTCATTGGTTCCCCCTCTTCCCGTTCATCCTCCTCACAATTTGCAAAATGTTTGAAACAGAAGTTGAAATGTGCTGATTCTCCAAGTGGGGAGATTCTAAGTAACGTGGCTGGAATGGTGAACAGGAGCACCAGGAGAGGATAAATGAGCTGCATTTTAGACACATCTCCCGATCACATGGTGTACAGTCCTCTGGGTTTTCCATGCATGTTTTAGCTGTAGGAAGATTCCTTGAACCTGCAGATTTGGGACCCATTGAATGGGTACCAGGTAGTATTACTTTAAAGGGTGTGCATTTCCTCACCCAACCTCACATTTCTCTTAGTGCAAACAGTTTCCAGCCTTATGTCTCATCCTGCTGTGGGTCTAGATGTGTTCAATCCATGTTGCATCACCGGCCCTGAGGAAAAGTTGTAAGAGGTTTTCTCTGTCTCTCTGTCGTTTATTTTTTTCAATTTATTACTATATTGGTTACAGCTGATTTTCAAAGCTCTGTTTCTTGCTGCTGTACATCCACTTGATTCACGTACAGAGAGACATCAGTAAATTCTTTTTCAGATTCTTACCAGTCGTATATATTCTTTTCCGGTGACTTGAGTGTGCTGAGTGCAGTTCTTTTAGCTACCGTGTAGGCCTTGTTGATTATCAGTTTGGTATTTGGAATGGTATCTTTGCTAATTTCAACCTCCTGGATGATGCCTCACCCCTCCCCACCTTTCCCGTTTAGCAGCCTTATGCGTGTTTTCTACATATTTGACTATGTTTTTGTTTTGTAATTTATTTCATGTGTAGCCATTTTGGATTCCACCTTTAAGTGATATCTTATGATATGTGTCTTTTTCTTTTTGAATTATGTCACTTAGAATGATCATACGTAACTCCTCCGGAGTTGTTACAACTGGCCATATTTCATTGATTTCCAGGCTGAATAATATTCCACTCTACCTAAGTACCACATCTCTATCCATTTTTTCTCTCCAGAGACATTTAAGTTATATCCTAGTCGAGGATCTTTTAAACAGAGAGGGGGTAAACATTGGGGTGCCTGTGTCCTCTCGATTTTTGTTTTTCCCAAGATATACGCCCATGAGTGCAAGTGCCCTATGCTCTGTAGCTCATTTTTTAGATGCTTTAGTAAACACAATACACTTCTCCAGAATGGCCGTTGGCAATATACATTTCCACTATAAGTCTCACAGGGCTCCCTCTTCTCCTTGCCCTGTCCTGCATTTCTGTTGTTTACGCTTTATGAGGATGGCTCTTCTGACTGATGCGAAGTGATATCTCTTGTAGTATTGACTTCCAGTGCCCACCTGTTTGGTTGGCTAAAAAAGTGTATGCCCTTTTCTTGAATATATACAGAAAAAAACGCATACACCCTTTTTGGCCAACTGCAATGTTGGCAATGTTCAGCTCCTTTTCTTGTGCTTAATGGCGAGTCCTTTCTACCTCCTCAAATCCCTTTCCTGCCATTCTCCCTTGCTTACAAGTCCTTTTCTCTGACTTTCCTCAAGACATTTTTCAGTGATGGATATTTTCAACTCTGCAGTTTCGTGAATTTTACTGTCCCTGAGTTCCATTGTTCAACTTGTGTTTATGGGAACTGGCCACAAAGCAGCGGGATTTCCTCAAGCCCTATACTGTTTCCATGGGCAACCCTAGCCTTTGGTCAATTCGTCTTCCTGATTGGAAATTAGAGTGACATGTGCCTGTCTGAACACCTAGGACTTGTCTCTCATTGTTCCTCATCCTTCCGCTTCATCCTCTGGACAAATTCCAAACTGTACGCAACAGGATGTTGACAGTGCTGTCATCTCCAAGTGGGGAGACTGTTAGTAAAGACGCTGGATGGGTGAACCCGAGCACCAGGAGATGAGGAGATGAGATGCCTTTTCCAAACTCTTCCCGATCAGACGGTATACCATCCTCTGGGTGTGACAGACATGTTTTAGCAGTAGGAAGAGTCCCATTCATGTAAGGAGAACACCAGGGCTTTTTCAAAATCAGTGTCTCCCCGAAACCCAAACTGGGGAATTTTTTAAGCTACGGCTACACATATGTTCATTAAGGGCCTTGGGAAGTAGGCAGAGTCCAAACTTTAGATGATTGAAGTCTTCAGGGTCAGAAGCACTCACCACCAGCTTCCCTTAGGTTACACTTTAACTGTCATTGATAGATGATGTCAATAAAAATATCTATTCTTTTTCAGATTATTTCCCCTTATAGGTTATTGCAAAATGTTGAGTGTAGTTCCCTGTGCTATACAGTAGTTCCTTGTTTTTTTTTTTTTTTTTTTTTTTTTTAACATCTTTATTGGAGTATAATTGCTTTACAATGGTATGTTAGTTTCAGCTTCACAACAAAATGAATCAGTCATATATATACATATATTCCCATATCTCTTCCCGCTTGCGTCTCCCTCCCTCCCACCCTCCCCATCCCACCCCTCCAGGCGGTCACAAAGCACCGAGCTGATCTCCCTGTGCTATGCGGCTGCCTCCCACTAGCTATCTACCTTACGTTTGGTAGTGTATATATGTCCATGTCTCTTTATCGCTTTGTCACCGTTTACCCTTCCCCCTCCCCATAGCCTCAAGTCCATTCTCTAGTAAGTCTGTGTCTTTATTCCTGTTTCACCCCTAGGTTTTTCATGACATTTTTTTTTTTAAATTCCATATATATGTGTTAGCATACGGTATTTGTCTCTCTCTTTCTGACTTACTTCACTCTGTATGACAGACTCTAGGTCTATCCACCTCATTACAAATAGCTCAATTTCGTCTCTTTTTATGGCTGAGTAATATTCCATTGTATATATGTGCCACATCTTCTTTATCCATTCATCCGATGATGGACACTTAGGTTGTTTCCATCTCTGGGCTATTGTAAATAGAGCTGCAATGAACATTTTGGTACATGACTCTTTTTGAATTATGGTTTTCTCAGGGTATATGCCCAGTAGTGGGATTGCTGGGTCATATGGTAGTTCTATTTGTAGCTTTTTAAGGAACCTCCATACTGTTCTCCACAGTGGCTGTATCAATTTACATTCCCACCAACAGTGTAAGAGGGTTCCCTTTTCTCCACACCCTCTCCAGCATTTATTGTTTCTAGATTTTTTGATGATGGCCATTCTGACTGGTGTGAGATGATATCTCATTGTAGTTTTGATTTGCATTTCTCTCATGATTAGTGATGTTGAGCATTCTTTCATGTGTTTGTTGGCACTCTGTATATCTTCTTTGGAGAAATGTCTATTTAGGTCTTCTGCCCATTTTTGGATTGGGTTGTTTGTTTTTTTGTTATTAAGCTGCATGAGCTGCTTATAAATTTTGGAGATCAATCCTTTGTCAGTTGCTTCATTTGCAAATATTTTCTCCCATTCTGAGGGTTGTCTTTTGGTCTTCTTTATGGTTTCCTTTGCTGCGCAAAAGCTTTTAAGTTTCATTAGGTCCCATTTGTTTACTCTTCTTTTTATTTCCATTTCTCTAGGAGGTGGGTCAAAAAGGACCTTGCTGTGATTTATGTCATAGAGTGTTCTGCCTATGTTTTCCTCTAAGAGTTTGACAGTTTCTGGCCTTACATTTAGGTCTTTAATCCATTTTGAGCTTATTTTTGTGTACGGTGTTAGGGAGTGATCTAATTTCATACTTTTACATGTAGCTGTCCAGTTTTCCCAGCACCACTTATTGAATAGGCTGTCCTTTCTCCACTGTACATTTCTGCCTCCTTTGTCAAAGATAAGGTGACCATATGTGCGTGGGTTTATCTCTGGGCTTTCTATCCTGTTCCATTGATCTATCTTTCTGTTTTTGTGCCAGTACCATACCGTCTTGATAACTGTAGCTTTGTAGTATAGTCTGAAGTCTGGGAGCCTGATTCCTCCAGTTCCTTCTTTCGTTCTCAAGATTGCTTTGGCTATTCGGGGTCTTTTGTGTTTCCATACAAATTGCAAAATTTTTTGTTCTAGTTCTGTGAAAAATGCCAGTGGTAGTTTGATAGGGATTGCATTGAATCTATAGATTGCTTTCGGTAGTAGAGTCATTTTCACAATGTTGATTCTTCCAATCCAAGAACATGGTATATCTCTCCATCTATTTGTATCATCTTTAATTTCTTTCATCAGGGTCTTATAATTTTCTGCATACAGATCTTTTGTGTCCTTAGGTAGGTTTATTCCTAGATATTTTATTCTTTTTGTTGCAATGGTAAATGGGAGTGTTTTCTTGATTTCACTTTCAGATTTTTCATCATTAGTATATAGGAATGCCAGAGATTTCTGTGCATTAATTTTGTATCCTGCCACTTTACCAAATTCATTGATTAGCTCTAGTAGTTTTCTGGTAGCATCTTTAGGGTTCTCTATGTATAGGATCATGTCATCTGCAAACAGTGACAGCTTTACTTCTTCTTTTCCGATTTGGATTCCTTTTATTTCCTTTTCTTCTCTGATTGCTGTGGCTAAAACTTCCAAAACTATGTTGAATAAGAGTGGTGAGAGTGGGCAACCTTGTCTTGTTCCTGATCTTAGTGGAAATGCTTTCAGTTTTTCACCATTGAGGATGATGTTTGCTGTGGGCTTGTCATATATGGCCTTTATTATGTTGAGGAAAGTTCCCTCTATGCCTACTTTCTGCAGGGTTTTTATCATAAATGGGTGTTGAATTTTGTCAAAAGCTTTCTCTGCATCTATTGAGATGATCATATGGTTTTTCTCCTTCAGTTTGTTAATATGGTTTATCACATTGATAGATTTGCGTATATTGAAGAATCCTTGCATTCCTGGAATAAACCCCACTTGATCATGGTGTATGATCTTTTTAATGTGCTGTTGGATTCTGTTTGCTAGTATTTTGTTGAGGATTTTTGCATCTATGTTCATCAGTGATATTGGCCTGTAGTTTTCTTTCTTTGTGACATCCTTGTCTGGTTTTGGTATCAAGGTGATGGTGGCCTCGTAGAAGGAGTTTGGGAGTGTTCCTCCCTCTGCTATATTTTGGAAGAGTTTGAGAAGGATAGGTGTTAGCTCTTCTCTAAATGTTTGATAGAATTCGCCTGTGAAGCCATCTGGTCCTGGGCTTTTCTTTGTTGGAAGATTTTTAATCACAGTTTCAATTTCAGTGCTTGTGATTGGTCTGTTCATATTTTCTATTTCTTCCTGATTCAGTCTTGGCAGGTTGTGCCTTTCTAAGAATTTGTCCATTTCTTCCAGATTGTCCATTTTATTGGCATAGAGTTGCTTGTAGTAATCTCTCATGATCTCTTTTATGTCTGCAGTGTCAGTTGTTACCTCTCCTTTTTCATTTCTAATTCTATTGATTTGGGTCTTCTCCCTTTTTTTCTTGATGAGTCTGGCTAGTGGTTTATCTATTTTGTTTATCTTCTCAAAGAACCAGCTTTTAGTTTTATTGATCTTTGCTATTGTTTCCTTCATTTCTTTTTCATTTATTTCTGATCTGATTTTTATGATTTCTTTCCTTCTGCTAGCTTTGGGGTTTTTTTGTTCTTCTTTCTCTAATTGCTTGAGGTGCAAGGTTAGGTTGTTTATTCGAGATGCTTCCTGCTTCTTAAGGTGGGCTTGTATTGCTATAAACTTCCCCCTTAGAACTGCTTTTGCTGCATCCCACAGGTTTTGGGTCGTTGTGTCTCCATTGTCATTTGTTTCTAGGTATTTTTTGATTTCCTCTTTGATTTCTTCAGTGATATCTTCATTATTAAGTAGTGTATTGTTTAGCCTCCATGTGTTTGTATTTTTTACAGATCTTTTCCTGTAATTGATATCTAGTCTCATGGCGTTGTGGTCAGAAAAAATACTTGATACAATTTCAATTTTCTTAAATTTACCAAGGCTTGATTTGTGACCCAAGATATGATCTATCCTGGAGAATGTTCCATGAGCACTTGAGAAAAATGTGTATTCTGTTGTTTTTGGATGGAATGTCCTATAAATATCAATTAACTCCATCTCGTTTAATGTATCATTTAAAGCTTGTGTTTCCTTATTTATTTTCATTTTGGATGATCTGTCCATTGGTGAAAGTGGGGTGTTAAAGTCCCCTACTATGAATGTGTTACTGTCGATTTCCCCTTTTATGGTTGTCAGTATTTGCCTTATGTATTGAGGTGCACCTATGTTGGGTGCATAAATATTTACAATTGTTATATCTTCCTCTTGGATTGATCTCTTGATCATTATGTAGTGTCCTTCTTTGTCTCTTCTAATAGTCTTTGTTTTAAAGTCTATTTTGTCTGATATGAGAATTGCTACTCCAGCTTTCTTTTGGTTTCCACTTGCATGAAATACCTTTTTCCATCCCCTTACTTTCAGTCTGTATGTGTCTCTAGGTCTGAAGTGGGTCTCTTGTAGACAGCAAATATATGGGTCTTGTTTTTGTATCCATTCAGCCAATCTGTGTCTTTTGGTGGGAGCATTTAGTCCATTTACATTTAAGGTAATTATCGATATGTGTGTTCCTATTCCCATTTTCTTCATTGTTTTGGGTTTGTTATTGTAGGTCCTTTCCTTCTTTTGTGTTTCTTGCCTAGAGAAGTTCCTTTAGCAGTTGTTGTAGAGCTGGTTTGGTGGTGCTGAACTCTCTCAGCTTTTGCTTGTCTGTAAAGGTTTTAATTTCTCCATCAAATCTGAATGAGATCCTTGCTGGGTAGAGTAATCTTGGTTGCAGGTTTTTCTCCTTCAACACTTTCAATATGTCCTGCCACTCCCTTCTGGCTTGCAGAGTTTCTGCTGAAAGATCAGCTGTTAACCTTATGGGGATTCCCTTGTGTGTTATTTGTTGTTTTTCCCTTGCTGCTTTTAATATGTTTTCTTTGTATTTAATTTTTGACAGTTTGATTAATATGTGTCTTGGCGTATTTCTCCTTGGATTTATCCTGTATGGGACTCTCTGTGCTTCCTGGACTTGATTAACTATTTCCTTTCCCATATTAGGGAAGTTTTCAACTATAATCTCTTCAAATATTTTCTCAGTCCCTTTCTTTTTCTCTTCTTCTTCTGGAACCCCTATAATTCGAATGTTGGTGCGTTTAATGTTGTCCCAGAGGTCTCTGAGACTGTCCTCAGTTCTTTTCATTCTTTTTTCTTTATTCTGCTCTGCAGTAGTTATTTCCACTATTTTATCTTCCAGGTCACTTATCCGTTCTTCTGCCTCAGTTATTCTGCTATTGATCCCATCTAGAGTACTTTTAATTTCATTTATTGTGTTGTTCATCGTTGCTTGTTTCATCTTTAGTTCTTCTAGGTCCTTGTTAACTGATTCTTGCAATTTGTCCATTCTATTGTCCATTCTATCTCCAAGATTTCGGATCAACCTTACTATCATTATTCTGAATTCTTTTTCAGGTAGACTGCCTATTTCCTCTTCATTTGTTAGGTCTGGTGGGTTTTTATCTTGCTCCTTCATCTGCTGTGTGTTTTTCTGTCTTCTCATTTTGCTTATCTTACTGTGTTTGGGGTCTCCTTTTTTTTTTTTTTTTGCAGGCTGAATGTTCGTAGTTCCTGTTGTTTTTTGAGTCTGTCCCCAGTGGCTAAGGTTGGTTCAGTGGGTTGTGTAGGCTTCCTGGTGGAGGGTACTAGTGCCTGTGTTCTGGTGTATGAGGCTGGATCTTGTCTTTCTGGTGGGCAGGTCCACGTCTGGTGGTGTGTTTTGGGGTGTCTGTAGACTTATTATGATTTTGGGCAGCCTCTCTGCTAATGGATGGGGTTGTGTTTCTGTCTTGCTAGTTGTTTGGCATAGGATGTCCAGCACTGTAGCTTGCTGGTCGTTGAGTGAAGCTGGGTGCTGGCGTTGAGATGGAGATCTCTCGGAGATTTTTGCTGTTTGATATTATGTGCAGCTGGGAGGCCTCTTGTGGACCAGTGTCCTGAAGTTGGCTCTCCCACCTCAGAGGCACAGCACTGAGTCCTGGCTGCAGCACCAAGAGCCTTTCATCCACAGGGCTCCTTAATTTGGGATGATTTGTTGTCTATTCAGGTATTCCACAGATGCAGGGTATATCAAGTTGATTGTGGAGCTTTAATCCACTGCTTCTGAGGCTGCTGGAAGAAATTTCCCTTTCTCTTCTTTGTTCTCACAGCTCCCAGGGGCTCAGCTTTGGATTTGGCCCCGCCTGTGCGTGTAGGTCGCCGGAGGGCGTCTGTTCTTTGCTCAGACAGGACGGGGTTAAAGGAGCCGCTGATTCGGAGGCTCTGGCTCACCCAGGCCGGGGGGTAGGGAGGGTCACGGAGTGCAGGGCGGGCCTGCAGTGGCAGAGGCCGGCGTGACGCTGCAGCCTGAGGCGCGCCGTGCGCTCTCCCGGGGGAGCCGTCCCCGGATCCCGGGACCCCGGCAGCGGCGGGCTGCACAGGCTCCCCGGAAGGGCGTGTGGCTAGTGACCTGCGCTCGCACACAGGCCTCCTGGCGGCGGCAGCAGCGGCCTTAGCGTCCCATGTCCGTCTCTGGGCTCCGCACTCTTAGCCGCGGCTCGCGCCCGTCTCCGGAGCTCTCCCTAGCAGCGTTCCCAATCCCCCCTCCTCGTGCACCAGGAAACAAAGAGGGACGTAAAAGTCTCTTGCCTCTTCAGCAGGTCCAGACCCCTCCCCAGACTCTCTCCCGGCCAGCCGCGGCACACCAACGCCCTGCAGGCTGTGTTCACGCCGCCAACCTCAGTCCTCTCCCGGCGCTCCAACAAAAGCCGGAGCCTCAGCTCCCAGTCCCGCCCGCCCCGGCGGGCGAGCAGACAAGCCTCTCGGCTGGTGAGTGCCGGTCGGCCCGATCCTCTGCGCTGGAATCTCTCCGCTTTGCCTTCCGCACCCCTGTTGCTGTGCTCTCCTCCGCGGCTCCCAAGCTCCCCCACTCCGCCTCCCGAAGTCTCCACCCGCGAAGGGGCTCCTAGTGTGTGGACACTTTTCCTCCTTCACAGCTCTCTCCCGCTGGTGCAGGACCCGTCCCTATTCTTTTGTCTCTGTTTAGTTTTTTCTTTTGCCCTAACCAGGTACGTGGGGGGTTCCTTGCCTTTTGGGAGGTCTGAGGTCTTCTGCCAGCGTTCAGTAGGTGCTCCGTAGGAGTTGTTCCACGCGTAGATAGTAGTTCCTTGTTGATGATCTATTTTATACATAGCAGTGTGTATGTGTTAATCCCAAACTGTTAATTTATCCCTCCTCCCACCTTTCCGCTTTGGTAATAATAAATTATAAGATTTTATACTTCTCAGAAATGGGGGAGCTGAAAGAGAGGTATCATTTTCAATGGAAAAGCATTTAAAACAAGATTGAAGCTTTAACCAAGATTATTAGATGTACATCCTTGGAAAGAAATCACTTCGTTTCTCTAATATTGACCTGACAAATAAGACAAACCTTTTCACTGAACTTGCTTATAATAAAGTGATGGAAATATCCAATGGAAGCGTTAGAAACATCTTATTTTACCCGAGCCTTATACACTGTTCTATGTTAACTACAGTTTGGCTCACACATCTGTTCATTGAGGTTACAATAGTCTCAATTTCTGTTACTGATCCTCCAGAGTGGACCCCAACAAGTGTCCCCCTGCGCAGTGTCATTGGGGCCAACAGATCGAGACTGAGTTTGGTTCACAAGCAAAGGAAACTTTATATTTTGATCAGAGAATGGAGAGGTGAGAGCATGCACTACCCCCTGGGCTGTGGGCTGGGCTGCTGTGTAGAGATCCTGTCAGAGTCAGTGGGAGGGAGGGGGCGGAGCTCTCGAGGGCCGGGTTGGCTGCAGCTCAGGCTCTATATCGCGGAGTCTGCACTGGGCCCCAGGAGCTGAGGTGTCGACCCAGCCATTCTGCACTAGGAAATCTGGTCTGAAGTGCCGGGTGTGGAACCTCTGCATGCGGGACCCTAGGAGCACATGAAATTAGACAAAGCACAAAGGATAAAAAAGGTTAGACTTGACTTTATTGCCCAGATTCTATTTTTATCTCCCAGGGATTTTTAATGGGCTTTGCTGGGGACAAACCCCTCCTCTGCCTTTTGTCCCGTTCCTCATTCTTGGAGTGCTGAGGGTGCAGACCCTTCTTCTGTAACTGCTGAGTGCTGAGTTGGGAGCCCTCATACCAAGGGGTGAGGGTCAGAGCTTCTCCCCAGCAGCCTCCAGGTGACGTTGATTGTCCCCAGGCCCCCTACCTCCCTGCTCGTCCACCCGAGCACCAGCATTGGAAGCGTTATAGATTCTAATGACCTTTAAGGGTCCAGGAAAGAGATGTGCAGAGACGCTGTGGGGGCCGGTTTCACCCCGCCCCACATTTGTTCGGCCACCTTAGGCTGACCGTTTCTGCCAGCCTAGATGCTCTGACCAGTAGTCTGCGCTTTCTTCAATTAGGCCCCTGAATTAACGTACAAACAGCACCAGGTGTCAGAGCCCTGCCCGCTCAACTCCCAGACAGTCCAGGGTCAGTGGTGATCAAGGACCATGATGGCCACTGAGTCAACAGCCTTTTGAAGTAAACAGGAGTCCAGCCAGTCTTATTGGCCACCATCATCACGGTGTCTGTAGGCTTTTCTATGGTGACAGTGTGATATACGGTTCCCCCGCCAAGATTACTAGCTCCCCTCTGGGTGCAGTAAGTCCTGCAAGCAGTAGTCTACTCTTTTGGGACACACTCCTGTTGTTTTATGAGAGAAACTCCAGGTCAAGTGATGTTCACACGAGTCGTCATGGTGCCCTGTTGCCCCCGGTTATCTCTCTGGATGTTGGAGTTGGAGGGCCTCCTCACTCGAGGTTGGTGTGCCCACGGAGCAAACCCTGCAACTTCAGGGCATGGTTGGTGGTTAGGATCACCACGTGGGGTCCTTTTCCCTTAGGAGGGAGGAGGCCTTTTGGGCTGCTGATTTCCAGGTTTTTAGATACCGCCAGTATCTTGGCCAGATGCGGCAGTGGGCCAAGCCCCTTGGTGACCATAGTTTATCCTACCTGGATGGCATTCTTGCATTGTTCCATTTCAAGTGGTCCCAGTTTTTACACTAATTCTCCAATGGCGATTCACCTTTCACCGGGAATGTAAAGGTCAAAGGGTTTAGCTAAATTAGGGAGTTCCAGGGCAAGGGTCTGAATTGACTGCTCTTTCCATTCTTGAAAGGCCACTTCTGGATTCTATTCAAAAGGATCATCATCTTTTCCTTTCAGTGTTTCATATAGAGGCCCAGCTAGTAGACTGCAGTTAGGGATCCAGAAGCAGCAAACCCTGGCCTCCCCAGGAACCCCTAAGCTGTCTTCTAGTTTTAGAAAGGAGTAAGGCCGAAAATGGTTTCTTCCCTTTCCTGGGATGGGCTTCTCCGACCTTCTGTGAGAATGAAGCCCAGGCAGGTCACCGCAGTCTGTGATATTTGAGCTTTTTCTTGGACAACTTCTATCCTTTATTGGCTTGGTAGTTCAGAGGCCTCCTTAGTAGGGCTGGCGATCAGAATGTCGTCTGCGTACTGAAGGAGGGTTTCCTTTTCCAGAGGTAGAACTTTTAGGTCTTTAGCTAAGGTTTCCCCAAAGATGGTGTGGGAATTTTTGCACCCTTGGGGCAAGACGGCCCGGAAGTATTGTTTTAGTTGTATGTTGAGTCCTGCCACTCACAAGCCAAAATTTCTTGTGACTCTGGGACTAATGGAATACAAAAGAAGGCATCATTGAAGACTAATACAGAATACCATGTCCTGGTGGTTGGTAGAATGACCAGCAGGGTGTAGGAATTAGGAGCAACTGGAGGTATATCCTCGGTGGCTTCACTGACTGTCCTGACATCCTTTACCAGGTCCCCAGCAGCCCATGGGGCTCTCGTGGTCAGACCAATCCCAGAATATGGAGCTCACCTGGGCAGGTACCCCACCCCCACCCCAGCCCACGGGGCTCTCGTGGTCAGGCCCTTCCCAGGATACAGAGCTACCCTTGCAGGTCCCGTGGCAGGGCTGGGCACACAGGAACCATGCACATAGCCCTCATTGCAGAGCACCCCCAGCTCACCTGTCGCTCAGAGCTGACACAGAGCACCTCAGAGCAGGACTTGAACTAACAAACAGCAGCTGCGACAGGTCTGTGACCCTGGGCATCACTCTGTGCGGCCTCCCTCCACCTGGTCTTCCAGAGACTTCCACTGTACCCGGGGCACCAGGCCTCTGTCTCCAACCACCACTCACCCCTCCTCTCCCTGACTCCTGGGTTCCTCTCATTAGGAGAGGGTTTTCTTGAAGTTGTCTCCCACTCATGGGCCAGATAAAATGATTAGAAAACAAGCCAAAGCTGCAGCCCCTTGTCTATCCTGACTCTCAGGAGCCCACACCTGTTCCTTGGACCTGGCCGGTTCAGCAAGTTCCATTTTCTGCAACTGTGAGCCCCTGAGGGGTGATGATTGGCTGAGCTGGGCAGCCTTACCGTGCCGGCCAGCCCTCCCCAGGTGTGCCTGGGTTGAGATCAATATAAATACCACTCCAGGCAGCAAGAGCCCCTGCAGCCGTGCCTGACGCCATTTTCTCTGCCCTGTCAGCAGTCTCGGGGCTGGGCTGGTGGGAGGGAGTGAGAGGCCACGGCTTTGTGGGTGGCCCAGTGTGAGTGGGGCTCTGCTGGACTTTCTGCAGCAGTTGCCAGGCTGCCACCTGCTAAAGAAGAGGATGTGTCACCCATACCTGCTGCTGGAATTTCTCCCTGGGCAGAGGTGAGGAAGGAAAAAAGCAGTGGGGGCAGGGACAGGACGGGTATCTCAGGCAGGGAAATGGAAATCTTCCAGAAGAGCACCCAGGGCCAGGACCATCCTGGCTGGCCTGCAGGCACCAAGTCGGCTGGCATGCTGTCACTTGTGTGGCTCTATGGTCCTTCCTCTAGGCTTTCAAGTCCTTGTATATATTCAGGTGTTTTACCTGGGACGGGTGGGAATAGTTCAGCAGCAACTGGCCTGGGGCTCAGCTCACGTTTACTCACAGATGCCTCGGCACGGTGCCCCAGCTTTGCAATGAGGATGCTTGTTACGTGGGGGCTGCTGGCTGAATGGGAGACGATTCCCCACCACTGACCAACTTCAGAATTGTTTACAACTGGAGCAAGTGCCCTGATACGGTTTTCCTCTGTGGAACTGGTGGGTTCTGTGTTTTTTTTCTCTTTTTCGTTTTTGGTTCAAGGTAGATTTTATTCCTCTTTTTTGTATTTACAGATATAAGCATGGAAATAATTTATTCATATAAATACATGTATGTGAAGGGAATAATTGTTTTTTCTGTTTTATTTTTTAAATTTTATTTCTTTTCAATTTTGAATTTTATTTTATATTTTTATACAGCAGGTTCTTATTGGTTATCTATTTTATACATATAAATGTATACATGCCAATCCCAGTCTCTCAACTCCTCCCACCACCACCCCCCCAACAGCTTTCCCCCCTTGTTGTCCATACATTTGTTGTCTACATCTGTTGCTCTATTTATGCCTTGCAAAATGGTTAATCTGTACGGTTTTTCTAGGTTCCACATATATGCATGAATATACAAGATTTGTTTTTCTCTTTCTGACTTACTTCACTCTGTATGACAGTCTCTAGATCCATCGACGTCTCTACAAATGACCCAATTTCATTCCTTTTCATGGCTTAGTAATATTCCATTTTATATATGTACCACAGCTTTATGCATTCTTCTGTCTGTGGGCATTTAGGTTGCTTCCATTACCTCGATATTGTAAATAGTGATGCAATGAACATTGCGGTGAATGTCTCTTTTTGATTTATGGTTTTGTCTGGGTATATGTCCAGTACTGGGATTGCTGTATCATATGGTAATTCTATTGTTAGTTTCTTAAGAAACTCCATATTGTTCTCCATAGTGAATGTAACAATTTATATTCCCAACAATAGTGGAAGAGGGTTCCTTTTCTCCACACCATTTCCAGCATTTATTGTTTGTAGATTTTCTGATGATGCCCATTCTATCAGGTGTGGGGTGATACCTCATTGTTGAGTCCATTTTGTTGAGCAAGGGGTAGGTCTTGTCTATTACACATTTGGCTTATGGAACAGTATCTGTGCTAATGTCAAACTCTGGTTTTATGCAGCACCCCAACTCACCTTCCCCCTTAAAAAAGCATAAGTTGGTTTTCTAAACTTGAGACCCTGTTCTGTTTTATAATTCAGTTCATGTGTAGCCAAGTTCACATTCCGTGTATTAGTGATATCTTATGATGTTTCTTTTTCTGTGTGACTTATTTCAGTTAGAATCATCATACCTGAATCCACTCATTATGCTGCTACGGGCCTGATGACATAGGTTTCATTGCTGAGTGATATTGCATTGTACGTAAGTACCACAACTTCTTTATCCATTTTTCACTTTCTGCGATATTGAACTTGTACCGTAAACGAGGTTCTTGTAAACAGAGCCGTCCCAAACTTTGGGGTGCCTGTGTCTTTTTGATTTTACTTTCCCTAAGCTACAGCACCATAAGTGGAAGTGCCCTAGGCTCTCTTGCGTTGTTTTTTAGATGTTTCAGAAAACACCATACACTTCTCCCGAGTGGCTCTTGGCAATTTACATCCCGCCATCATCATAACAAGGCTCCCAGTTCTCCATGGCCTGTCCTGCCTTTCTGGATTTTACACTTTTTTCAGATGGCCCCTTTGACTGGGGGGAAGTGAGACTTCATTGTAGTGCAGATTTCCTTTGCAAGCTTGCTTGGTTGGCCAAAAAGGGCATATGCGTTTTTTCCTGCACGAAAAAACGCATACGCCCTTTTTGGCCAAGTGCATCATTGTGGACGTTCTGCCTCTTTTCCTATGCTTTAAATGCAATTCCAGTCTACCTCCAGAAATCGGTGACATGCAATTCTGCCCCGCTTTCAAGTCCTCTTGGCAGCCTTACTTCAGTATATTTTTGGACGATAGCTGTCATTTATAACTCTGCTGATTTGTGAATTACAGTGCCCCTGAGCTCCTTTCTTCAACGCGCTTTCTTGTGAGCTGGCCGCAACACCGCATGATTGCTTCAGGCCCTAATCTGGTTCCGGCACGGCACGCTGAGCCTTTGGTTAATTCCTCTTCCTGGTGGGAAATGAGAGTTAAATTTGCCCGTCCAGACCCCTCCAGTTAGTCTCTCATTGCTTCTCCCTATTCCTGTTCATCTTCCGCAGAAATTGCAAACTGGGCCAAACAGGAGGTTAAAGGCACTGACTCTCCAAGTCGGGAGAGTGTTAGTAAAGCGTCTGGAATGTTACACCCGAGTACCAGGGGACGAGAACTGAGACATATTGGAACACATCTCCCGATCACATGGTTGATCATACTCTGGGTTCCACATGCATGTTTTAGCTGAAGGAAGAATCCCTTAAACCTGGAGAGTTGAGACCCGTGGAATGGGTACCATGCAATATGACTTCAAAGGGTCTTCATTTGCTCACCGAACCTCTCCAATCCTATCACTGCTGCGTTTATGCCCCTGTACACACGCTTCATTTTCTTTCAGAGACATAGCAATCCATAGGTTTTAAGATACTTACTAGTCAGGTACATTCTTAGGCGTTTAATATGGGGTGTTGAGTCCATTTCGTTGAGCAAGGAGTAGTTCTTGTCTATTCCATATTTGGCTTAAGGAACTTTATCTGTGCTCATTTCAATCTCTGGCTTTATGCAGCACCCCAACTCACCTTTACCCTTAAGCAAGCATAAGTTGGTTTTCTAAATTTGAGACCCTGTTCTGTTTTGTAATCCAGTTCCTGTGTAGCCAAGTTTACATCCCGTGTATTAGTGATATCTTATGATGTTTCTTTTTCTGTGTGACTTATTTCAGTTAGAATCATCATACCTGAATCCACTCATTATGCTGCTACGGGCCTGATGACATAGATTTCATTGCTGAGTGATATTGCATTGTACATAAGTACCACAACTTCTTTATCCATTTTTCACTTTCTGTGCTATTGAACTTGTACCGTAAACGAGGTTCTTGTAAACAGAGCTGTCCCAATCTTTGGGGTGGCTGTGTCTTTTTGATTTTAATTTCCCTAAGCTATAGGACCATAAGTGGAAGTGCCCTAGGCTCTGTTGCTTTGTTTTTTAGATGTTTCAGGAAACACCATACACCTCTCCCGAGTGGCTCTTGGTAATTGACATCCCACCCATCAGCAAAACAAGGCTCCCAGTTCTCCATGGCCTGTCCTGCCTTTCTGGATTTTACACTTTTTTCAGATGGCCCTTTTGACCGGGGGGAAGTGAGACTTCATTGTAGTGCAGATTTCCTTTGCAAGCTTGCTTGGTTGGCCAAAAAGGGCGTATGCGTTTTTTCCTGAATATATTCAGGAAAAAACGCATACGCACTTTTTGGCCAAGTGCATCATTGTGGACGTTCTGCCTCTTTTCCTATGCTTTAAATGCAATTCCAGTCTACCTCCTGAAATCGGTTTCCTGCAATTCTGCCCCGCTTTCAAGTCCTCTTGGCAGCCTTACTTCAGTATATTTTTGGATGATAGCTGTCATTTATAACTCTGCAGGTTTGTGAATTACAGTGCCCCTGAGCTCCTTTCTTCAACTCGCTTTCTTGTGAGCTGGCCGCAACACCGCAGGATTGCTTCAGGCCCTAATCTGGTTCCGGCACGGCACGCTGAGCCTTTGGTTAATTCCTCTTCCTGGTGGGAAATGAGAGTTAAATTTGCCCGTCCAGACACCTCCAGCTAGTCTCTCATTGGTTCTCCCTATTCCTGTTCATCTTCCGCAGAAATTGCAAACTGGGCCAAACAGGAGGTTAAAGGCACTGACTCTCCAAGTCGGGAGAGTGTTAGTAAAGCGTCTGGAATGTTGCACCCGAGTACCAGGGGACGAGAACTGAGACATATTGGAACACGTCTCCCGATCACACGGTTGATCATACGCTGGGTTCCACGTGCATGTTTTAGCTGAAGGAAGAATCCCTTAAACCTGGAGAGTTGAGACCCGTGGAATGGGTACCATGCAATATGACTTCAAAGGGTCTTCATTTGCTCACCGAACCTCTCCAATCCTATCACTGCTGCGTTTATGCCCCTGTACACACGCTTCATTTTCTTTCAGAGACATAGCAATCCATAGGTTTTAAGATACTTACTAGTCAGGTACATTCTTAGGCGTTTAATATGGGGTGTTGAGTCCATTTCGTTGAGCAAGGAGTAGTTCTTGTCTATTCCATATTTGGCTTAAGGAACTTTATCTGTGCTCATTTCAATCTCTGGTTTGATGCAGCACCCCAACTCACCTTTCCCCTTAAGCAAGCATAAGTTTGTTTTCTAAATTTGAGACCCTGTTCTGTTTTGTAATCCAGTTCCTGTGTAGCCAAGTTTACATTCCGTGTATTAGTGATATCTTATGATGTTTCTTTTTCTGTGTCACTTATTTCAGTAGGAATCATCATACCTGAACCCACTCATTATGCTTCTATGGGCCTGATAACATAGATTTCATTGCTGAGTGATATTGCATTGTACGTAAGTACCACAAATTCTTTATTCATTTTTCAATTTCTGCGATATTGAACTTGTACCATAAACGGGGTTCTTGTAAACAGAGCCGTCCCAAATTTTGGGGTGGCTGTGTCTTTTTGATTTTAATTTCCCTAAGCTATAGGACCATAAGTGGAAGTGCCCTAGGCTCTGTGGCTTTGTTTTTTAGATGTTTCAGGAAACACCATACACTTCTCCCAAGTGGCTGTTGGCAATTTACATCCCGCCCATCAGCATAACAAGGTTCCCAGTTCTCCATGGCCTGTCCTGCCTTTCTGGATTTTACACTTTTTTCAGATGGCCCTTTTGACCGGGGGGAAGTGAGACTTCATTGTAGTGCAGATTTCCTTTGCAAGCTTGCTTGGTTGGCCGAAAAGGGCGTATGCGTTTTTTCCTGAATATATTCAGGAAAAAACGCATACGCCCTTTTTGGACAAGTGCATCATTGTGGACGTTCTGCCTCTTTTCCTATGCTTTAAATGCAATTCCAGTCTACCTCCTGAAATCGGTTTCCTGCAATTCTGACCCTCTTTCAAGTCCTCTTGGCAGCCTTACTTCAGTATATTTTTGGACGATAGCTGTCATTTATAACTCTGCAGGTTTGTGAATTACAGTGCCCCTTAGCTCCTTTCTTCAACTCGCTTTCTTGTGAGCTGGCCGCAACACCGCAGGATTGCTTCAGGCCCTCATCTGTTTCTGGCACGGCATGCTGACCCTTTGGTTAATTCCTCTTCCTGGTGGGAAATGAGAGTTAAATTTGCCCGTTCAGACACCTCCAGCTAGTCTCTCATTGGTTCTCCCTATTCCTGTTCATCTTACGCAGAAATTGCAAACTGGGCCAAACAGGAGGTTAAAGGCAATGACTCTCCAAGTCGGGAGAGTGTTAGTAAAGCGTCTGGAATGTTGCCCCCGAGTACCAGGGGATGAGAGCTCAGACATATTGGAACACGTCTCCCGATCAAATGGTTGATCTTACTCTGGGTTCCACATGCATGTATTAGCTGAAGGAAGAATCCCTTAAACCTGGAGAGTTGAGACCCGTGGAATGAGTACCATGCAATATGACTTCAAAGGGTCTTCATTTGCTCACCGAACCTCTCCAATCCTATCACTGCTGCGTTTATGCCCCTGTACACACGCTTCATTTTCTTTCAGAGACATAGCAATCCATAGGTTTTAAGATACTTACTAGTCAGGTACATTCTTAGGCGTTTAATATGGGGTGTTGAGTCCATTTCGTTGAGCAAGGAGTAGTTCTTGTCTATTCCATATTTGGCTTAAGGAACTTTATCTGTGCTCATTTCAATCTCTGGCTTTATGCAGCACCCCAACTCACCTTTACCCTTAAGCAAGCATAAGTTGGTTTTCTAAATTTGAGACCCTGTTCTGTTTTGTAATCCAGTTCCTGTGTAGCCAAGTTTACATCCCGTGTATTAGTGATATCTTATGATGTTTCTTTTTCTGTGTGACTTATTTCAGTTAGAATCATCATACCTGAATCCACTCATTATGCTGCTACGGGCCTGATGACATAGATTTCATTGCTGAGTGATATTGCATTGTACGTAAGTACCCAACTTCTTTATCCATTTTTCACTTTCTGTGCTATTGAACTTGTACCGTAAACGAGGTTCTTGTAAACAGAGCCGTCCCAATCTTTGGGGTGGCTGTGTCTTTTTGATTTTAATTTCCCTAAGCTATAGGACCATAAGTGGAAGTGCCCTAGGCTCTGTTGCTTTGTTTCTTAGATGTTTCAGGAAACACCATACACCTCTCCCGAGTGGCTCTTGGCAATTGACATCCCGCCCATCAGCATAACAAGGCTCCCAGTTCTCCATGGCCTGTCCTGCCTTTCTGGATTTTACACTTTTTTCAGATGGCCCTTTTGACCGGGGGGAAGTGAGACTTCATTGTAGTGCACATTTCCTTTGCAAGCTTGCTTGGTTGGCCAAAAAGGGCGTATGCTTTTTTTCCTGAATATATTCAGGAAAAAATGCATACGCCCTTTTTGGCCAAGTGCATCATTGTGGACGTTCTGCCTCTTTTCCTATGCTTTAAATGCAATTCCAGTCTACCTCCTGAAATCGGGTTCCTGCAATTCTGCCCCGCTTTCAAGTCCTCTTGGCAGCCTTACTTCAGTATATTTTTGGACGATAGCTGTCATTTATAACTCTGCAGGTTTGTGAATTACAGTGCCCCTGAGCTCCTTTCTTCAACGCGCTTTCTTGTGAGCTGGCCGCAACACCGCATGATTGCTTCAGGCCCTAATCTGGTTCCGGCACGGCACGCTGAGCCTTTGGTTAATTCCTCTTCCTGGTGGGAAATGAGAGTTAAATTTGCCCGTCCAGACCCCTCCAGTTAGTCTCTCATTGCTTCTCCCTATTCCTGTTCATCTACGGCAGAAATTGCAAACTGGGCCAAACAGGAGGTTAAAGGCACTGACTCTCCAAGTCGGGAGAGTGTTAGTAAAGCGTCTGGAATGTTACACCCGAGTACCAGGGGACGAGAACTGAGACATATTGGAACACATATCTCGATCACATGGTTGATCATACTCTGGGTTCCACATGCATGTTTTAGCTGAAGGAAGAATCCCTTAAACCTGGAGAGTTGAGACCCGTGGAATGGGTACCATGCAATATGACTTCAAAGGGTCTTCATTTGCTCACCGAACCTCTCCAATCCTATCACTGCTGCGTTTATGCCCCTGTACACACGCTTCATTTTCTTTCAGAGACATAGCAGTGCATAGGTTTTAAGATACTTACTAGTCAGGTACATTCTTAGGCGTTTAATATGGGGTGTTGAGTCCATTTCGTTGAGCAAGGAGTAGTTCTTGTCTATTCCATATTTGGCTTAAGGAACTTTATCTGTGCTCATTTCAATCTCTGGTTTTATGCAGCACCCCAACTCACCTTTCCCCTTAAGCAAGCATAAGTTGGTTTTCTAAATTTGAGACCCTGTTCTGTTTTGTAATCCAGTTCCTGTGTAGCCAAGTTTACATCCCGTGTATTAGTGATATCTTATGATGTTTCTTTTTCTGTTTGACTTATTTCAGTTAGAATCATCATACCTGAATCCACTCATTATGCTGCTACGGGCCTGATGACATAGATTTCATTGCTGAGTGATATTGCATTGTACGTAAGTACCCAACTTCTTTATCCATTTTTCACTTTCTGTGCTATTGAACTTGTACCGTAAACGAGGTTCTTGTAAACAGAGCCGTCCCAATCTTTGGGGTGGCTGTGTCTTTTTGATTTTAATTTCCCTAAGCTATAGGACCATAAGTGGAAGTGCCCTAGGCTCTGTTGCTTTGTTTTTTAGATGTTTCAGGAAACACCATACACCTCTCCCGAGTGGCTCTTGGCAATTGACATCCCGCCCATCAGCATAACAAGGCTCCCAGTTCTCCATGGCCTGTCCTGCCTTTCTGGATTTTACACTTTTTTCAGATGGCCCTTTTGACCGGGGGGAAGTGAGACTTCATTGTAGTGCAGATTTCCTTTGCAAGCTTGCTTGGTTGGCCGAAAAGGGCGTATGCGTTTTTTCCTGAATATATTCAGGAAAGAACGCATACGCCCTTTTTGGACAAGTGCATCATTGTGGACGTTCTGCCTCTTTTCCTATGCTTTAAATGCAATTCCAGTCTACCTCCTGAAATCGGTTTCCTGCAATTCTGACCCTCTTTCAAGTCCTCTTGGCAGCCTTACTTCAGTATATTTTTGGACGATAGCTGTCATTTATAACTCTGCAGGTTTGTGAATTACAGTGCCCCTTAGCTCCTTTCTTCAACTCGCTTTCTTGTGAGCTGGCCGCAACACCGCAGGATTGCTTCAGGCCCTCATCTGTTTCTGGCACGGCATGCTGACCCTTTGGTTAATTCCTCTTCCTGGTGGGAAATGAGAGTTAAATTTGCCCGTTCAGACACCTCCAGCTAGTCTCTCATTGGTTCTCCCTATTCCTGTTCATCTTACGCAGAAATTGCAAACTGGGCCAAACAGGAGGTTAAAGGCAATGACTCTCCAAGTCGGGAGAGTGTTAGTAAAGCGTCTGGAATGTTGCACCCGAGTACCAGGGGATGAGAGCTCAGACATATTGGAACACGTCTCCCGATCAAATGGTTGATCTTACTCTGGGTTCCACATGCATGTTTTAGCTGAAGGAAGAATCCCTTAAACCTGGAGAGTTGAGACCCGTGGAATGGGTACCATGCAATATGACTTCAAAGGGTCTTCATTTGCTCACCGAACCTCTCCAATCCTATCACTGCTGCGTTTATGCCCCTGTACACATGCTTGATTTTCTTTCAGAGACATAGCAGTGCATAGGTTTTAAGATACTTACTAGTCAGGTACATTCTTAGGCATTTAATATGGGGTGTTGAGTCCATTTCGTTGAGCAAGGAGTAGTTCTTGTCTATTCTATATTTGGCTTAAGGAACTTTATCTGTGCTCATTTCAATCTCTGGTTTTATGCAGCACCCCAACTCACCTTTCCCCTTAAGCAAGCATAAGTTGGTTTTCTAAATTTGAGACCCTGTTCTGTTTTGTAATCCAGTTCCTGTGTAGCCAAGTTTACATTCCGTGTATTAGTGATATCTTATGATGTTTCTTTTTCTGTGTGACTTATTTCAGTTAGAATCATCATACCTGAATCCACTCATTATGCTGCTACGGGCCTGATGACATAGATTTCATTGCTGAGTGATATTGCATTGTACGTAAGTACCACAACTTCTTTATCCATTTTTCACTTTCTGCGATATTGAACTTGTACCGTAAATGAGGTTCTTGTAAACAGAGCCGTCCCAAACTTTGGGGTGGCTGTGTCTTTTTGATTTTAATTTCCCTAAGGTATAGGACCATAAGTGGAAGTGCCCTAGGCTCTGTTGCTTTGTTTTTTAGATGTTTCAGGAAACACCATACACCTCTCCCGAGTGGCTGTTGGCAAATTACATCCCGCCCATCAGCATAACAAGGCTCCCAGTTCTCCATGGCCTGTCCTGCCTTTCTGGATTTTACACTTTTTTCAGATGGCCCTTTTGACCGGGGGGAAGTGAGACTTCATTGTAGTGCAGATTTCCTTTGCAAGCTTGCTTGGTTGGCCAAAAAGGGCGTATGCGTTTTTTCCTGAATATATTCAGGAAAAAACGCATACGCCCTTTTTGGCCAAGCGCATCATTGTGGACGTTCTGCCTCTTTTCCTATGCTTTAAATGCAATTCCAGTCTACCTCCTGAAATCGGTTTCCTGCAATTCTGCCCCGCTTTCAAGTCCTCTTGGCAGCCTTACTTCAGTATATTTTTGGACGATAGCTGTCATTTATAACTCTGCAGGTTTGTGAATTACAGTGCCCCTGAGCTCCTTTCTTCAACTCGCTTTCTTGTGAGCTGGCCGCAACACCGCAGGATTGCTTCAGGCCCTAATCTGGTTCCGACACGGCACGCTGAGCCTTTGGTTAATTCCTCTTCCTGGTGGCAAATGAGAGTTAAATTTGCCCGTCCAGACACCTCCACCTAGTCTCTCATTGGTTCTCCCTATTCCTGTTCATCTTCCGCAGAAATTGCAAACTGGGCCAAACAGGAGGTTAAAGGCACTGACTCTCCAAGTCGGGAGAGTGTTAGTAAAGCGTGTGGAATGTTGCACCCGAGTACCAGGGGACGAGAACTGAGACATATTGGAACACGTCTCCCGATCACACGGTTGATCATACTCTGGGTTCCACGTGCATGTTTTACCTGAAGGCAGAATCCCTTAAACCTGGAGAGTTGAGACCCGTGGAATGGGTACCATGCAATATGACTTCAAAGGGTCTTCATTTGCTCACCGAACCTCTCCAATCCTATCACTGCTGCGTTTGTGCCCCTGTACACACGCTTGATTTTCTTTCAGAGACATAGCAATCCATAGGTTTTAAGATACTTACTAGTCAGGTACATTCTTAGGCGTTTAATATGGGGTGTTGAGTCCATTTCGTTGAGCAAGGAGTAGTTCTTGTCTATTCCATATTTGGCTTAAGGAACTTTATCTGTGCTCATTTCAATCTCTGGTTTGATGCAGCACCCCAACTCACCTTTCCCCTTAAGCAAGCATAAGTTGGTTTTCTAAATTTGAGACCCTGTTCTGTTTTGTAATCCAGTTCCTGTGTAGCCAAGTTTACATCCCGTGTATTAGTGATATCTTATGATGTTTCTTTTTCTGTGTGACTAATTTCAGTTAGAATCATCATACCTGAATCCACTCATTATGCTGCTATGGGCCTGATGACATAGATTTCATTGCTGAGTGATATTGCATTGTACGTAAGTACCACAACTTCTTTATCCATTTTTCACTTTCTGCGATATTGAACTTGTTCCGTAAACGAGGTTCTTGTAAACAGAGCCGTCCCAAACTTTGGGGTGGCTGTGTCTTTTTGATTTTAATTTCCCTAAGCTATAGGACCATAAGTGGAAGTGCCCTAGGCTCTGTTGCTTTGTTTTTTAGATGTTTCAGGAAACACCATACACCTCTCCCGAGTGGCTCTTGGCAATTTACATCCCGCCCATCAGCATAACAAGGCTCCCAGTTCTCCATGGCCTGTCCTGCCTTTCTGGATTTTACACTTTTTTCAGATGGCCCTTTTGACCGGGGGGAAGTCAGACTTCATTGTAGTGCAGATTTCCTTTGCAAGCTTGCTTGGTTGGCCAAAAAGGGCGTATGCGTTTTTTCCTGAATATATTCAGGAAAAAACGCATACGCCCTTTTTGGCCAAGTGCATCATTGTGGACGTTCTGCCTCTTTTCCTATGCTTTAAATGCAATTCCAGTCTACCTCCTGAAATCGGTTTCCTGCAATTCTGCCCCGCTTTCAAGTCCTCTTGGCAGCCTTACTTCAGTATATTTTTGGACGATAGCTGTCATTTATAACTCTGCAGGTTTGTGAATTACAGTGCCCCTGAGCTCCTTTCTTCAACTCGCTTTCTTGTGAGCTGGCCGCAACACCGCAGGATTGCTTCAGGCCCTAATCTGGTTCCGGCACGGCACGCTGAGCCTTTGGTTAATTCCTCTTCCTGGTGGGAAATGAGAGTTAAATTTGCCCGTCCAGACACCTCCACCTAGTCTCTCATTGGTTCTCCCTATTCCTGTTCATCTTCCGCAGAAATTGCAAACTGGGCCAAACAGGAGGTTAAAGGCACTGACTCTCCAAGTCGGGAGAGTGTTAGTAAAGCGTCTGGAATGTTGCACCCGAGTACCAGGGGACGAGAACTGAGACATATTGGAACACGTCTCCCGATCACACGGTTGATCATACTCTGGGTTCCACGTGCATGTTTTACCTGAAGGCAGAATCCCTTAAACCTGGAGAGTTGAGACCCGTGGAATGGGTACCATGCAATATGACTTCAAAGGGTCTTCATTTGCTCACAGAACCTCTCCAATCCTATCACTGCTGCGTTTATGCCCCTGTACACACGCTTGATTTTCTTTCAGAGACATAGCAATCCATAGGTTTTAAGATACTTACTAGTCAGGTACATTCTTAGGCGTTTAATATGGGGTGTTGAGTCCATTTCGTTGAGCAAGGAGTAGTTCTTGTCTATTCCATATTTGGCTTAAGGAACTTTATCTGTGCTCATTTCAATCTCTGGTTTGATGCAGCACCCCAACTCACCTTTCCCCTTAAGCAAGCATAAGTTGGTTTTCTAAATTTGAGACCCTGTTCTGTTTTGTAATCCAGTTCCTGTGTAGCCAAGTTTACATCCCGTGTATTAGTGATATCTTATGATGTTTCTTTTTCTGTGTGACTTATTTCAGTTAGAATCATCATACCTGAATCCACTCATTATGTTGCTACGGGCCTGATGACATAGATTTCATTGCTGAGTGATATTGCATTGTACGTAAGTACCACAACTTCTTTATCCATTTTTCACTTTCTGCAATATTGAACTTGTACCGTAAACGAGGTTCTTGTAAACAGAGCCGTCCCAAACTTTGGGGTGGCTGTGTCTTTTTGATTTTAATTTCCCTAAGCTATAGGACCATAAGTGGAAGTGCCCTAGGCTCTGTTGCTTTGTTTTTTAGATGTTTCAGGAAACACCATACACCTCTCCCGAGTGGCTGTTGGCAATTTACATCCCGCTCATCAACATAACAAGGCTCCCAGTTCTCCATGGCCTGTCCTGCCTTTCTGGATTTTACACTTTTTTCAGATGGCCCTTTTGACCGGGGGAAAGTGAGACTTCATTGTAGTGCAGATTTCCTTTGCAAGCTTGCTTGGTTGGCCAAAAAGGGCGTATGCGTTTTTTCCTGAATATATTCAGGAAAAAACGCATACGCCCTTTTTGGCCAAGTGCATCATTGTGGACGTTCTGCCTCTTTTCCTATGCTTTAAATGCAATTCCAGTCTACCTCCTGAAATCGGTTTCCTGCAATTCTGCCCCGCTTTCAAGTCCTCTTGGCAGCCTTACTTCAGTATATTTTTGGACGATAGCTGTCATTTATAACTCTGCAGGTTTGTGAATTACAGTGCCCCTGAGCTCCTTTCTTCAACTCGTTTTCTTGTGAGCTGGCCGCAACACCGCAGGATTGCTTCAGGCCCTAATCTGGTTCCGGCACGGCACGCTGAGCCTTTGGTTAATTCCTCTTCCTGGTGGGAAATGAGAGTTAAATTTGCCCGTCCAGACACCTCCAGCTAGTCTCTCATTGGTTCTCCCTATTCCTGTTCATCTTCCGCAGAAATTGCAAACTGGGCCAAACAGGAGGTTAAAGGCACTGACTCTCCAAGTCGGGAGAGTGTTAGTAAAGCGTCTGGAATGTTGCACCCGAGTACCAGGGGACGAGAACTGAGACATATTGGAACACGTCTCCCGATCACACGGTTGATCATACTCTGGGTTCCACGTGCATGTTTTAGCTGAAGGAAGAATCCCTTAAACCTGGAGAGTTGAGACCCGTGGAATGGGTACCATGCAATATGACTTCAAAGGGTCTTCATTTGCTCACCGAACCTCTCCAATCCTATCACTGCTGCGTTTATGCCCCTGTACACACGCTTGATTTTCTTTCAGAGACATAGCAATCCATAGGTTTTAAGATACTTACTAGTCAGGTACATTCTTAGGCGTTTAATATGGGGTGTTGAGTCCATTTCATTGAGCAAGGAGTAGTTCTTGTCTATTCTATATTTGGCTTAAGGAACTTTATCTGTGCTCATTTCAATCTCTGGTTTGATGCAGCACCCCAACTCACCTTTCCCCTTAAGCAAGCATAAGTTGGTTTTCTAAATTTGAGACCCTGTTCTGTTTTGTAATCCAGTTCCTGTGTAGCCAAGTTTACATCTCGTGTATTAGTGATATCTTATGATGTTTCTTTTTCTGTGTGACTTATTTCAGTTAGAATCATCATACCTGAATCCACTCATTATGCTGCTATGGGCCTGATGACATAGATTTCATTGCTGAGTGATATTGCATTGTACGTAAGTACCACAACTTCTTTATCCATTTTGCGCTTTCTGTGATATTGAACTTGTACCGTAAACGAGGTTCTTGTAAACAGAGCCGTCCCAAACTTTGGGGTGGCTGTGTCTTTTTGATTTTAATTTCCCTAAGCTATAGGACCATAAGTGGAAGTGCCCTAGGCTCTGTTGCTTTGTTTTTTGGATGTTTCAGGAAACACCATACACTTCTCCAGAGTGGCTGCTGGCAATTTACATCCCACCCATCAACATAAGAAGGCTCCTAGTTCTCCTTGGCCTGTCCTGCCTGTCTGGATTTTACACTTTTTTCGGATGGCCCTTTTGACCGGGGGGCAGTGAGACTTCATTGTAGTGCAGATTTCCTTTGCAAGCTTGCTTGGTTGGCCAAAAAGGGCGTATGCGTTTTTTCCTGAATATATTCAGGAAAAAACGCATACGCCCTTTTTGGCCAAGTGCATCATTGTGGACGTTCTGCCTCTTTTCCTATGCTTTAAATGCAATTCCAGTCTACCTCCTGAAATCGGTTTCCTGCAATTCTGCCCCGCTTTCAAGTCCTCTTGGCAGCCTTACTTCAGTATATTTTTGGACGATAGCTGTCATTTATAACTCTGCAGGTTTGTGAATTACAGTGCCCCTGAGCTCCTTTCTTCAACTCGCTTTCTTGTGAGCTGGCCGCAACACCACAGGATTGTTTCAGGCCCTAATCTGGTTCCGGCACGGCACGCTGAGCCTTTGGTTAATTCCTCTTCCTGGTGGGAAATGAGAGTTAAATTTGCCCGTCCAGACACCTCCAGCTAGTCTCTCATTGGTTCTCCCTATTCCTGTTCATCTTCCGCAGAAATTGCAAACTGGGCCAAACAGGAGGTTAAAGGCACTGACTCTCCAAGTCGGGAGAGTGTTAGTAAAGCGTGTGGAATGTTGCACCCTAGTACCAGGGGACGAGAACTGAGACATATTGGAACACGTCTCCCGATCACACGGTTGATCATACTCTGGGTTCCACGTGCATGTTTTACCTGAAGGCAGAATCCCTTAAACCTGGAGAGTTGAGACCCGTGGAATGGGTACCATGCAATATGACTTCAAAGGGTCTTCATTTGCTCACCGAACCTCTCCAATCCTATCACTGCTGCGTTTATGCCCCTGTACACACGCTTGATTTTCTTTCAGAGACATAGCAATCCATAGGTTTTAAGATACTTACTAGTCAGGTACATTCTTAGGCGTTTAATATGGGTTGTAGAGTCCATTTCGTTGAGCAAGGAGTAGTTCTTGTCTATTCCATATTTGGCTTAAGGAACTTTATCTGTGCTCATTTCAATCTCTGGTTTTATGCAGCACCCCAACTCACCTTTCCCCTTAAGCAAGCATAAGTTGGTTTTCTAAATTTGAGACCCTGTTCTGTTTTGTAATCCAGTTCCTGTGTAGCCAAGTTTACATTCCGTGTATTAGTGATATCTTATGATGTTTCTTTTTCTGTGTGACTTATTTCAGTTAGAATCATCATACCTGAATCCACTCATTATGCTGCTACGGGCCTGATGACATAGATTTCATTGCTGAGTGATATTGCATTGTACGTAAGTACCACAACTTCTTTATCCATTTTTCACTTTCTGCGATATTGAACTTGTTCCGTAAACGAGGTTCTTGTAAACAGAGCCGTCCCAAACTTTGGGGTGGCTGTGTCTTTTAGATTTTAATTTCCCTAAGCTATAGGACCATAAGTGGAAGTGCCCTAGGCTCTGTTGCTTTGTTTTTTAGATGTTTCAGGAAACACCATACACCTCTCCCGAGTGGCTGTTGGCAATTTACATCCCGCCCATCAGCATAACAAGGCTCCCAGTTCTCCATGGCGTGTCCTGCCTTTCTGGATTTTACTTTTTTCAGATGGCCCTTTTGACCGGTGGGAAGTGAGACTTCATTGTAGTGCAGATTTCCTTTGCAAGCTTGCTTGGTTGGCCAAAAAGTGCGTATGCGTTTTTTCCTGAATATATTCAGGAAAAAACGCATACGCCCTTTTTGGCCAAGTGCATCATTGTGGACGTTCTGCCTCTTTTCCTATGCTTTAAATGCAATTCCAGTCTACCTCCTGAAATCGGTTTCCTGCAATTCTGCCCCGTTTTCAAGTCCTCTTGGCAGCCTTACTTCAGTATATTTTTGGACGATAGCTGTCATTTATAACTCTGCAGGTTTGTGAATTACAGTGCCCCTGAGCTCCTTTCTTCAACTCGCTTTCTTGTGAGCTGGCCGCAACACCGCAGGATTGCTTCAGGCCCTAATCTGGTTCCGGCACGGCACGCTGAGCCTTTGGTTAATTCCTCTTCCTGGTGGGAAATGAGAGTTAAATTTGCCCGTCCAGACACCTCCAGCTAGTCTCTCATTGGTTCTCCCTATTCCTGTTCATCTTCCGCAGAAATTGCAAACTGGGCCAAACAGGAGGTTAAAGGCACTGACTCTCCAAGTCGGGAGAGTGTTAGTAAAGCGTCTGGAATGTTGCACCCGAGTACCAGGGGACGAGAACTGAGACATATTGGAACACGTCTCCCGATCACACGGTTGATCATACTCTGGGTTCCACGTGCATGTTTTACCTGAAGGCAGAATCCCTTAAACCTGGAGAGTTGAGACCCGTGGAATGGGTACCATGCAATATGACTTCAAAGGGTCTTCATTTGCTCACAGAACCTCTCCAATCCTATCACTGCTGCGTTTATGCCCCTGTACACACGCTTGATTTTCTTTCAGAGACATAGCAATCCATAGGTTTTAAGATACTTACTAGTCAGGTATATTCTTAGGCGTTTAATATGGGGTGTTGAGTCCATTTCGTTGAGCAAGGAGTAGTTCTTGTCTATTCCATATTTGGCTTAAGGAACTTTATCTGTGCTCATTTCAATCTCTGGTTTGATGCAGCACCCCAACTCACCTTTCCCCTTAAGCAAGCATAAGTTGGTTTTCTAAATTTGAGACCCTGTTCTGTTTTGTAATCCAGTTCCTGTGTAGCCAAGTTTACATCCCGTGTATTAGTGATATCTTATGATGTTTCTTTTTCTGTGTGACTTATTTCAGTTAGAATCATCATACCTGAATCCACTCATTATGTTGCTACGGGCCTGATGACATAGATTTCATTGCTGAGTGATATTGCATTGTACGTAAGTACCACAACTTCTTTATCCATTTTTCACTTTCTGCGATATTGAACTTGTACCGTAAACGAGGTTCTTGTAAACAGAGCCGTCCCAAACTTTGGGGTGGCTGTGTCTTTTTGATTTTAATTTCCCTAAGCTATAGGACCATAAGTGGAAGTGCCCTAGGCTCTGTTGCTTTGTTTTTTAGATGTTTCAGGAAACACCATACACCTCTCCCGAGTGGCTCTTGGCAATTTACATCCCGCCCATCAACATAACAAGGCTCCCAGTTCTCCATGGCCTGTCCTGCCTTTCTGGATTTTACACTTTTTTCAGATGGCCCTTTTGACCGGGGGGAAGTGAGACTTCATTGTAGTGCAGATTTCCTTTGCAAGCTTGCTTGGTTGGCCAAAAAGGGCGTATGCGTTTTTTCCTGAATATATTCAGGAAAAAATGCATACGCCCTTTTTGGCCAAGTGCATCATTGTGGACGTTCTGCCTCTTTTCCTATGCTTTAAATGCAATTCCAGTCTACCTCCTGAAATCGGTTTCCTGCAATTCTGCCCCGCTTTCAAGTCCTCTTGGCAGCCTTACTTCAGTATATTTTTGGACGATAGCTGTCATTTATAACTCTGCAGGTTTGTGAATTACAGTGCCCCTGAGCTCCTTTCTTCAACTCGCTTTCTTGTGAGCTGGCCGCAACACCGCAGGATTGCTTCAGGCCCTAATCTGGTTCCGGCACGGCACGCTGAGCCTTTGGTTAATTCCTCTTCCTGGTGGGAAATGAGAGTTAAATTTGCCCGTCCAGACACCTCCAGCTAGTCTCTCATTGGTTCTCCCTATTCCTGTTCATCTTCCGCAGAAATTGCAAACTGGGCCAAACAGGAGGTTAAAGGCACTGACTCTCCAAGTCGGGAGAGTGTTAGTAAAGCGTCTGGAATGTTGCACCCGAGTACCAGGGGACGAGAACTGAGACATATTGGAACATGTCTCCCGATCACGGGTGATCATACTCTGGGTTCCACGTGCATGTTTTACCTGAAGGCAGAATCCCTTAAACCTGGAGAGTTGAGACCCGTGGAATGGGTACCATGCAATATGACTTCAAAGGGTCTTCATTTGCTCACCGAACCTCTCCAATCCTATCACTGCTGCGTTTATGCCCCTGTACACACGCTTGATTTTCTTTCAGAGACATAGCAATCCATAGGTTTTAAGATACTTACTAGTCAGGTATATTCTTAGGCGTTTAATATGGGGTGTTGAGTCCATTTCGTTGAGCAAGGAGTAGTTCTTGTCTATTCCATATTTGGCTTAAGGAACTTTATCTGTGCTCATTTCAATCTCTGGTTTGATGCAGCACCCCAACTCACCTTTCCCCTTAAGCAAGCATAAGTTGGTTTTCTAAATTTGAGACCCTGTTCTGTTTTGTAATCCAGTTCCTGTGTAGCCAAGTTTACATCCCGTGTATTAGTGATATCTTATGATGTTTCTTTTTCTGTGTGACTTATTTCAGTTAGAATCATCATACCTGAATCCACTCATTATGTTGCTACGGGCCTGATGACATAGATTTCATTGCTGAGTGATATTGCATTGTACGTAAGTACCACAACTTCTTTATCCATTTTTCACTTTCTGCGATATTGAACTTGTACCGTAAACGAGGTTCTTGTAAACAGAGCCGTCCCAAACTTTGGGGTGGCTGTGTCTTTTTGATTTTAATTTCCCTAAGCTATAGGACCATAAGTGGAAGTGCCCTAGGCTCTGTTGCTTTGTTTTTTAGATGTTTCAGGAAACACCATACACCTCTCCCGAGTGGCTGTTGGCAATTTACATCCCGCCCATCAACATAACAAGGCTCCCAGTTCTCCATGGCCTGTCCTGCCTTTCTGGATTTTACACTTTTTTCAGATGGCCCTTTTGACCGGGGGGAAGTGAGACTTCATTGTAGTGCAGATTTCCTTTGCAAGCTTGCTTGGTTGGCCAAAAAGGGCGTATGCGTTTTTTCCTGAATATATTCAGGAAAAAATGCATACGCCCTTTTTGGCCAAGTGCATCATTGTGGACGTTCTGCCTCTTTTCCTATGCTTTAAATGCAATTCCAGTCTACCTCCTGAAATCGGTTTCCTGCAATTCTGCCCCGCTTTCAAGTCCTCTTGGCAGCCTTACTTCAGTATATTTTTGGACGATAGCTGTCATTTATAACTCTGCAGGTTTGTGAATTACAGTGCCCCTGAGCTCCTTTCTTCAACTCGCTTTCTTGTGAGCTGGCCGCAACACCGCAGGATTGCTTCAGGCCCTAATCTGGTTCCGGCACGGCACGCTGAGCCTTTGGTTAATTCCTCTTCCTGGTGGGAAATGAGAGTTAAATTTGCCCGTCCAGACACCTCCAGCTAGTCTCTCATTGGTTCTCCCTATTCCTGTTCATCTTCCGCAGAAATTGCAAACTGGGCCAAACAGGAGGTTAAAGGCACTGACTCTCCAAGTCGGGAGAGTGTTAGTAAAGCGTCTGGAATGTTGCACCCGAGTACCAGGGGACGAGAACTGAGACATATTGGAACATGTCTCCCGATCACGGGTGATCATACTCTGGGTTCCACGTGCATGTTTTACCTGAAGGCAGAATCCCTTAAACCTGGAGAGTTGAGACCCGTGGAATGGGTACCATGCAATATGACTTCAAAGGGTCTTCATTTGCTCACCGAACCTCTCCAATCCTATCACTGCTGCGTTTATGCCCCTGTACACACGCTTGATTTTCTTTCAGAGACATAGCAATCCATAGGTTTTAAGATACTTACTAGTCAGGTACATTCTTAGGCGTTTAATATGGGGTGTTGAGTCCATTTCGTTGAGCAAGGAGTAGTTCTTGTCTATTCCATATTTGGCTTAAGGAACTTTATCTGTGTTCATTTCAATCTCTGGTTTGATGCAGCACCCCAACTCACCTTTCCCCTTAAGCAAGCATAAGTTGGTTTTCTAAATTTGAGACCCTGTTCTGTTTTGTAATCCAGTTCCTGTGTAGCCAAGTTTACATTCCGTGTATTAGTGATATCTTATGATGTTTCTTTTTCTGTGTGACTTATTTCACTGAGAATCATCATACCTGAATCCACTCATTATGCTGCTATGGGCCTGATGACATAGATTTCATTGCTGAGTGATATTGCATTGTACGTAAGTACCACAACTTCTTTATCCATTTTTCACTTTCTGCGATATTGAACTTGTACCGTAAACGAGGTTCTTGTAAACAGAGCCGTCCCAAACTTTGGGGTGGCTGTGTCTTTTTGATTTTAATTTCCCTAAGCTATAGGACCATAAGTGGAAGTGCCCTAGGTTCTGTTGCTTTGTTTTTTAGATGTTTCAGGAAACACCATACACCTCTCCCGAGTGGCTCTTGGCAATTTACATCCCGCCCATCAGCATAACAAGGTTCCCAGTTCTCCATGGCCTGTCCTGCCTTTCTGGATTTTACACTTTTTTCAGATGGCCCTTTTGACCGGGGGGAAGTGAGACTTCATTGTAGTGCAGATTTCCTTTGCAAGCTTGCTTGGTTGGCCAAAAAGGGCGTATGCGTTTTTTCCTGAATATATTCAGGAAAAAACGCATACGCCCTTTTTGGCCAAGTGCATCATTGTGGACGTTCTGCCTCTTTTCCTATGCTTTAAATGCAATTCCAGTCTACCTCCTGAAATCGGTTTCCTGCAATTCTGCCCCGCTTTCAAGTCCTCTTGGCAGCCTTACTTCAGTATATTTTTGGACGATAGCTGTCATTTATAACTCTGCAGGTTTGTGAATTACAGTGCCCCTGAGCTCCTTTCTTCAACTCGCTTTCTTGTGAGCTGGCCGCAACACCGCAGGATTGCTTCAGGCCCTAATCCGGTTCCGGCACGGCACGCTGAGCCTTTGGTTAATTCCTCTTCCTGGTGGGAAATGAGAGTTAAATTTGCCCGTCCAGACACCTCCAGCTAGTCTCTCATTGGTTCTCCCTATTCCTGTACATCTTCCGCAGAAATTGCAAACTGGGCCAAACAGGAGGTTAAAGGCACTGACTCTCCAAGTCGGGAGAGTGTTAGTAAAGCGTGTGGAATGTTGCACCCGAGTACCAGGGGACGAGAACTGAGACATATTGGAACACGTCTCCCGATCACACGGTTGATCATAATCTGGGTTCCACGTGCATGTTTTACCTGAAGGCAGAATCCCTTAAACCTGGAGAGTTGAGACCCGTGGAATGGGTACCATGCAATATGACTTCAAAGGGTCTTCATTTGCTCACCGAACCTCTCCAATCCTATCACTGCTGCGTTTATGCCCCTGTACAAACGCTTGATTTTCTTTCAGAGACATAGCAATCCATAGGTTTTAAGATACTTACTAGTCAGGTACATTCTTAGGCGTTTAATATGGGGTGTTGAGTCCATTTCGTTGAGCAAGGAGTAGTTCTTGTCTATTCCATATTTGGCTTAAGGAACTTTATCTGTGCTCATTTCAATCTCTGGTTTGATGCAGCACCCCAACTCACCTTTCCCCTTAAGCAAGCATAAGTTGGTTTTCTAAATTTGAGACCCTGTTCTGTTTTGTAATCCAGTTCCTGTGTAGCCAAGTTTACATCCCGTGTGTTAGTGATATCTTATGATGTTTCTTTTTCTGTGTGACTTATTTCAGTTAGAATCATCATACCTGAATCCACTCATTATGCTGCTACGGGCCTGATGACATAGATTTCATTGCTGAGTGATATGGCATTGTACGTAAGTACCACAACTTCTTTATCCATTTTTCACTTTCTGCGATATTGAACTTGTTCCGTAAACGAGGTTCTTGTAAACAGAGCCGTCCCAAACTTTGGGGTGGCTGTGTCTTTTTGATTTTAATTTCCCTAAGCTATAGGACCATAAGTGGAAGTGCCCTAGGCTCTGTTGCTTTGTTTTTTAGATGTTTCAGGAAACACCATACACCTCTCCCGAGTGGCTGTTGGCAATTTACATCCCGCCCATCAGCATAACAAGGCTCCCAGTTCTCCATGGCCTGTCCTGCCTTTCTGGATTTTACACTTTTTTCAGATGGTCCTTTTGACCGGGGGGAAGTGAGACTTCATTGTAGTGCAGATTTCCTTTGCAAGCTTGCTTGGTTGGCCAAAAAGGGCGTATGCGTTTTTTCCTGAATATATTCAGGAAAAAACGCATACGCCCTTTTTGGCCAAGTGCATCATTGTGGACGTTCTGCCTCTTTTCCTATGCTTTAAATGCAATTCCAGTCTACCTCCTGAAATCGGTTTCCTGCAATTCTGCCCCGCTTTCAAGTCCTCTTGGCAGCCTTACTTCAGTATATTTTTGGACGATAGCTGTCATTTATAACTCTGCAGGTTTGTGAATTACAGTGCCCCTGAGCTCCTTTCTTCAACTCGCTTTCTTGTGAGCTGGCCGCAACACCGCAGGATTGCTTCAGGCCCTAATCTGGTTCCGGCACGGCACGCTGAGCCTTTGGTTAATTCCTCTTCCTGGTGGGAAATGAGAGTTAAATTTGCCCGTCCAGACACCTCCACCTAGTCTCTCATTGGTTCTCCCTATTCCTGTTCATCTTCCGCAGAAATTGCAAACTGGGCCAAACAGGAGGTTAAAGGCACTGACTCTCCAAGTCGGGAGAGTGTTAGTAAAGCGTGTGGAATGTTGCACCCGAGTACCAGGGGACGAGAACTGAGACATATTGGAACACGTCTCCCGATCACACGGTTGATCATACTCTGGGTTCCACGTGCATGTTTTACCTGAAGGCAGAATCCCTTAAACCTGGAGAGTTGAGACCCGTGGAATGGGTACCATGCAATATGACTTCAAAGGGTCTTCATTTGCTCACCGAACCTCTCCAATCCTATCACTGCTGCGTTTGTGCCCCTGTACACACGCTTGATTTTCTTACAGAGACATAACAATCCATAGGTTTTAAGATACTTACTAGTCAGGTACATTCTTAGGCGTTTAATATGGGGTGTTGAGTCCATTTCGTTGAGCAAGGAGTAGTTCTTGTCTATTCCATATTTGGCTTAAGGAACTTTATCTGTGCTCATTTCAATCTCTGGTTTGATGCAGCACCCCAACTCACCTTTCCCCTTAAGCAAGCATAAGTTGGTTTTCTAAATTTGAGACCCTGTTCTGTTTTGTAATCCAGTTCCTGTGTAGCCAAGTTTACATTCCGTTTATTAGTGATATCTTATGATGTTTCTTTTTCTGTGTGACTTATTTCAGTTAGAATCATCATACCTGAATCCACTCATTATGCTGCTACGGGCCTGATGACATAGATTTCATTGCTGAGTGATATTGCATTGTACGTAAGTACCACAACTTCTTTATCCATTTTTCACTTTCTGCGATATTGAACTTGTTCCGTAAACGAGGTTCTTGTAAACAGAGCCGTCCCAAACTTTGGGGTGGCTGTGTCTTTTTGATTTTAATTTCCCTAAGCTATAGGACCATAAGTGGAAGTGCCCTAGGCTCTGTTGCTTTGTTTTTTAGATGTTTCAGGAAACACCATACACCTCTCCCGAGTGGCTGTTGGCAATTTACATCCCGCCCATGAGCATAACAAGGCTCCCAGTTCTCCATGGCCTGTCCTGCCTTTCTGGATTTTACACTTTTTTCAGATGGCCCTTTTGACCGGGGGGAAGTGAGACTTCATTGTAGTGCAGATTTCCTTTGCAAGCTTGCTTGGTTGGCCAAAAAGGGCGTATGCGTTTTTTCCTGAATCAGGAAAAAACGCATACGCCCTTTTTGGCCAAGTGCATCATTGTGGACGTTCTGCCTCTTTTCCTATGCTTTAAATGCAATTCCAGTCTACCTCCTGAAATCGGTTTCCTGCAATTCTGCCCCGCTTTCAAGTCCTCTTGGCAGCCTTACTTCAGTATATTTTTGGACGATAGCTGTCATTTATAACTCTGCAGGTTTGTGAATTACAGTGCCCCTGAGCTCCTTTCTTCAACTCGCTTTCTTGTGAGCTGGCCGCAACACCGCAGGATTGCTTCAGGCCCTAATCTGGTTCCGGCACGGCACGCTGAGCCTTTGGTTAATTCCTCTTCCTGGTGGGAAATGAGAGTTAAATTTGCCCGTCCAGACACCTCCAGCTAGTCTCTCATTGGTTCTCCCTATTCCTGTTCATCTTCCGCAGAAATTGCAAACTGGGCCAAACAGGAGGTTAAAGGCACTGACTCTCCAAGTCGGGAGAGTGTTAGTAAAGCGTCTGGAATGTTGCACCCGAGTACCAGGGGACGAGAACTGAGACATATTGGAACACGTCTCCCGATCACACGGTTGATCATACTCTGGGTTCCACGTGCATGTTTTAGCTGACGGAAGAATCCCTTAAACCTGGAGAGTTGAGACCCGTGGAATGGGTACCATGCAATATGACTTCAAAGGGTCTTCATTTGCTCACCGAACCTCTCCAATCCTATCACTGCTGCGTTTATGCCCCTGTACACATGCTTGATTTTCTTTCAGAGACATAGCAGTGCATAGGTTTTAAGATACTTACTAGTCAGGTACATTCTTAGGCGTTTAATATGGGGTGTTGAGTCCATTTCGTTGAGCAAGGAGTAGTTCTTGTCTATTCTATATTTGGCTTAAGGAACTTTATCTGTGCTCATTTCAATCTCTGGTTTTATGCAGCACCCCAACTCACCTTTCCCCTTAAGCAAGCATAAGTTGGTTTTCTAAATTTGAGACCCTGTTCTGTTTTGTAATCCAGTTCCTGTGTAGCCAAGTTTACATTCCGTGTATTAGTGATATCTTATGATGTTTCTTTTTCTGTGTGACTTATTTCAGTTAGAATCATCATACCTGAATCCACTCATTATGCTGCTACGGGCCTGATGACATAGATTTCATTGCTGAGTGATATTGCATTGTACGTAAGTACCACAACTTCTTTATCCATTTTTCACTTTCTGCGATATTGAACTTGTTCCATAAACGAGGTTCTTGTAAACAGAGCCGTCCCAAACTTTGGGGTGGCTGTGTCTTTTTGATTTTAATTTCCCTAAGCTATAGGACCATAAGTGGAAGTGCCCTAGGCTCTGTTGCTTTGTTTTTTAGATGTTTCAGGAAACACCATACACCTCTCCCGAGTGGCTGTTGGCAATTTACATCCCGCCCATCAGCATAACAAGGCTCCCAGTTCTCCATGGCCTGTCCTGCCTTTCTGGATTTTACACTTTTTTCAGATGGTCCTTTTGACCGGGGGGAAGTGAGACTTCATTGTAGTGCAGATTTCCTTTGCAAGCTTGCTTGGTTGGCCAAAAAGGGCGTATGCGTTTTTTCCTGAATATATTCAGGAAAAAACGCATACGCCCTTTTTGGCCAAGTGCATCATTGTGGACGTTCTGCCTCTTTTCCTATGCTTTAAATGCAATTCCAGTCTACCTCCTGAAATCGGTTTCCTGCAATTCTGCCCCGCTTTCAAGTCCTCTTGGCAGCCTTACTTCAGTATATTTTTGGACGATAGCTGTCATTTATAACTCTGCAGGTTTGTGAATTACAGTGCCCCTGAGCTCCTTTCTTCAACTCGCTTTCTTGTGAGCTGGCCGCAACACCGCAGGATTGCTTCAGGCCCTAATCTGGTTCCGGCACGGCACGCTGAGCCTTTGGTTAATTCCTCTTCCTGGTGGGAAATGAGAGTTAAATTTGCCCGTCCAGACACCTCCAGCTAGTCTCTCATTGGTTCTCCCTATTCCTGTTCATCTTCCGCAGAAATTGCAAACTGGGCCAAACAGGAGGTTAAAGGCACTGACTCTCCAAGTCGGGAGAGTGTTAGTAAAGCGTCTGGAATGTTGCACCCGAGTACCAGGGGACGAGAACTGAGACATATTGGAACACGTCTCCCGATCACATGGTTGATCATACTCTGGGTTCCACGTGCATGTTTTAGCTGAAGGAAGAATCCCTTAAACCTGGAGAGTTGAGACCCGTGGAATGGGTACCATGCAATATGACTTCAAAGGGTCTTCATTTGCTCACCGAACCTCTCCAATCCTATCACTGCTGCGTTTATGCCCCTGTACACACGCTTGATTTTCTTTCAGAGACATAGCAATCCATAGGTTTTAAGATAATTACTAGTCAGGTACATTCTTAGGCGTTTAATATGGGGTGTTGAGTCCATTTCGTTGAGCAAGGAGTAGTTCTTGTCTATTCCATATTTGGCTTAAGGAACTTTATCTGTGCTCATTTCAATCTCTGGTTTGATGCAGCACCCCAACTCACCTTTCCCCTTAAGCAAGCATAAGTTGGTTTTCTAAATTTGAGACCCTGTTCTGTTTTGTAATCCAGTTCCTGTGTAGCCAAGTTTACATCCCGTGTATTAGTGATATCTTATGATGTTTCTTTTTCTGTGTGACTTATTTCAGTTAGAATCATCATACCTGAATCCACTCATTATGCTGCTACGGGCCTGATGACATAGATTTCATTGCTGAGTGATATTGCATTGTACGTAAGTACCACAACTTCTTTATCCATTTTTCACTTTCTGCGATATTGAACTTGTACCGTAAACGAGGTTCTTGTAAACAGAGCCGTCCCAAACTTTGGGGTGGCTGTGTCTTTTTGATTTTAATTTCCCTAAGCTATAGGACCATAAGTGGAAGTGCCCTAGGCTCTGTTGCTTTGTTTTTTAGATGTTTCAGGAAACACCATACACCTCTCCCGAGTGGCTGTTGGCAATTTACATCCCGCCCATCAGCATAACAAGGCTCCCAGTTCTCCATGGCCTGTCCTGCCTTTCTGGATTTTACACTTTTTTCAGATGGCCCTTTTGACCGGGGGGAAGTGAGACTTCATTGTAGTGCAGATTTCCTTTGCAAGCTTGCTTGGTTGGCCAAAAAGGGCGTATGCGTTTTTTCCTGCACGAAAATACGCATACGCCCTTTTTGGCCAAGTGCATCATTGTGGACGTTCTGCCTCTTTTCCTATGCTTTAAATGCAATTCCAGTCTACCTCCTGAAATCGGTTTCCTGCAATTCTGCCCCGCTTTCAAGTCCCCTTGGCAGCCTTACTTCAGTATATTTTTGGACGATAGCTGTCATTTATAACTCTGCAGGTTTGTGAATTACAGTGCCCCTGAGCTCCTTTCTTCAACTCGCTTTCTTGTGAGCTGGCCGCAACACCGCAGGATTGCTTCAGGCCCTAATCTGGTTCCGGCACGGCACGCTGAGCCTTTGGTTAATTCCTCTTCCTGGTGGGAAATGAGAGTTAAATTTGCCCGTCCAGACACCTCCAGCTAGTCTCTCATTGGTTCTCCCTATTCCTGTTCATCTTCCGCAGAAATTGCAAACTGGGCCAAACAGGAGGTTAAAGGCACTGACTCTCCAAGTCGGGAGAGTGTTAGTAAAGCGTCTGGAATGTTGCACCCGAGTACCAGGGGACGAGAACTGAGACATATTGGAACACGTCTCCCGATCACACGGTTGATCATACTCTGGGTTCCATGTGCATGTTTTAGCTGAAGGAAGAATCCCTTAAACCTGGAGAGTTGAGACCCGTGGAATGGGTACCATGCAATATGACTTCAAAGGGTCTTCATTTGCTCACCGAACCTCTCCAATCCTATCACTGCTGCGTTTGTGCCCCTGTACACACGCTTGATTTTCTTTCAGAGACATAGCAATCCATAGGTTTTAAGATACTTACTAGTCAGGTACATTCTTAGGCGTTTAATATGGGGTGTTGAGTCCATTTCGTTGAGCAAGGAGTAGTTCTTGTCTATTCTATATTTGGCTTAAGGAACTTTATCTGTGCTCATTTCAATCTCTGGTTTTATGCAGCACCCCAACTCACCTTTCCCCTTAAGCAAGCATAAGTTGGTTTTCTAAATTTGAGACCCTGTTCTGTTTTGTAATCCAGTTCCTGTGTAGCCAAGTTTACATCCAGTGTGTTAGTGATATCTTATGATGTTTCTTTTTCTGTGTGACTTATTTCAGTTAGAATCATCATACCTGAATCCACTCATTATGCTGCTACGGGCCTGATGACATAGATTTCATTGCTGAGTGATATGGCATTGTACGTAAGTACCACAACTTCTTTATCCATTTTTCACTTTCTGCGATATTGAACTTGTTCCGTAAACGAGGTTCTTGTAAACAGAGCCGTCCCAAACTTTGGGGTGGCTGTGTCTTTTTGATTTTAATTTCCCTAAGCTATAGGACCATAAGTGGAAGTGCCCTAGGCTCTGTTGCTTTGTTTTTTAGATGTTTCAGGAAACACCATACACCTCTCCCGAGTGGCTGTTGGCAATTTACATCCCGCCCATCAGCATAACAAGGCTCCCAGTTCTCCATGGCCTGTCCTGCCTTTCTGGATTTTACACTTTTTTCAGATGGTCCTTTTGACCGGGGGGAAGTGAGACTTCATTGTAGTGCAGATTTCCTTTGCAAGCTTGCTTGGTTGGCCAAAAAGGGCGTATGCGTTTTTTCCTGAATATATTCAGGAAAAAACGCATACGCCCTTTTTGGCCAAGTGCATCATTGTGGACGTTCTGCCTCTTTTCCTATGCTTTAAATGCAATTCCAGTCTACCTCCTGAAATCGGTTTCCTGCAATTCTGCCCCGCTTTCAAGTCCTCTTGGCAGCCTTACTTCAGTATATTTTTGGACGATAGCTGTCATTTATAACTCTGCAGGTTTGTGAATTACAGTGCCCCTGAGCTCCTTTCTTCAACTCGCTTTCTTGTGAGCTGGCCGCAACACCGCAGGATTGCTTCAGGCCCTAATCTGGTTCCGGCACGGCACGCTGAGCCTTTGGTTAATTCCTCTTCCTGGTGGGAAATGAGAGTTAAATTTGCCCGTCCAGACACCTCCAGCTAGTCTCTCATTGGTTCTCCCTATTCCTGTTCATCTTCCGCAGAAATTGCAAACTGGGCCAAACAGGAGGTTAAAGGCACTGACTCTCCAAGTCGGGAGAGTGTTAGTAAAGCGTGTGGAATGTTGCACCCGAGTACCAGGGGACGAGAACTGAGACATATTGGAACACGTCTCCCGATCACACGGTTGATCATACTCTGGGTTCCACGTGCATGTTTTACCTGAAGGCAGAATCCCTTAAACCTGGAGAGTTGAGACCCGTGGAATGGGTACCATGCAATATGACTTCAAAGGGTCTTCATTTGCTCACCGAACCTCTCCAATCCTATCACTGCTGCGTTTGTGCCCCTGTACACACGCTTGATTTTCTTACAGAGACATAACAATCCATAGGTTTTAAGATACTTACTAGTCAGGTACATTCTTAGGCGTTTAATATGGGGTGTTGAGTCCATTTCGTTGAGCAAGGAGTAGTTCTTGTCTATTCCATATTTGGCTTAAGGAACTTTATCTGTGCTCATTTCAATCTCTGGTTTGATGCAGCACCCCAACTCACCTTTCCCCTTAAGCAAGCATAAGTTGGTTTTCTAAATTTGAGACCCTGTTCTGTTTTGTAATCCAGTTCCTGTGTATCCAAGTTTACATTCCGTTTATTAGTGATATCTTATGATGTTTCTTTTTCTGTGTGACTTATTTCAGTTAGAATCATCATACCTGAATCCACTCATTATGCTGCTACGGGCCTGATGACATAGATTTCATTGCTGAGTGATATTGCATTGTACGTAAGTACCACAACTTCTTTATCCATTTTTCACTTTCTGCGATATTGAACTTGTTCCGTAAACGAGGTTCTTGTAAACAGAGCCGTCCCAAACTTTGGGGTGGCTGTGTCTTTTTGATTTTAATTTCCCTAAGCTATAGGACCATAAGTGGAAGTGCCCTAGGCTCTGTTGCTTTGTTTTTTAGATGTTTCAGGAAACACCATACACCTCTCCCGAGTGGCTGTTGGCAATTTACATCCCGCCCATGAGCATAACAAGGCTCCCAGTTCTCCATGGCCTGTCCTGCCTTTCTGGATTTTACACTTTTTTCAGATGGCCCTTTTGACCGGGGGGAAGTGAGACTTCATTGTAGTGCAGATTTCCTTTGCAAGCTTGCTTGGTTGGCCAAAAAGAGCGTATGCGTTTTTTCCTGAATCAGGAAAAAACGCATACGCCCTTTTTGGCCAAGTGCATCATTGTGGACGTTCTGCCTCTTTTCCTATGCTTTAAATGCAATTCCAGTCTACCTCCTGAAATCGGTTTCCTGCAATTCTGCCCCGCTTTCAAGTCCTCTTGGCAGCCTTACTTCAGTATATTTTTGGACGATAGCTGTCATTTATAACTCTGCAGGTTTGTGAATTACAGTGCCCCTGAGCTCCTTTCTTCAACTCGCTTTCTTGTGAGCTGGCCGCAACACCGCAGGATTGCTTCAGGCCCTAATCTGGTTCCGGCACGGCACGCTGAGCCTTTGGTTAATTCCTCTTCCTGGTGGGAAATGAGAGTTAAATTTGCCCGTCCAGACACCTCCAGCTAGTCTCTCATTGGTTCTCCCTATTCCTGTTCATCTTCCGCAGAAATTGCAAACTGGGCCAAACAGGAGGTTAAAGGCACTGACTCTCCAAGTCGGGAGAGTGTTAGTAAAGCGTCTGGAATGTTGCACCCGAGTACCAGGGGACGAGAACTGAGACATATTGGAACACGTCTCCCGATCACATGGTTGATCATACTCTGGGTTCCACGTGCATGTTTTAGCTGAAGGAAGAATCCCTTAAACCTGGAGAGTTGAGACCCGTGGAATGGGTACCATGCAATATGACTTCAAAGGGTCTTCATTTGCTCACCGAACCTCTCCAATCCTATCACTGCTGCGTTTATGCCCCTGTACACACGCTTGATTTTCTTTCAGAGACATAGCAATCCATAGGTTTTAAGATAATTACTAGTCAGGTACATTCTTAGGCGTTTAATATGGGGTGTTGAGTCCATTTCGTTGAGCAAGGAGTAGTTCTTGTCTATTCCATATTTGGCTTAAGGAACTTTATCTGTGCTCATTTCAATCTCTGGTTTGATGCAGCACCCCAACTCACCTTTCCCCTTAAGCAAGCATAAGTTGGTTTTCTAAATTTGAGACCCTGTTCTGTTTTGTAATCCAGTTCCTGTGTAGCCAAGTTTACATCCCGTGTATTAGTGATATCTTATGATGTTTCTTTTTCTGTGTGACTTATTTCAGTTAGAATCATCATACCTGAATCCACTCATTATGCTGCTACGGGCCTGATGACATAGATTTCATTGCTGAGTGATATTGCATTGTACGTAAGTACCACAACTTCTTTATCCATTTTTCACTTTCTGCGATATTGAACTTGTACCGTAAACGAGGTTCTTGTAAACAGAGCCGTCCCAAACTTTGGGGTGGCTGTGTCTTTTTGATTTTAATTTCCCTAAGCTATAGGACCATAAGTGGAAGTGCCCTAGGCTCTGTTGCTTTGTTTTTTAGATGTTTCAGGAAACACCATACACCTCTCCCGAGTGGCTGTTGGCAATTTACATCCCGCCCATCAGCATAACAAGGCTCCCAGTTCTCCATGGCCTGTCCTGCCTTTCTGGATTTTACACTTTTTTCAGATGGCCCTTTTGACCGGGGGGAAGTGAGACTTCATTGTAGTGCAGATTTCCTTTGCAAGCTTGCTTGGTTGGCCAAAAAGGGCGTATGCGTTTTTTCCTGCACGAAAATACGCATACGCCCTTTTTGGCCAAGTGCATCATTGTGGACGTTCTGCCTCTTTTCCTATGCTTTAAATGCAATTCCAGTCTACCTCCTGAAATCGGTTTCCTGCAATTCTGCCCCGCTTTCAAGTCCCCTTGGCAGCCTTACTTCAGTATATTTTTGGACGATAGCTGTCATTTATAACTCTGCAGGTTTGTGAATTACAGTGCCCCTGAGCTCCTTTCTTCAACTCGCTTTCTTGTGAGCTGGCCGCAACACCGCAGGATTGCTTCAGGCCCTAATCTGGTTCCGGCACGGCACGCTGAGCCTTTGGTTAATTCCTCTTCCTGGTGGGAAATGAGAGTTAAATTTGCCCGTCCAGACACCTCCAGCTAGTCTCTCATTGGTTCTCCCTATTCCTGTTCATCTTCCGCAGAAATTGCAAACTGGGCCAAACAGGAGGTTAAAGGCACTGACTCTCCAAGTCGGGAGAGTGTTAGTAAAGCGTCTGGAATGTTGCACCCGAGTACCAGGGGACGAGAACTGAGACATATTGGAACACGTCTCCCGATCACACGGTTGATCATACTCTGGGTTCCATGTGCATGTTTTAGCTGAAGGAAGAATCCCTTAAACCTGGAGAGTTGAGACCCGTGGAATGGGTACCATGCAATATGACTTCAAAGGGTCTTCATTTGCTCACCGAACCTCTCCAATCCTATCACTGCTGCGTTTGTGCCCCTGTACACACGCTTGATTTTCTTTCAGAGACATAGCAATCCATAGGTTTTAAGATACTTACTAGTCAGGTACATTCTTAGGCGTTTAATATGGGGTGTTGAGTCCATTTCGTTGAGCAAGGAGTAGTTCTTGTCTATTCCATATTTGGCTTAAGGAACTTTATCTGTGCTCATTTCAATCTCTGGTTTGATGCAGCACCCCAACTCACCTTTCCCCTTAAGCAAGCATAAGTTGGTTTTCTAAATTTGAGACCCTGTTCTGTTTTGTAATCCAGTTCCTGTGTAGCCAAGTTTACATCCCGTGTATTAGTGATATCTTATGATGTTTCTTTTTCTGTGTGACTAATTTCAGTTAGAATCATCATACCTGAATCCACTCATTATGCTGCTATGGGCCTGATGACATAGATTTCATTGCTGAGTGATATTGCATTGTACGTAAGTACCACAACTTCTTTATCCATTTTTCACTTTCTGCGATATTGAACTTGTTCCGTAAACGAGGTTCTTGTAAACAGAGCCGTCCCAAACTTTGGGGTGGCTGTGTCTTTTTGATTTTAATTTCCCTAAGCTATAGGACCATAAGTGGAAGTGCCCTAGGCTCTGTTGCTTTGTTTTTTAGATGTTTCAGGAAACACCATACACCTCTCCCGAGTGGCTCTTGGCAATTTACATCCCGCCCATCAGCATAACAAGGCTCCCAGTTCTCCATGGCCTGTCCTGCCTTTCTGGATTTTACACTTTTTTCAGATGGCCCTTTTGACCCGGGGGAAGTCAGACTTCATTGTAGTGCAGATTTCCTTTGCAAGCTTGCTTGGTTGGCCAAAAAGGGCGTATGCGTTTTTTCCTGAATATATTCAGGAAAAAACGCATACGCCCTTTTTGGCCAAGTGCATCATTGTGGACGTTCTGCCTCTTTTCCTATGCTTTAAATGCAATTCCAGTCTACCTCCTGAAATCGGTTTCCTGCAATTCTGCCCCGCTTTCAAGTCCTCTTGGCAGCCTTACTTCAGTATATTTTTGGACGATAGCTGTCATTTATAACTCTGCAGGTTTGTGAATTACAGTGCCCCTGAGCTCCTTTCTTCAACTCGCTTTCTTGTGAGCTGGCCGCAACACCACAGGATTGCTTCAGGCCCTAATCTGGTTCCGGCACGGCACGCTGAGCCTTTGGTTAATTCCTCTTCCTGGTGGGAAATGAGAGTTAAATTTGCCCGTCCAGAAACCTCCAGCTAGTCTCTCATTGGTTCTCCCTATTCCTGTTCATCTTCCGCAGAAATTGCAAACTGGGCCAAACAGGAGGTTAAAGGCACTGACTCTCCAAGTCGGGAGAGTGTTAGTAAAGCGTGTGGAATGTTGCACCCTAGTACCAGGGGACGAGAACTGAGACATATTGGAACACGTCTCCCGATCACACGGTTGATCATACTCTGGGTTCCACGTGCATGTTTTACCTGAAGGCAGAATCCCTTAAACCTGGAGAGTTGAGACCCGTGGAATGGGTACCATGCAATATGACTTCAAAGGGTCTTCATTTGCTCACCGAACCTCTCCAATCCTATCACTGCTGCGTTTATGCCCCTGTACACACGCTTGATTTTCTTTCAGAGACATAGCAATCCATAGGTTTTAAGATACTTACTAGTCAGGTACATTCTTAGGCGTTTAATATGGGTTGTAGAGTCCATTTCGTTGAGCAAGGAGTAGTTCTTGTCTATTCCATATTTGGCTTAAGGAACTTTATCTGTGCTCATTTCAATCTCTGGTTTTATGCAGCACCCCAACTCACCTTTCCCCTTAAGCAAGCATAAGTTGGTTTTCTAAATTTGAGACCCTGTTCTGTTTTGTAATCCAGTTCCTGTGTAGCCAAGTTTACATTCCGTGTATTAGTGATATCTTATGATGTTTCTTTTTCTGTGTGACTTATTTCAGTTAGAATCATCATACCTGAATCCACTCATTATGCTGCTACGGGCCTGATGACATAGATTTCATTGCTGAGTGATATTGCATTGTACGTAAGTACCACAACTTCTTTATCCATTTTTCACTTTCTGCGATATTGAACTTGTTCCGTAAACGAGGTTCTTGTAAACAGAGCCGTCCCAAACTTTGGGGTGGCTGTGTCTTTTTGATTTTAATTTCCCTAAGCTATAGGACCATAAGTGGAAGTGCCCTAGGCTCTGTTGCTTTGTTTTTTAGATGTTTCAGGAAACACCATACACCTCTCCCGAGTGGCTGTTGGCAATTTACATCCCGCCCATCAGCATAACAAGGCTCCCAGTTCTCCATGGCCTGTCCTGCCTTTCTGGATTTTACACTTTTTTCAGATGGCCCTTTTGACCGGGGGGAAGTGAGACTTCATTGTAGTGCAGATTTCCTTTGCAAGCTTGCTTGGTTGGCCAAAAAGGGCGTATGCGTTTTTTCCTGCACGAAAATACGCATACGCCCTTTTTGGCCAAGTGCATCATTGTGGACGTTCTGCCTCTTTTCCTATGCTTTAAATGCAATTCCAGTCTACCTCCTGAAATCGGTTTCCTGCAATTCTGCCCCGCTTTCAAGTCCCCTTGGCAGCCTTACTTCAGTATATTTTTGGACGATAGCTGTCATTTATAACTCTGCAGGTTTGTGAATTACAGTGCCCCTGAGCTCCTTTCTTCAACTCGCTTTCTTGTGAGCTGGCCGCAACACCGCAGGATTGCTTCAGGCCCTAATCTGGTTCCGGCACGGCACGCTGAGCCTTTGGTTAATTCCTCTTCCTGGTGGGAAATGAGAGTTAAATTTGCCCGTCCAGACACCTCCAGCTAGTCTCTCATTGGTTCTCCCTATTCCTGTTCATCTTCCGCAGAAATTGCAAACTGGGCCAAACAGGAGGTTAAAGGCACTGACTCTCCAAGTCGGGAGAGTGTTAGTAAAGCGTCTGGAATGTTGCACCCGAGTACCAGGGGACGAGAACTGAGACATATTGGAACACGTCTCCCGATCACACGGTTGATCATACTCTGGGTTCCATGTGCATGTTTTAGCTGAAGGAAGAATCCCTTAAACCTGGAGAGTTGAGACCCGTGGAATGGGTACCATGCAATATGACTTCAAAGGGTCTTCATTTGCTCACCGAACCTCTCCAATCCTATCACTGCTGCGTTTGTGCCCCTGTACACACGCTTGATTTTCTTTCAGAGACATAGCAATCCATAGGTTTTAAGATACTTACTAGTCAGGTACATTCTTAGGCGTTTAATATGGGGTGTTGAGTCCATTTCGTTGAGCAAGGAGTAGTTCTTGTCTATTCCATATTTGGCTTAAGGAACTTTATCTGTGCTCATTTCAATCTCTGGTTTGATGCAGCACCCCAACTCACCTTTCCCCTTAAGCAAGCATAAGTTGGTTTTCTAAATTTGAGACCCTGTTCTGTTTTGTAATCCAGTTCCTGTGTAGCCAAGTTTACATCCCGTGTATTAGTGATATCTTATGATGTTTCTTTTTCTGTGTGACTAATTTCAGTTAGAATCATCATACCTGAATCCACTCATTATGCTGCTATGGGCCTGATGACATAGATTTCATTGCTGAGTGATATTGCATTGTACGTAAGTACCACAACTTCTTTATCCATTTTTCACTTTCTGCGATATTGAACTTGTTCCGTAAACGAGGTTCTTGTAAACAGAGCCGTCCCAAACTTTGGGGTGGCTGTGTCTTTTTGATTTTAATTTCCCTAAGCTATAGGACCATAAGTGGAAGTGCCCTAGGCTCTGTTGCTTTGTTTTTTAGATGTTTCAGGAAACACCATACACCTCTCCCGAGTGGCTCTTGGCAATTTACATCCCGCCCATCAGCATAACAAGGCTCCCAGTTCTCCATGGCCTGTCCTGCCTTTCTGGATTTTACACTTTTTTCAGATGGCCCTTTTGACCCGGGGGAAGTCAGACTTCATTGTAGTGCAGATTTCCTTTGCAAGCTTGCTTGGTTGGCCAAAAAGGGCGTATGCGTTTTTTCCTGAATATATTCAGGAAAAAACGCATACGCCCTTTTTGGCCAAGTGCATCATTGTGGACGTTCTGCCTCTTTTCCTATGCTTTAAATGCAATTCCAGTCTACCTCCTGAAATCGGTTTCCTGCAATTCTGCCCCGCTTTCAAGTCCTCTTGGCAGCCTTACTTCAGTATATTTTTGGACGATAGCTGTCATTTATAACTCTGCAGGTTTGTGAATTACAGTGCCCCTGAGCTCCTTTCTTCAACTCGCTTTCTTGTGAGCTGGCCGCAACACCACAGGATTGCTTCAGGCCCTAATCTGGTTCCGGCACGGCACGCTGAGCCTTTGGTTAATTCCTCTTCCTGGTGGGAAATGAGAGTTAAATTTGCCCGTCCAGACACCTCCAGCTAGTCTCTCATTGGTTCTCCCTATTCCTGTTCATCTTCCGCAGAAATTGCAAACTGGGCCAAACAGGAGGTTAAAGGCACTGACTCTCCAAGTCGGGAGAGTGTTAGTAAAGCGTGTGGAATGTTGCACCCTAGTACCAGGGGACGAGAACTGAGACATATTGGAACACGTCTCCCGATCACACGGTTGATCATACTCTGGGTTCCACGTGCATGTTTTACCTGAAGGCAGAATCCCTTAAACCTGGAGAGTTGAGACCCGTGGAATGGGTACCATGCAATATGACTTCAAAGGGTCTTCATTTGCTCACCGAACCTCTCCAATCCTATCACTGCTGCGTTTATGCCCCTGTACACACGCTTGATTTTCTTTCAGAGACATAGCAATCCATAGGTTTTAAGATACTTACTAGTCAGGTACATTCTTAGGCGTTTAATATGGGTTGTAGAGTCCATTTCGTTGAGCAAGGAGTAGTTCTTGTCTATTCCATATTTGGCTTAAGGAACTTTATCTGTGCTCATTTCAATCTCTGGTTTTATGCAGCACCCCAACTCACCTTTCCCCTTAAGCAAGCATAAGTTGGTTTTCTAAATTTGAGACCCTGTTCTGTTTTGTAATCCAGTTCCTGTGTAGCCAAGTTTACATTCCGTGTATTAGTGATATCTTATGATGTTTCTTTTTCTGTGTGACTTATTTCAGTTAGAATCATCATACCTGAATCCACTCATTATGCTGCTACGGGCCTGATGACATAGATTTCATTGCTGAGTGATATTGCATTGTACGTAAGTACCACAACTTCTTTATCCATTTTTCACTTTCTGCGATATTGAACTTGTTCCGTAAACGAGGTTCTTGTAAACAGAGCCGTCCCAAACTTTGGGGTGGCTGTGTCTTTTTGATTTTAATTTCCCTAAGCTATAGGACCATAAGTGGAAGTGCCCTAGGCTCTGTTGCTTTGTTTTTTAGATGTTTCAGGAAACACCATACACCTCTCCCGAGTGGCTGTTGGCAATTTACATCCCGCCCATCAGCATAACAAGGCTCCCAGTTCTCCATGGCGTGTCCTGCCTTTCTGGATTTTACTTTTTTCAGATGGCCCTTTTGACCGGTGGGAAGTGAGACTTCATTGTAGTGCAGATTTCCTTTGCAAGCTTGCTTGGTTGGCCAAAAAGTGCGTATGCGTTTTTTCCTGAATATATTCAGGAAAAAACGCATACGCCCTTTTTGGCCAAGTGCATCATTGTGGACGTTCTGCCTCTTTTCCTATGCTTTAAATGCAATTCCAGTCTACCTCCTGAAATCGGTTTCCTGCAATTCTGCCCCGTTTTCAAGTCCTCTTGGCAGCCTTACTTCAGTATATTTTTGGACGATAGCTGTCATTTATAACTCTGCAGGTTTGTGAATTACAGTGCCCCTGAGCTCCTTTCTTCAACTCGCTTTCTTGTGAGCTGGCCGCAACACCGCAGGATTGCTTCAGGCCCTAATCTGGTTCCGGCACGGCACGCTGAGCCTTTGGTTAATTCCTCTTCCTGGTGGGAAATGAGAGTTAAATTTGCCCGTCCAGACACCTCCAGCTAGTCTCTCATTGGTTCTCCCTATTCCTGTTCATCTTCCGCAGAAATTGCAAACTGGGCCAAACAGGAGGTTAAAGGCACTGACTCTCCAAGTCGGGAGAGTGTTAGTAAAGCGTCTGGAATGTTGCACCCGAGTACCAGGGGACGAGAACTGAGACATATTGGAACACGTCTCCCGATCACACGGTTGATCATACTCTGGGTTCCACGTGCATGTTTTACCTGAAGGCAGAATCCCTTAAACCTGGAGAGTTGAGACCCGTGGAATGGGTACCATGCAATATGACTTCAAAGGGTCTTCATTTGCTCACAGAACCTCTCCAATCCTATCACTGCTGCGTTTATGCCCCTGTACACACGCTTGATTTTCTTTCAGAGACATAGCAATCCATAGGTTTTAAGATACTTACTAGTCAGGTATATTCTTAGGCGTTTAATATGGGGTGTTGAGTCCATTTCATTGAGCAAGGAGTAGTTCTTGTCTATTCCATATTTGGCTTAAGGAACTTTATCTGTGCTCATTTCAATCTCTGGTTTGATGCAGCACCCCAACTCACCTTTCCCCTTAAGCAAGCATAAGTTGGTTTTCTAAATTTGAGACCCTGTTCTGTTTTGTAATCCAGTTCCTGTGTAGCCAAGTTTACATCCCGTGTATTAGTGATATCTTATGATGTTTCTTTTTCTGTGTGACTTATTTCAGTTAGAATCATCATACCTGAATCCACTCATTATGTTGCTACGGGCCTGATGACATAGATTTCATTGCTGAGTGATATTGCATTGTACGTAAGTACCACAACTTCTTTATCCATTTTTCACTTTCTGCGATATTGAACTTGTACCGTAAACGAGGTTCTTGTAAACAGAGCCGTCCCAAACTTTGGGGTGGCTGTGTCTTTTTGATTTTAATTTCCCTAAGCTATAGGACCATAAGTGGAAGTGCCCTAGGCTCTGTTGCTTTGTTTTTTAGATGTTTCAGGAAACACCATACACCTCTCCCGAGTGGCTGTTGGCAATTTACATCCCGCCCATCAACATAACAAGGCTCCCAGTTCTCCATGGCCTGTCCTGCCTTTCTGGATTTTACACTTTTTTCAGATGGCCCTTTTGACCGGGGGGAAGTGAGACTTCATTGTAGTGCAGATTTCCTTTGCAAGCTTGCTTGGTTGGCCAAAAAGGGCGTATGCGTTTTTTCCTGAATATATTCAGGAAAAAATGCATACGCCCTTTTTGGCCAAGTGCATCATTGTGGACGTTCTGCCTCTTTTCCTATGCTTTAAATGCAATTCCAGTCTACCTCCTGAAATCGGTTTCCTGCAATTCTGCCCCGCTTTCAAGTCCTCTTGGCAGCCTTACTTCAGTATATTTTTGGACGATAGCTGTCATTTATAACTCTGCAGGTTTGTGAATTACAGTGCCCCTGAGCTCCTTTCTTCAACTCGCTTTCTTGTGAGCTGGCCGCAACACCGCAGGATTGCTTCAGGCCCTAATCTGGTTCCGGCACGGCACGCTGAGCCTTTGGTTAATTCCTCTTCCTGGTGGGAAATGAGAGTTAAATTTGCCCGTCCAGACACCTCCAGCTAGTCTCTCATTGGTTCTCCCTATTCCTGTTCATCTTCCGCAGAAATTGCAAACTGGGCCAAACAGGAGGTTAAAGGCACTGACTCTCCAAGTCGGGAGAGTGTTAGTAAAGCGTCTGGAATGTTGCACCCGAGTACCAGGGGACGAGAACTGAGACATATTGGAACATGTCTCCCGATCACGGGTGATCATACTCTGGGTTCCACGTGCATGTTTTACCTGAAGGCAGAATCCCTTAAACCTGGAGAGTTGAGACCCGTGGAATGGGTACCATGCAATATGACTTCAAAGGGTCTTCATTTGCTCACCGAACCTCTCCAATCCTATCACTGCTGCGTTTATGCCCCTGTACACACGCTTGATTTTCTTTCAGAGACATAGCAATCCATAGGTTTTAAGATACTTACTAGTCAGGTATATTCTTAGGCGTTTAATATGGGGTGTTGAGTCCATTTCGTTGAGCAAGGAGTAGTTCTTGTCTATTCCATATTTGGCTTAAGGAACTTTATCTGTGCTCATTTCAATCTCTGGTTTGATGCAGCACCCCAACTCACCTTTCCCCTTAAGCAAGCATAAGTTGGTTTTCTAAATTTGAGACCCTGTTCTGTTTTGTAATCCAGTTCCTGTGTAGCCAAGTTTACATCCCGTGTATTAGTGATATCTTATGATGTTTCTTTTTCTGTGTGACTTATTTCAGTTAGAATCATCATACCTGAATCCACTCATTATGTTGCTACGGGCCTGATGACATAGATTTCATTGCTGAGTGATATTGCATTGTACGTAAGTACCACAACTTCTTTATCCATTTTTCACTTTCTGCGATATTGAACTTGTACCGTAAACGAGGTTCTTGTAAACAGAGCCGTCCCAAACTTTGGGGTGGCTGTGTCTTTTTGATTTTAATTTCCCTAAGCTATAGGACCATAAGTGGAAGTGCCCTAGGCTCTGTTGCTTTGTTTTTTAGATGTTTCAGGAAACACCATACACCTCTCCCGAGTGGCTGTTGGCAATTTACATCCCGCCCATCAACATAACAAGGCTCCCAGTTCTCCATGGCCTGTCCTGCCTTTCTGGATTTTACACTTTTTTCAGATGGCCCTTTTGACCGGGGGGAAGTGAGACTTCATTGTAGTGCAGATTTCCTTTGCAAGCTTGCTTGGTTGGCCAAAAAGGGCGTATGCGTTTTTTCCTGAATATATTCAGGAAAAAATGCATACGCCCTTTTTGGCCAAGTGCATCATTGTGGACGTTCTGCCTCTTTTCCTATGCTTTAAATGCAATTCCAGTCTACCTCCTGAAATCGGTTTCCTGCAATTCTGCCCCGCTTTCAAGTCCTCTTGGCAGCCTTACTTCAGTATATTTTTGGACGATAGCTGTCATTTATAACTCTGCAGGTTTGTGAATTACAGTGCCCCTGAGCTCCTTTCTTCAACTCGCTTTCTTGTGAGCTGGCCGCAACACCGCAGGATTGCTTCAGGCCCTAATCTGGTTCCGGCACGGCACGCTGAGCCTTTGGTTAATTCCTCTTCCTGGTGGGAAATGAGAGTTAAATTTGCCCGTCCAGACACCTCCAGCTAGTCTCTCATTGGTTCTCCCTATTCCTGTTCATCTTCCGCAGAAATTGCAAACTGGGCCAAACAGGAGGTTAAAGGCACTGACTCTCCAAGTCGGGAGAGTGTTAGTAAAGCGTCTGGAATGTTGCACCCGAGTACCAGGGGACGAGAACTGAGACATATTGGAACATGTCTCCCGATCACGGGTGATCATACTCTGGGTTCCACGTGCATGTTTTACCTGAAGGCAGAATCCCTTAAACCTGGAGAGTTGAGACCCGTGGAATGGGTACCATGCAATATGACTTCAAAGGGTCTTCATTTGCTCACCGAACCTCTCCAATCCTATCACTGCTGCGTTTATGCCCCTGTACACACGCTTGATTTTCTTTCAGAGACATAGCAATCCATAGGTTTTAAGATACTTACTAGTCAGGTACATTCTTAGGCGTTTAATATGGGGTGTTGAGTCCATTTCGTTGAGCAAGGAGTAGTTCTTGTCTATTCCATATTTGGCTTAAGGAACTTTATCTGTGTTCATTTCAATCTCTGGTTTGATGCAGCACCCCAACTCACCTTTCCCCTTAAGCAAGCATAAGTTGGTTTTCTAAATTTGAGACCCTGTTCTGTTTTGTAATCCAGTTCCTGTGTAGCCAAGTTTACATTCCGTGTATTAGTGATATCTTATGATGTTTCTTTTTCTGTGTGACTTATTTCACTGAGAATCATCATACCTGAATCCACTCATTATGCTGCTATGGGCCTGATGACATAGATTTCATTGCTGAGTGATATTGCATTGTACGTAAGTACCACAACTTCTTTATCCATTTTTCACTTTCTGCGATATTGAACTTGTACCGTAAACGAGGTTCTTGTAAACAGAGCCGTCCCAAACTTTGGGGTGGCTGTGTCTTTTTGATTTTAATTTCCCTAAGCTATAGGACCATAAGTGGAAGTGCCCTAGGTTCTGTTGCTTTGTTTTTTAGATGTTTCAGGAAACACCATACACCTCTCCCGAGTGGCTCTTGGCAATTTACATCCCGCCCATCAGCATAACAAGGTTCCCAGTTCTCCATGGCCTGTCCTGCCTTTCTGGATTTTACACTTTTTTCAGATGGCCCTTTTGACCGGGGGGAAGTGAGACTTCATTGTAGTGCAGATTTCCTTTGCAAGCTTGCTTGGTTGGCCAAAAAGGGCGTATGCGTTTTTTCCTGAATATATTCAGGAAAAAACGCATACGCCCTTTTTGGCCAAGTGCATCATTGTGGACGTTCTGCCTCTTTTCCTATGCTTTAAATGCAATTCCAGTCTACCTCCTGAAATCGGTTTCCTGCAATTCTGCCCCGCTTTCAAGTCCTCTTGGCAGCCTTACTTCAGTATATTTTTGGACGATAGCTGTCATTTATAACTCTGCAGGTTTGTGAATTACAGTGCCCCTGAGCTCCTTTCTTCAACTCGCTTTCTTGTGAGCTGGCCGCAACACCGCAGGATTGCTTCAGGCCCTAATCCGGTTCCGGCACGGCACGCTGAGCCTTTGGTTAATTCCTCTTCCTGGTGGGAAATGAGAGTTAAATTTGCCCGTCCAGACACCTCCAGCTAGTCTCTCATTGGTTCTCCCTATTCCTGTACATCTTCCGCAGAAATTGCAAACTGGGCCAAACAGGAGGTTAAAGGCACTGACTCTCCAAGTCGGGAGAGTGTTAGTAAAGCGTGTGGAATGTTGCACCCGAGTACCAGGGGACGAGAACTGAGACATATTGGAACACGTCTCCCGATCACACGGTTGATCATAATCTGGGTTCCACGTGCATGTTTTACCTGAAGGCAGAATCCCTTAAACCTGGAGAGTTGAGACCCGTGGAATGGGTACCATGCAATATGACTTCAAAGGGTCTTCATTTGCTCACCGAACCTCTCCAATCCTATCACTGCTGCGTTTATGCCCCTGTACAAACGCTTGATTTTCTTTCAGAGACATAGCAATCCATAGGTTTTAAGATACTTACTAGTCAGGTACATTCTTAGGCGTTTAATATGGGGTGTTGAGTCCATTTCGTTGAGCAAGGAGTAGTTCTTGTCTATTCCATATTTGGCTTAAGGAACTTTATCTGTGCTCATTTCAATCTCTGGTTTGATGCAGCACCCCAACTCACCTTTCCCCTTAAGCAAGCATAAGTTGGTTTTCTAAATTTGAGACCCTGTTCTGTTTTGTAATCCAGTTCCTGTGTAGCCAAGTTTACATCCCGTGTGTTAGTGATATCTTATGATGTTTCTTTTTCTGTGTGACTTATTTCAGTTAGAATCATCATACCTGAATCCACTCATTATGCTGCTACGGGCCTGATGACATAGATTTCATTGCTGAGTGATATGGCATTGTACGTAAGTACCACAACTTCTTTATCCATTTTTCACTTTCTGCGATATTGAACTTGTTCCGTAAACGAGGTTCTTGTAAACAGAGCCGTCCCAAACTTTGGGGTGGCTGTGTCTTTTTGATTTTAATTTCCCTAAGCTATAGGACCATAAGTGGAAGTGCCCTAGGCTCTGTTGCTTTGTTTTTTAGATGTTTCAGGAAACACCATACACCTCTCCCGAGTGGCTGTTGGCAATTTACATCCCGCCCATCAGCATAACAAGGCTCCCAGTTCTCCATGGCCTGTCCTGCCTTTCTGGATTTTACACTTTTTTCAGATGGTCCTTTTGACCGGGGGGAAGTGAGACTTCATTGTAGTGCAGATTTCCTTTGCAAGCTTGCTTGGTTGGCCAAAAAGGGCGTATGCGTTTTTTCCTGAATATATTCAGGAAAAAACGCATACGCCCTTTTTGGCCAAGTGCATCATTGTGGACGTTCTGCCTCTTTTCCTATGCTTTAAATGCAATTCCAGTCTACCTCCTGAAATCGGTTTCCTGCAATTCTGCCCCGCTTTCAAGTCCTCTTGGCAGCCTTACTTCAGTATATTTTTGGACGATAGCTGTCATTTATAACTCTGCAGGTTTGTGAATTACAGTGCCCCTGAGCTCCTTTCTTCAACTCGCTTTCTTGTGAGCTGGCCGCAACACCGCAGGATTGCTTCAGGCCCTAATCTGGTTCCGGCACGGCACGCTGAGCCTTTGGTTAATTCCTCTTCCTGGTGGGAAATGAGAGTTAAATTTGCCCGTCCAGACACCTCCACCTAGTCTCTCATTGGTTCTCCCTATTCCTGTTCATCTTCCGCAGAAATTGCAAACTGGGCCAAACAGGAGGTTAAAGGCACTGACTCTCCAAGTCGGGAGAGTGTTAGTAAAGCGTGTGGAATGTTGCACCCGAGTACCAGGGGACGAGAACTGAGACATATTGGAACACGTCTCCCGATCACACGGTTGATCATACTCTGGGTTCCACGTGCATGTTTTACCTGAAGGCAGAATCCCTTAAACCTGGAGAGTTGAGACCCGTGGAATGGGTACCATGCAATATGACTTCAAAGGGTCTTCATTTGCTCACCGAACCTCTCCAATCCTATCACTGCTGCGTTTGTGCCCCTGTACACACGCTTGATTTTCTTACAGAGACATAACAATCCATAGGTTTTAAGATACTTACTAGTCAGGTACATTCTTAGGCGTTTAATATGGGGTGTTGAGTCCATTTCGTTGAGCAAGGAGTAGTTCTTGTCTATTCCATATTTGGCTTAAGGAACTTTATCTGTGCTCATTTCAATCTCTGGTTTGATGCAGCACCCCAACTCACCTTTCCCCTTAAGCAAGCATAAGTTGGTTTTCTAAATTTGAGACCCTGTTCTGTTTTGTAATCCAGTTCCTGTGTAGCCAAGTTTACATTCCGTTTATTAGTGATATCTTATGATGTTTCTTTTTCTGTGTGACTTATTTCAGTTAGAATCATCATACCTGAATCCACTCATTATGCTGCTACGGGCCTGATGACATAGATTTCATTGCTGAGTGATATTGCATTGTACGTAAGTACCACAACTTCTTTATCCATTTTTCACTTTCTGCGATATTGAACTTGTTCCGTAAACGAGGTTCTTGTAAACAGAGCCGTCCCAAACTTTGGGGTGGCTGTGTCTTTTTGATTTTAATTTCCCTAAGCTATAGGACCATAAGTGGAAGTGCCCTAGGCTCTGTTGCTTTGTTTTTTAGATGTTTCAGGAAACACCATACACCTCTCCCGAGTGGCTGTTGGCAATTTACATCCCGCCCATGAGCATAACAAGGCTCCCAGTTCTCCATGGCCTGTCCTGCCTTTCTGGATTTTACACTTTTTTCAGATGGCCCTTTTGACCGGGGGGAAGTGAGACTTCATTGTAGTGCAGATTTCCTTTGCAAGCTTGCTTGGTTGGCCAAAAAGGGCGTATGCGTTTTTTCCTGAATCAGGAAAAAACGCATACGCCCTTTTTGGCCAAGTGCATCATTGTGGACGTTCTGCCTCTTTTCCTATGCTTTAAATGCAATTCCAGTCTACCTCCTGAAATCGGTTTCCTGCAATTCTGCCCCGCTTTCAAGTCCTCTTGGCAGCCTTACTTCAGTATATTTTTGGACGATAGCTGTCATTTATAACTCTGCAGGTTTGTGAATTACAGTGCCCCTGAGCTCCTTTCTTCAACTCGCTTTCTTGTGAGCTGGCCGCAACACCGCAGGATTGCTTCAGGCCCTAATCTGGTTCCGGCACGGCACGCTGAGCCTTTGGTTAATTCCTCTTCCTGGTGGGAAATGAGAGTTAAATTTGCCCGTCCAGACACCTCCAGCTAGTCTCTCATTGGTTCTCCCTATTCCTGTTCATCTTCCGCAGAAATTGCAAACTGGGCCAAACAGGAGGTTAAAGGCACTGACTCTCCAAGTCGGGAGAGTGTTAGTAAAGCGTCTGGAATGTTGCACCCGAGTACCAGGGGACGAGAACTGAGACATATTGGAACACGTCTCCCGATCACACGGTTGATCATACTCTGGGTTCCACGTGCATGTTTTAGCTGACGGAAGAATCCCTTAAACCTGGAGAGTTGAGACCCGTGGAATGGGTACCATGCAATATGACTTCAAAGGGTCTTCATTTGCTCACCGAACCTCTCCAATCCTATCACTGCTGCGTTTATGCCCCTGTACACATGCTTGATTTTCTTTCAGAGACATAGCAGTGCATAGGTTTTAAGATACTTACTAGTCAGGTACATTCTTAGGCGTTTAATATGGGGTGTTGAGTCCATTTCGTTGAGCAAGGAGTAGTTCTTGTCTATTCTATATTTGGCTTAAGGAACTTTATCTGTGCTCATTTCAATCTCTGGTTTTATGCAGCACCCCAACTCACCTTTCCCCTTAAGCAAGCATAAGTTGGTTTTCTAAATTTGAGACCCTGTTCTGTTTTGTAATCCAGTTCCTGTGTAGCCAAGTTTACATTCCGTGTATTAGTGATATCTTATGATGTTTCTTTTTCTGTGTGACTTATTTCAGTTAGAATCATCATACCTGAATCCACTCATTATGCTGCTACGGGCCTGATGACATAGATTTCATTGCTGAGTGATATTGCATTGTACGTAAGTACCACAACTTCTTTATCCATTTTTCACTTTCTGCGATATTGAACTTGTTCCATAAACGAGGTTCTTGTAAACAGAGCCGTCCCAAACTTTGGGGTGGCTGTGTCTTTTTGATTTTAATTTCCCTAAGCTATAGGACCATAAGTGGAAGTGCCCTAGGCTCTGTTGCTTTGTTTTTTAGATGTTTCAGGAAACACCATACACCTCTCCCGAGTGGCTCTTGGCAATTTACATCCCGCCCATCAGCATAACAAGGCTCCCAGTTCTCCATGGCCTGTCCTGCCTTTCTGGATTTTACACTTTTTTCAGATGGCCCTTTTGACCGGGGGGAAGTGAGACTTCATTGTAGTGCAGATTTCCTTTGCAAGCTTGCTTGGTTGGCCAAAAAGGGCGTATGCGTTTTTTCCTGAATATATTCAGGAAAAAACGCATACGCCCTTTTTGGCCAAGTGCATCATTGTGGACGTTCTGCCTCTTTTCCTATGCTTTAAATGCAATTCCAGTCTACCTCCTGAAATCGGTTTCCTGCAATTCTGCCCCGCTTTCAAGTCCTCTTGGCAGTCTTACTTCAGTATATTTTTGGACGATAGCTGTCATTTATAACTCTGCAGGTTTGTGAATTACAGTGCCCCTGAGCTCCTTTCTTCAACTCGCTTTCTTGTGAGCTGGCCGCAACACCGCAGGATTGCTTCAGGCCCTAATCTGGTTCCGGCACGGCACGCTGAGCCTTTGGTTAATTCCTCTTCCTGGTGGGAAATGAGAGTTAAATTTGCCCGTCCAGACACCTCCAGCTAGTCTCTCATTGGTTCTCCCTATTCCTGTTCATCTTCCGCAGAAATTGCAAACTGGGCCAAACAGGAGGTTAAAGGCACTGACTCTCCAAGTCGGGAGAGTGTTAGTAAAGTGTCTGGAATGTTGCACCCGAGTACCAGGGGACGAGAACTGAGACATATTGGAACACGTCTCCCGATCACACGGTTGATCATACTCTGGGTTCCACGTGCATGTTTTAGCTGAAGGAAGAATCCCTTAAACCTGGAGAGTTGAGACCCGTGGAATGGGTACCATGCAATATGACTTCAAAGGGTCTTCATTTGCTCACCGAACCTCTCCAATCCTATCACTGCTGCGTTTATGCCCCTGTACACACGCTTGATTTTCTTTCAGAGACATAGCAATCCATAGGTTTTAAGATACTTACTAGTCAGGTACATTCTTAGGCGTTTAATATGGGGTGTTGAGTCCATTTCGTTGAGCAAGGAGTAGTTCTTGTCTATTCCATATTTGGCTTAAGGAACTTTATCTGTGCTCATTTCAATCTCTGGTTTTATGCAGCACCCCAACTCACCTTTCCCCTTAAGCAAGCATAAGTTGGTTTTCTAAATTTGAGACCCTGTTCTGTTTTGTAATCCAGTTCCTGTGTAGCCAAGTTTACATCCCGTGTATTAGTGATATCTTATGATGTTTCTTTTTCTGTGTGACTTATTTCAGTTAGAATCATCATACCTGAATCCACTCATTATGCTGCTACGGGCCTGATGACATAGATTTCATTGCTGAGTGATATTGCATTGTACATAAGTACCACAACTTCTTTATCCATTTTTCACTTTCTGCGATATTGAACTTGTACCGTAAACGAGGTTCTTGTAAACAGAGCCGTCCCAAACTTTGGGGTGGCTGTGTCTTTTTGATTTTAATTTCCCTAAGCTATAGGACCATAAGTGGAAGTGCCCTAGGCTCTGTTGCTTTGTTTTTTAGATGTTTCAGGAAACACCATACACCTCTCCCGAGTGGCTGTTGGCAATTTACATCCCGCCCATCAGCATAACAAGGCTCCCAGTTCTCCATGGCCTGTCCTGCCTTTCTGGATTTTACACTTTTTTCAGATGGCCCTTTTGACCGGGGGGAAGTGAGACTTCATTGTAGTGCAGATTTCCTTTGCAAGCTTGCTTGGTTGGCCAAAAAGGGCGTATGCGTTTTTTCCTGAATATATTCAGGAAAAAACGCATACGCCCTTTTTGGCCAAGTGCATCATTGTGGACGTTCTGCCTCTTTTCCTATGCTTTAAATGCAATTCCAGTCTACCTCCTGAAATCGGTTTCCTGCAATTCTGCCCCGCTTTCAAGTCCTCTTGGCAGTCTTACTTCAGTATATTTTTGGACGATAGCTGTCATTTATAACTCTGCAGGTTTGTGAATTACAGTGCCCCTGAGCTCCTTTCTTCAACTCGCTTTCTTGTGAGCTGGCCGCAACACCGCAGGATTGCTTCAGGCCCTAATCTGGTTCCGGCACGGCACGCTGAGCCTTTGGTTAATTCCTCTTCCTGGTGGGAAATGAGAGTTAAATTTGCCCGTCCAGACACCTCCAGCTAGTCTCTCATTGGTTCTCCCTATTCCTGTTCATCTTCCGCAGAAATTGCAAACTGGGCCAAACAGGAGGTTAAAGGCACTGACTCTCCAAGTCGGGAGAGTGTTAGTAAAGTGTCTGGAATGTTGCACCCGAGTACCAGGGGACGAGAACTGAGACATATTGGAACACGTCTCCCGATCACACGGTTGATCATACTCTGGGTTCCACGTGCATGTTTTAGCTGAAGGAAGAATCCCTTAAACCTGGAGAGTTGAGACCCGTGGAATGGGTACCATGCAATATGACTTCAAAGGGTCTTCATTTGCTCACCGAACCTCTCCAATCCTATCACTGCTGCGTTTATGCCCCTGTACACACGCTTGATTTTCTTTCAGAGACATAGCAATCCATAGGTTTTAAGATACTTACTAGTCAGGTACATTCTTAGGCGTTTAATATGGGGTGTTGAGTCCATTTCGTTGAGCAAGGAGTAGTTCTTGTCTATTCCATATTTGGCTTAAGGAACTTTATCTGTGCTCATTTCAATCTCTGGTTTTATGCAGCACCCCAACTCACCTTTCCCCTTAAGCAAGCATAAGTTGGTTTTCTAAATTTGAGACCCTGTTCTGTTTTGTAATCCAGTTCCTGTGTAGCCAAGTTTACATCCCGTGTATTAGTGATATCTTATGATGTTTCTTTTTCTGTGTGACTTATTTCAGTTAGAATCATCATACCTGAATCCACTCATTATGCTGCTACGGGCCTGATGACATAGATTTCATTGCTGAGTGATATTGCATTGTACGTAAGTACCACAACTTCTTTATCCATTTTTCACTTTCTGCGATATTGAACTTGTACCGTAAACGAGGTTCTTGTAAACAGAGCCGTCCCAAACTTTGGGGTGGCTGTGTCTTTTTGATTTTAATTTCCCTAAGCTATAGGACCATAAGTGGAAGTGCCCTAGGCTCTGTTGCTTTGTTTTTTAGATGTTTCAGGAAACACCATACACCTCTCCCGAGTGGCTGTTGGCAATTTACATCCCGCCCATCAGCATAACAAGGCTCCCAGTTCTCCATGGCCTGTCCTGCCTTTCTGGATTTTACACTTTTTTCAGATGGCCCTTTTGACCGGGGGGAAGTGAGACTTCATTGTAGTGCAGATTTCCTTTGCAAGCTTGCTTGGTTGGCCAAAAAGGGCGTATGCGTTTTTTCCTGAATATATTCAGGAAAAAACGCATACGCCCTTTTTGGCCAAGTGCATCATTGTGGACGTTCTGCCTCTTTTCCTATGCTTTAAATGCAATTCCAGTCTACCTCCTGAAATCGGTTTCCTGCAATTCTGCCCCGCTTTCAAGTCCTCTTGGCAGCCTTACTTCAGTATATTTTTGGACGATAGCTGTCATTAATAACTCTGCAGGTTTGTGAATTACAGTGCCCCTGAGCTCCTTTCTTCAACTCGCTTTCTTGTGAGCTGGCCGCAACACCACAGGATTGCTTCAGGCCCTAATCTGGTTCCGGCACGGCACGCTGAGCCTTTGGTTAATTCCTCTTCCTGGTGGGAAATAAGAGTTAAATTTGCCCGTCCAGACACCTCCAGCTAGTCTCTCATTGGTTCTCCCTATTCCTGTTCATCTTCCGCAGAAATTGCAAACTGGGCCAAACAGGAGGTTAAAGGCACTGACTCTCCAAGTCGGGAGAGTGTTAGTAAAGCGTCTGGAATGTTGCACCCGAGTACCAGGGGACGAGAACTGAGACATATTGGAACATGTCTCCCGATCACACGGGTGATCATACACTGGGTTCCACATGCATGTTTTACCTGAAGGCAGAATCCCTTAAACCTGGAGAGTTGAGACCCGTGGAATGGGTACCATGCAATATGACTTCAAAGGGTCTTCATTTGCTCACCGAACCTCTCCAATCCTATCACTGCTGCGTTTATGCCCCTGTACACATGCTTGATTTTCTTTCAGAGACATAGCAGTTCATAGGTTTTAAGATACTTACTAGTCAGGTACATTCTTAGGCGTTTAATATGGGGTGTTGAGTCCATTTCGTTGAGCAAGGAGTAGTTCTTGTCTATTCCATATTTGGCTTAAGGAACTTTATCTGTGCTCATTTCAATCTCTGGTTTGATGCAGCACCCCAACTCACCTTTCCCCTTAAGCAAGCATAAGTTGGTTTTCTAAATTTGAGACCCTGTTCTGTTTTGTAATCCAGTTCCTGTGTAGCCAAGTTTACATCCCGTGTATTAGTGATATCTTATGATGTTTCTTTTTCTGTGTGACTTATTTCAGTTAGAATCATCATACCTGAATCCACTCATTATGCTGCTACGGGCCTGATGACATAGATTTCATTGCTGAGTGATATTGCATTGTACGTAAGTACCACAACTTCTTTATCCATTTTTCACTTTCTGCGATATTGAACTTGTACCGTAAACGAGGTTCTTGTAAACAGAGCCGTCCCAAACTTTGGGGTGGCTGTGTCTTTTTGATTTTAATTTCCCTAAGCTATAGGACCATAAGTGGAAGTGCCCTAGGCTCTGTTGCTTTGTTTTTTAGATGTTTCAGGAAACACCATACACCTCTCCCGAGTGGCTGTTGGCAATTTACATCCCGCCCATCAGCATAACAAGGCTCCCAGTTCTCCATGGCCTGTCCTGCCTTTCTGGATTTTACACTTTTTTCAGATGGCCCTTTTGACCGGGGGGAAGTGAGACTTCATTGTAGTGCAGATTTCCTTTGCAAGCTTGCTTGGTTGGCCAAAAAGGGCGTATGCGTTTTTTCCTGAATATATTCAGGAAAAAACGCATACGCCCTTTTTGGCCAAGTGCATCATTGTGGACGTTCTGCCTCTTTTCCTATGCTTTAAATGCAATTCCAGTCTACCTCCTGAAATCGGTTTCCTGCAATTCTGCCCCGCTTTCAAGTCCTCTTGGCAGCCTTACTTCAGTATATTTTTGGACGATAGCTGTCATTAATAACTCTGCAGGTTTGTGAATTACAGTGCCCCTGAGCTCCTTTCTTCAACTCGCTTTCTTGTGAGCTGGCCGCAACACCACAGGATTGCTTCAGGCCCTAATCTGGTTCCGGCACGGCACGCTGAGCCTTTGGTTAATTCCTCTTCCTGGTGGGAAATAAGAGTTAAATTTGCCCGTCCAGACACCTCCAGCTAGTCTCTCATTGGTTCTCCCTATTCCTGTTCATCTTCCGCAGAAATTGCAAACTGGGCCAAACAGGAGGTTAAAGGCACTGACTCTCCAAGTCGGGAGAGTGTTAGTAAAGCGTCTGGAATGTTGCACCCGAGTACCAGGGGACGAGAACTGAGACATATTGGAACATGTCTCCCGATCACACGGGTGATCATACACTGGGTTCCACATGCATGTTTTACCTGAAGGCAGAATCCCTTAAACCTGGAGAGTTGAGACCCGTGGAATGGGTACCATGCAATATGACTTCAAAGGGTCTTCATTTGCTCACCGAACCTCTCCAATCCTATCACTGCTGCGTTTATGCCCCTGTACACATGCTTGATTTTCTTTCAGAGACATAGCAGTTCATAGGTTTTAAGATACTTACTAGTCAGGTACATTCTTAGGCGTTTAATATGGGGTGTTGAGTCCATTTCGTTGAGCAAGGAGTAGTTCTTGTCTATTCCATATTTGGCTTAAGGAACTTTATCTGTGCTCATTTCAATCTCTGGTTTGATGCAGCACCCCAACTCACCTTTCCCCTTAAGCAAGCATAAGTTGGTTTTCTAAATTTGAGACCCTGTTCTGTTTTGTAATCCAGTTCCTGTGTAGCCAAGTTTACATCCCGTGTATTAGTGATATCTTATGATGTTTCTTTTTCTGTGTGACTTATTTCAGTTAGAATCATCATACCTGAATCCACTCATTATGCTGCTACGGGCCTGATGACATAGATTTCATTGCTGAGTGATATTGCATTGTACGTAAGTACCACAACTTCTTTATCCATTTTTCACTTTCTGCGATATTGAACTTGTACCGTAAACGAGGTTCTTGTAAACAGAGCCGTCCCAAACTTTGGGGTGGCTGTGTCTTTTTGATTTTAATTTCCCTAAGCTATAGGACCATAAGTGGAAGTGCCCTAGGCTCTGTTGCTTTGTTTTTTAGATGTTTCAGGAAACACCATACACCTCTCCCGAGTGGCTGTTGGCAATTTACATCCCGCCCATCAGCATAACAAGGCTCCCAGTTCTCCATGGCCTGTCCTGCCTTTCTGGATTTTACACTTTTTTCAGATGGCCCTTTTGACCGGGGGGAAGTGAGACTTCATTGTAGTGCAGATTTCCTTTGCAAGCTTGCTTGGTTGGCCAAAAAGGGCGTATGCGTTTTTTCCTGAATATATTCAGGAAAAAACGCATACGCCCTTTTTGGCCAAGTGCATCATTGTGGACGTTCTGCCTCTTTTCCTATGCTTTAAATGCAATTCCAGTCTACCTCCTGAAATCGGTTTCCTGCAATTCTGCCCCGCTTTCAAGTCCTCTTGGCAGCCTTACTTCAGTATATTTTTGGACGATAGCTGTCATTAATAACTCTGCAGGTTTGTGAATTACAGTGCCCCTGAGCTCCTTTCTTCAACTCGCTTTCTTGTGAGCTGGCCGCAACACCACAGGATTGCTTCAGGCCCTAATCTGGTTCCGGCACGGCACGCTGAGCCTTTGGTTAATTCCTCTTCCTGGTGGGAAATAAGAGTTAAATTTGCCCGTCCAGACACCTCCAGCTAGTCTCTCATTGGTTCTCCCTATTCCTGTTCATCTTCCGCAGAAATTGCAAACTGGGCCAAACAGGAGGTTAAAGGCACTGACTCTCCAAGTCGGGAGAGTGTTAGTAAAGCGTCTGGAATGTTGCACCCGAGTACCAGGGGACGAGAACTGAGACATATTGGAACATGTCTCCCGATCACACGGGTGATCATACACTGGGTTCCACATGCATGTTTTACCTGAAGGCAGAATCCCTTAAACCTGGAGAGTTGAGACCCGTGGAATGGGTACCATGCAATATGACTTCAAAGGGTCTTCATTTGCTCACCGAACCTCTCCAATCCTATCACTGCTGCGTTTATGCCCCTGTACACATGCTTGATTTTCTTTCAGAGACATAGCAGTTCATAGGTTTTAAGATACTTACTAGTCAGGTACATTCTTAGGCGTTTAATATGGGGTGTTGAGTCCATTTCGTTGAGCAAGGAGTAGTTCTTGTCTATTCCATATTTGGCTTAAGGAACTTTATCTGTGCTCATTTCAATCTCTGGTTTGATGCAGCACCCCAACTCACCTTTCCCCTTAAGCAAGCATAAGTTGGTTTTCTAAATTTGAGACCCTGTTCTGTTTTGTAATCCAGTTCCTGTGTAGCCAAGTTTACATCCCGTGTATTAGTGATATCTTATGATGTTTCTTTTTCTGTGTGACTTATTTCAGTTAGAATCATCATACCTGAATCCACTCATTATGCTGCTACGGGCCTGATGACATAGATTTCATTGCTGAGTGATATTGCATTGTACGTAAGTACCACAACTTCTTTATCCATTTTTCACTTTCTGCGATATTGAACTTGTACCGTAAACGAGGTTCTTGTAAACAGAGCCGTCCCAAACTTTGGGGTGGCTGTGTCTTTTTGATTTTAATTTCCCTAAGCTATAGGACCATAAGTGGAAGTGCCCTAGGCTCTGTTGCTTTGTTTTTTAGATGTTTCAGGAAACACCATACACCTCTCCCGAGTGGCTGTTGGCAATTTACATCCCGCCCATCAGCATAACAAGGCTCCCAGTTCTCCATGGCCTGTCCTGCCTTTCTGGATTTTACACTTTTTTCAGATGGCCCTTTTGACCGGGGGGAAGTGAGACTTCATTGTAGTGCAGATTTCCTTTGCAAGATTGCTTGGTTGGCCAAAAAGGGCGTATGCGTTTTTTCCTGAATATATTCAGGAAATATATTCCTGAATATATTCAGGAAAAAACGCATACGCCCTTTTTGGCCAAGTGCATCATTGTGGACGTTCTGCCTCTTTTCCTATGCTTTAAATGCAATTCCAGTCTACCTCCTGAAATCGGTTTCCTGCAATTCTGCCCCGCTTTCAAGTCCTCTTGGCAGCCTTACTTCAGTATATTTTTGGACGATAGCTGTCATTTATAACTCTGCAGGTTTGTGAATTACAGTGCCCCTGAGCTCCTTTCTTCAACTCGCTTTCTTGTGAGCTGGCCGCAACACCGCAGGATTGCTTCAGGCCCTAATCTGGTTCCGGCACGGCACGCTGAGCCTTTGGTTAATTCCTCTTCCTGGTGGGAAATGAGAGTTAAATTTGCCCGTCCAGACACCTCCAGCTAGTCTCTCATTGGTTCTCCCTATTCCTGTTCATCTTCCGCAGAAATTGCAAACTGGTCCAAACAGGAGGTTAAAGGCACTGACTCTCCAAGTCGGGAGAGTGTTAGTAAAGCGTCTGGAATGTTGCACCCGAGTACCAGGGGACGAGAACTGAGACATATTGGAACACGTCTCCCAATCACACGGTTGATCATACTCTGGGTTCCACGTGCATGTTTTAGCTGAAGGAAGAATCCCTTAAACCTGGAGAGTTGAGACCCGTGGAATGGGTACCATGCAATATGACTTCAAAGGGTCTTCATTTGCTCACCGAACCTCTCCAATCCTATCACTGCTGCGTTTATGCCCCTGTACACATGCTTGATTTTCTTTCAGAGACATAGCAGTGCATAGGTTTTAAGATACTTACTAGTCAGGTACATTCTTAGGCATTTAATATGGGGTGTTGAGTCCATTTCGTTGAGCAAGGAGTAGTTCTTGTCTATTCTATATTTGGCTTAAGGAACTTTATCTGTGCTCATTTCAATCTCTGGTTTTATGCAGCACCCCAACTCACCTTTCCCCTTAAGCAAGCATAAGTTGGTTTTCTAAATTTGAGACCCTGTTCTGTTTTGTAATCCAGTTCCTGTGTAGCCAAGTTTACATTCCGTGTATTAGTGATATCTTATGATGTTTCTTTTTCTGTGTGACTTATTTCAGTTAGAATCATCATACCTGAATCCACTCATTATGCTGCTACGGGCCTGATGACATAGATTTCATTGCTGAGTGATATTGCATTGTACGTAAGTACCACAACTTCTTTATCCATTTTTCACTTTCTGCGATATTGAACTTGTTCCATAAACGAGGTTCTTGTAAACAGAGCCGTCCCAAACTTTGGGGTGGCTGTGTCTTTTTGATTTTAATTTCCCTAAGCTATAGGACCATAAGTGGAAGTGCCCTAGGCTCTGTTGCTTTGTTTTTTAGATGTTTCAGGAAACACCATACACCTCTCCCGAGTGGCTGTTGGCAATTTACATCCCGCCCATCAGCATAACAAGGCTCCCAGTTCTCCATGGCCTGTCCTGCCTTTCTGGATTTTACACTTTTTTCAGATGGTCCTTTTGACCGGGGGGAAGTGAGACTTCATTGTAGTGCAGATTTCCTTTGCAAGCTTGCTTGGTTGGCCAAAAAGGGCGTATGCGTTTTTTCCTGAATATATTCAGGAAAAAACGCATACGCCCTTTTTGGCCAAGTGCATCATTGTGGACGTTCTGCCTCTTTTCCTATGCTTTAAATGCAATTCCAGTCTACCTCCTGAAATCGGTTTCCTGCAATTCTGCCCCGCTTTCAAGTCCTCTTGGCAGCCTTACTTCAGTATATTTTTGGACGATAGCTGTCATTTATAACTCTGCAGGTTTGTGAATTACAGTGCCCCTGAGCTCCTTTCTTCAACTCGCTTTCTTGTGAGCTGGCCGCAACACCGCAGGATTGCTTCAGGCCCTAATCTGGTTCCGGCACGGCACGCTGAGCCTTTGGTTAATTCCTCTTCCTGGTGGGAAATGAGAGTTAAATTTGCCCGTCCAGACACCTCCAGCTAGTCTCTCATTGGTTCTCCCTATTCCTGTTCATCTTCCGCAGAAATTGCAAACTGGGCCAAACAGGAGGTTAAAGGCACTGACTCTCCAAGTCGGGAGAGTGTTAGTAAAGCGTCTGGAATGTTGCACCCGAGTACCAGGGGACGAGAACTGAGACATATTGGAACACGTCTCCCGATCACATGGTTGATCATACTCTGGGTTCCACGTGCATGTTTTAGCTGAAGGAAGAATCCCTTAAACCTGGAGAGTTGAGACCCGTGGAATGGGTACCATGCAATATGACTTCAAAGGGTCTTCATTTGCTCACCGAACCTCTCCAATCCTATCACTGCTGCGTTTATGCCCCTGTACACACGCTTGATTTTCTTTCAGAGACATAGCAATCCATAGGTTTTAAGATAATTACTAGTCAGGTACATTCTTAGGCGTTTAATATGGGGTGTTGAGTCCATTTCGTTGAGCAAGGAGTAGTTCTTGTCTATTCCATATTTGGCTTAAGGAACTTTATCTGTGCTCATTTCAATCTCTGGTTTGATGCAGCACCCCAACTCACCTTTCCCCTTAAGCAAGCATAAGTTGGTTTTCTAAATTTGAGACCCTGTTCTGTTTTGTAATCCAGTTCCTGTGTAGCCAAGTTTACATCCCGTGTATTAGTGATATCTTATGATGTTTCTTTTTCTGTGTGACTTATTTCAGTTAGAATCATCATACCTGAATCCACTCATTATGCTGCTACGGGCCTGATGACATAGATTTCATTGCTGAGTGATATTGCATTGTACGTAAGTACCACAACTTCTTTATCCATTTTTCACTTTCTGCGATATTGAACTTGTACCGTAAACGAGGTTCTTGTAAACAGAGCCGTCCCAAACTTTGGGGTGGCTGTGTCTTTTTGATTTTAATTTCCCTAAGCTATAGGACCATAAGTGGAAGTGCCCTAGGCTCTGTTGCTTTGTTTTTTAGATGTTTCAGGAAACACCATACACCTCTCCCGAGTGGCTGTTGGCAATTTACATCCCGCCCATCAGCATAACAAGGCTCCCAGTTCTCCATGGCCTGTCCTGCCTTTCTGGATTTTACACTTTTTTCAGATGGCCCTTTTGACCGGGGGGAAGTGAGACTTCATTGTAGTGCAGATTTCCTTTGCAAGCTTGCTTGGTTGGCCAAAAAGGGCGTATGCGTTTTTTCCTGCACGAAAATACGCATACGCCCTTTTTGGCCAAGTGCATCATTGTGGACGTTCTGCCTCTTTTCCTATGCTTTAAATGCAATTCCAGTCTACCTCCTGAAATCGGTTTCCTGCAATTCTGCCCCGCTTTCAAGTCCTCTTGGCAGCCTTACTTCAGTATATTTTTGGATGATAGCTGTCATTTATAACTCTGCAGGTTTGTGAATTACAGTGCCCCTGAGCTCCTTTCTTCAACTCGCTTTCTTGTGAGCTGGCCGCAACACCGCAGGATTGCTTCAGGCCCTAATCTGGTTCCGGCACGGCACGCTGAGCCTTTGGTTAATTCCTCTTCCTGGTGGGAAATGAGAGTTAAATTTGCCCGTCCAGACACCTCCACCTAGTCTCTCATTGGTTCTCCCTATTCCTGTTCATCTTCCTCAGAAATTGCAAATGGGCCAAACAGGAGGTTAAAGGCACTGACTCTCCACGTCGGGAGAGTGTTAGTAAAGCGTCTGGAATGTTGCACCCGAGTACCAGGGGACGAGAACTGAGACATATTGGAACATGTCTCCCGACCACACGGTTGATCATACTCTGGGTTCCATGTGCATGTTTTACCTGAAGGCAGAATCCCTTAAACCTGGAGAGTTGAGTCCCGTGGAATGGGTACCATGCAATATGACTTCAAAGGGTCTTCATTTGCTCACCGAACCTCTCCAATCCTATCACTGCTGCGTTTATGCCCCTGTACACATGCTTGATTTTCTTTCAGACACATAGCAATCCATAGGTTTTAAGATACTTACTAGTCAGGTACATTCTTAGGCGTTTAATATGGGGTGTTGAGTCCATTTCGTTGAGCAAGGAGTAGTTCTTGTCTATTCCATATTTGGCTTATGGAACTTTATCTGTGCTCATTTCAATCTCTGGTTTTATGCAGCACCCCAACTCACCTTTCCCCTTAAGCAAGCATAAGTTGGTTTTCTAAATTTGAGACCCTGTTCTGTTTTGTAATCCAGTTCCTGTGTAGCCAAGTTTACATTCCGTGTATTAGAGATATCTTATGATGTTTCTTTTTCTGTGTGACTTATTTCAGTTAGAATCATCATACCTGAATCCACTCATTATGCTGCTACGGGCCTGATGACATAGATTTCATTGCTGAGTGATATTGCATTGTACGTAAGTACCACAACTTCTTTATCCATTTTTCACTTTCTGCGATATTGAACTTGTTCCGTAAACGAGGTTCTTGTAAACAGAGCCGTCCCAAACTTTGGGGTGGCTGTGTCTTTTGGATTTTAATTTCCCTAAGCTATAGGACCATAAGTGGAAGTGCCCTAGGCTCTGTTGCTTTGTTTTTTAGATGTTTCAGGAAACACCATACACCTCTCCCGAGTGGCTCTTGGCAATTTACATCCCGCCCATCAGCATAACAAGGCTCCCAGTTCTCCATGGCCTGTCCTGCCTTTCTGGATTTTACACTTTTTTCAGATGGCCCTTTTGACCGGGGGGAAGTGAGACTTCATTGTAGTGCAGATTTCCTTTGCAAGCTTGCTTGGTTGGCCAAAAAGGGCGTATGCGTTTTTTCCTGAATATATTCAGGAAAAAACGCATACGCCCTTTTTGGCCAAGTGCATCATTGTGGACGTTCTGCCTCTTTTCCTATGCTTTAAATGCAATTCCAGTCTACCTCCTGAAATCGGTTTCCTGCAATTCTGCCCCGCTTTCAAGTCCTCTTGGCAGCCTTACTTCAGTATATTTTTGGACGATAGCTGTCATTTATAACTCTGCAGGTTTGTGAATTACAGTGCCCCTGAGCGCCTTTCTTCAACTCGCTTTCTTGTGAGCTGGCCGCAACACCGCAGGATTGCTTCAGGCCCTAATCTGGTTCCGGCACGGCACGCTGAGCCTTTGGTTAATTCCTCTTCCTGGTGGGAAATGAGAGTTAAATTTGCCCGTCCAGACACCTCCAGCTAGTCTCTCATTGGTTCTCCCTATTCCTGTTCATCTTCCGCAGAAATTGCAAACTGGGCCAAACAGGAGGTTAAAGGCACTGACTCTCCAAGTCGGGAGAGTGTTAGTAAAGCGTCTGGAATGTTGCACCCGAGTACCAGGGGACGAGAACTGAGACATATTGGAACACGTCTCCCGATCACACGGTTGATCATACTCTGGGTTCCACGTGCATGTTTTAGCTGAAGGAAGAATCCCTTAAACCTGGAGAGTTGAGACCCGTGGAATGGGTACCATGCAATATGACTTCAAAGGGTCTTCATTTGCTCACCGAACCTCTCCAATCCTATCACTGCTGCGTTTGTGCCCCTGTACACACGCTTGATTTTCTTTCAGAGACATAGCAATCCATAGGTTTTAAGATACTTACTAGTCAGGTACATTCTTAGGCGTTTAATATGGGGTGTTGAGTCCATTTCGTTGAGCAAGGAGTAGTTCTTGTCTATTCTATATTTGGCTTAAGGAACTTTATCTGTGCTCATTTCAATCTCTGGTTTTATGCAGCACCCCAACTCACCTTTCCCCTTAAGCAAGCATAAGTTGGTTTTCTAAATTTGAGACCCTGTTCTGTTTTGTAATCCAGTTCCTGTGTAGCCAAGTTTACATCCCGTGTATTAGTGGTATCTTATGATGTTTCTTTTTCTGTGTGACTTATTTCAGTTAGAATCATCATACCTGAATCCACTCATTATGCTGCTACGGGCCTGATGACATAGATTTCATTGCTGAGTGATATTGCATTGTACGTAAGTACCACAACTTCTTTATCCATTTTTCACTTTCTGCGATATTGAACTTGTACCGTAAACGAGGTTCTTGTAAACAGAGCCGTCCCAAACTTTGGGGTGGCTGTGTCTTTTTGATTTTAATTTCCCTAAGCTATAGGACCATAAGTGGAAGTGCCCTAGGCTCTGTTGCTTTGTTTTTTAGATGTTTCAGGAAACACCATACACCTCTCCCGAGTGGCTGTTGGCAATTTACATCCCACCCATCAGCATAACAAGGCTCCCAGTTCTCCATGGCCTGTCCTGCCTTTCTGGATTTTACACTTTTTTCAGATGGCCCTTTTGACCGGGGGGAAGTGAGACTTCATTGTAGTGCAGATTTCCTTTGCAAGCTTGCTTGGTTGGCCAAAAAGGGCGTATGCGTTTTTTCCTGAATATATTCAGGAAAAAACGCATACGCCCTTTTTGGCCAAGTGCATCATTGTGGACGTTCTGCCTCTTTTCCTATGCTTTAAATGCAATTCCAGTCTACCTCCTGAAATCGGTTTCCTGCAATTCTGCCCCGCTTTCAAGTCCTCTTGGCAGCCTTACTTCAGTATATTTTTGGACGATAGCTGTCATTTATAACTCTGCAGGTTTGTGAATTACAGTGCCCCTGAGCGCCTTTCTTCAACTCGCTTTCTTGTGAGCTGGCCGCAACACCGCAGGATTGCTTCAGGCCCTAATCTGGTTCCGGCACGGCACGCTGAGCCTTTGGTTAATTCCTCTTCCTGGTGGGAAATGAGAGTTAAATTTGCCCGTCCAGACACCTCCAGCTAGTCTCTCATTGGTTCTCCCTATTCCTGTTCATCTTCCGCAGAAATTGCAAAGTGGGCCAAACAGGAGGTTAAAGGCACTGACTCTCCAAGTCGGGAGAGTGTTAGTAAAGCGTCTGGAATGTTGCACCCGAGTACCAGGGGACGAGAACTGAGACATATTGGAACACGTCTCCCGATCACACGGTTGATCATACTCTGGGTTCCACGTGCATGTTTTAGCTGAAGGAAGAATCCCTTAAACCTGGAGAGTTGAGACCCGTGGAATGGGTACCATGCAATATGACTTCAAAGGGTCTTCATTTGCTCACCGAACCTCTCCAATCCTATCACTGCTGCGTTTATGCCCCTGTACACATGCTTGATTTTCTTTCAGAGACATAGCAGTGCATAGGTTTTAAGATACTTACTAGTCAGGTACATTCTTAGGCGTTTAATATGGGGTGTTGAGTCCATTTCGTTGAGCAAGGAGTAGTTCTTGTCTATTCTATATTTGGCTTAAGGAACTTTATCTGTGCTCATTTCAATCTCTGGTTTTATGCAGCACCCCAACTCACCTTTCCCCTTAAGCAAGCATAAGTTGGTTTTCTAAATTTGAGACCCTGTTCTGTTTTGTAATCCAGTTCTTGTGTAGCCAAGTTTACATTCCGTGTATTAGTGATATCTTATGATGTTTCTTTTTCTGTGTGACTTATTTCAGTTAGAATCATCATACCTGAATCCACTCATTATGCTGCTACGGGCCTGATGACATAGATTTCATTGCTGAGTGATATTGCATTGTACGTAAGTACCACAACTTCTTTATCCATTTTTCACTTTCTGCGATATTGAACTTGTACCGTAAACGAGGTTCTTGTAAACAGAGCCGTCCCAAACTTTGGGGTGGCTGTGTCTTTTTGATTTTAATTTCCCTAAGCTATAGGACCATAAGTGGAAGTGCCCTAGGCTCTGTTGCTTTGTTTTTTAGATGTTTCAGGAAACACCATACACCTCTCCCGAGTGGCTGTTGGCAATTTACATCCCGCCCATCAGCATAACAAGGCTCCCAGTTCTCCATGGCCTGTCCTGCCTTTCTGGATTTTACACTTTTTTCAGATGGCCCTTTTGACCGGGGGGAAGTGAGACTTCATTGTAGTGCAGATTTCCTTTGCAAGCTTGCTTGGTTGGCCAAAAAGGGCGTATGCGTTTTTTCCTGAATATATTCAGGAAAAAACGCATACGCCCTTTTTGGCCAAGTGCATCATTGTGGACGTTCTGCCTCTTTTCCTATGCTTTAAATGCAATTCCAGTCTACCTCCTGAAATCGGTTTCCTGCAATTCTGCCCCGCTTTCAAGTCCTCTTGGCAGCCTTACTTCAGTATATTTTTGGACGATAGCTGTCATTTATAACTCTGCAGGTTTGTGAATTACAGTGCCCCTGAGCTCCTTTCTTCAACTCGCTTTCTTGTGAGCTGGCCGCAACACCGCAGGATTGCTTCAGGCCCTAATCTGGTTCCGGCACGGCACGCTGAGCCTTTGGTTAATTCCTCTTCCTGGTGGGAAATGAGAGTTAAATTTGCCCGTCCAGACACCTCCAGCTAGTCTCTCATTGGTTCTCCCTATTCCTGTTCATCTTCCGCAGAAATTGCAAACTGGGCCAAACAGGAGGTTAAAGGCACTGACTCTCCAAGTCGGGAGAGTGTTAGTAAAGCATCTGGAAAGTTGCACCCGAGTACCAGGGGCCGAGAACTGAGACATATTGGAACACGTCTCCCGATCACACGGTTGATCATACTCTGGGTTCCACGTGCATGTTTTACCTGAAGGCAGAATCCCTTAAACCTGGAGAGTTGAGACCCGTGGAATGGGTACCATGCAATATGACTTCAAAGGGTCTTCATTTGCTCACCGAACGTCTCCAATCCTATCACTGCTGCGTTTATGCCCCTGTACACACGCTTGATTTTCTTTCAGAGACATAGCAATCCATAGGTTTTAAGATACTTACTAGTCAGGTACATTCTTAGGCGTTTAATATGGGGTGTTGAGTCCATTTCGTTGAGCAAGGAGTAGTTCTTGTCTATTCCATATTTGGCTTAAGGAACTTTATCTGTGCTCATTTCAATCTCTGGTTTGATGCAGCACCCCAACTCACCTTTCCCCTTAAGCAAACATAAGTTGGTTTTCTAAATTTGAGACCCTGTTCTGTTTTGTAATCCAGTTCCTGTGTAGCCAAGTTTACATCCCGTGTATTAGTGATATCTTATGATGTTTCTTTTTCTGTGTGACTTATTTCAGTTAGAATCATCATACCTGAATCCACTCATTATGCTGCTACGGGCCTGATGACATAGATTTCATTGCTGAGTGATATTGCATTGTACGTAAGTACCACAACTTCTTTATCCATTTTTCACTTTCTGCGATATTGAACTTGTACCGTAAACGAGGTTCTTGTAAACAGAGCCGTCCCAAACTTTGGGGTGGCTGTGTCTTTTTGATTTTAATTTCCCTAAGCTATAGGACCATAAGTGGAAGTGCCCTAGGCTCTGTTGCTTTGTTTTTTAGATGTTTCAGGAAACACCATACACCTCTCCCGAGTGGCTGTTGGCAATTTACATCCCGCCCATCAGCATAACAAGGCTCCCAGTTCTCCATGGCCTGTCCTGCCTTTCTGGATTTTACACTTTTTTCAGATGGCCCTTTTGACCGGGGGGAAGTGAGACTTCATTGTAGTGCAGATTTCCTTTGCAAGCTTGCTTGGTTGGCCAAAAAGGGCGTATGCGTTTTTTCCTGAATATATTCAGGAAAAAACGCATACGCCCTTTTTGGCCAAGTGCATCATTGTGGACGTTCTGCCTCTTTTCCTATGCTTTAAATGCAATTCCAGTCTACCTCCTGAAATCGGTTTCCTGCAATTCTGCCCCGCTTTCAAGTCCTCTTGGCAGCCTTACTTCAGTATATTTTTGGACGATAGCTGTCATTTATAACTCTGCAGGTTTGTGAATTACAGTGCCCCTGAGCTCCTTTCTTCAACTCGCTTTCTTGTGAGCTGGCCGCAACACCGCAGGATTGCTTCAGGCCCTAATCTGGTTCTCCACGGCACGCAGAGCCTTTGGTTAATTCCTCTTCCTGGTGGGAAATGAGAGTTAAATTTGCCCGTCCAGACACCTCCAGCTAGTCTCTCATTGGTTCTCCCTATTCCTGTTCATCTTCCGCAGAAATTGCAAACTGGGCCAAACAGGAGGTTAAAGGCACTGACTCTCCAAGTCGGGAGAGTGTTAGTAAAGCGTCTGGAATGTTGCACCCGAGTACCAGGGGACGAGAACTGAGACATATTGGAACACGTCTCCCGATCACACGGTTGATCATACTCTGGGTTCCACCTGCATGTTTTAGCTGAAGGAAGAATCCCTTAAACCTGGAGAGTTGAGACCCGTGGAATGGGTACCATGCAATATGACTTCAAAGGGTCTTCATTTGCTCACCGAACGTCTCCAATACTATCACTGCTGCGTTTATGCCCCTGTACACACGCTTGATTTTCTTTCAGAGACATAGCAATCCATAGGTTTTAAGATACTTACTAGTCAGGTACATTCTTAGGCGTTTAATATGGGGTGTTGAGTCCATTTCGTTGAGCAAGGAGTCGTTCTTGTCTATTCTATATTTGGCTTAAGGAACTTTATCTGTGCTCATTTCAATCTCTGGTTTGATGCAGCACCCCAACTCACCTTTCCCCTTAAGCAAGCATAAGTTGGTTTTCTAAATTTGAGACCCTGTTCTGTTTTGTAATCCAGTTCCTGTGTAGCCAAGTTTACATCCCGTGTATTAGTGATATCTTATGATGTTTCTTTTTCTGTGTGACTTATTTCAGTTAGAATCATCATACCTGAATCCACTCATTATGCTGCTACGGGCCTGATGACATAGATTTCATTGCTGAGTGATATTGCATTGTACGTAAGTACCACAACTTCTTTATCCATTTTTCACTTTCTGCGATATTGAACTTGTACCGTAAACGAGGTTCTTGTAAACAGAGCCGTCCCAAACTTTGGGGTGGCTGTGTCTTTTTGATTTTAATTTCCCTAAGCTATAGGACCATAAGTGGAAGTGCCCTAGGCTCTGTTGCTTTGTTTTTTAGATGTTTCAGGAAACACCATACACCTCTCCCGAGTGGCTCTTGGCAATTTACATCCCGCCCATCAGCATAACAAGGCTCCCAGTTCTCCATGGCCTGTCCTGCCTTTCTGGATTTTACACTTTTTTCAGATAGCCCTTTTGACCGGGGGGAAGTGAGACTTCATTGTAGTGCAGATTTCCTTTGCAAGCTTGCTTGGTTGGCCAAAAAGGGCGTATGCGTTTTTTCCTGAATATATTCAGGAAAAAACGCATACGCCCTTTTTGGCCAAGTGCATCATTGTGGACGTTCTGCCTCTTTTCCTATGCTTTAAATGCAATTCCAGTCTACCTCCTGAAATCGGTTTCCTGCAATTCTGCCCCGCTTTCAAGTCCTCTTGGCAGCCTTACTTCAGTATATTTTTGGACGATAGCTGTCATTTATAACTCTGCAGGTTTGTGAATTACAGTGCCCCTGAGCTCCTTTCTTCAACTCGCTTTCTTGTGAGCTGGCCGCAACACCGCAGGATTGCTTCAGGCCCTAATCTGGTTCCGGCACGGCACGCTGAGCCTTTGGTTAATTCCTCTTCCTGGTGGGAAATGAGAGTTAAATTTGCCCGTCCAGACACCTCCAGCTAGTCTCTCATTGGTTCTCCCTATTCCTGTTCATCTTCCGCAGAAATTGCAAACTGGGCCAAACAGGAGGTTAAAGGCACTGACTCTCCAAGTCGGGAGAGTGTTAGTAAAGCATCTGGAATGTTGCACCCGAGTACCAGGGGACGAGAACTGAGACATATTGGAACACGTCTCCCGATCACACGGTTGATCATACTCTGGGTTCCACGTGCATGTTTTACCTGAAGGCAGAATCCCTTAAACCTGGAGATTTGAGACCCGTGGAATGGGTACCATGCAATATGACTTCAAAGGGTCTTCATTTGCTCACCGAACGTCTCCAATCCTATCACTGCTGCGTTTATGCCCCTGTACACACGCTTGATTTTCTTTCAGAGACATAACAATCCATAGGTTTTAAGATACTTACTAGTCAGGTACATTCTTAGGCGTTTAATATGGGGTGTTGAGTCCATTTCGTTGAGCAAGGAGTAGTTCTTGTCTATTCCATATTTGGCTTAAGGAACTTTATCTGTGCTCATTTCAATCTCTGGTTTGATGCAGCACCCCAACTCACCTTTCCCCTTAAGCAAACATAAGTTGGTTTTCTAAATTTGAGACCCTGTTCTGTTTTGTAATCCAGTTCCTGTGTAGCCAAGTTTACATCCCGTGTATTAGTGATATCTTATGATGTTTCTTTTTCTGTGTGACTTATTTCAGTTAGAATCATCATACCTGAATCCACTCATTATGCTGCTACGGGCCTGATGACATAGATTTCATTGCTGAGTGATATTGCATTGTACGTAAGTACCACAACTTCTTTATCCATTTTTCACTTTCTGCGATATTGAACTTGTACCGTAAACGAGGTTCTTGTAAACAGAGCCGTCCCAAACTTTGGGGTGGCTGTGTCTTTTTGATTTTAATTTCCCTAAGCTATAGGACCATAAGTGGAAGTGCCCTAGGCTCTGTTGCTTTGTTTTTTAGATGTTTCAGGAAACACCATACACCTCTCCCGAGTGGCTGTTGGCAATTTACATCCCGCCCATCAGCATAACAAGGCTCCCAGTTCTCCATGGCCTGTCCTGCCTTTCTGGATTTTACACTTTTTTCAGATGGCCCTTTTGACCGGGGGGAAGTGAGACTTCATTGTAGTGCAGATTTCCTTTGCAAGCTTGCTTGGTTGGCCAAAAAGGGCGTATGCGTTTTTTCCTGAATATATTCAGGAAAAAACGCATACGCCCTTTTTGGCCAAGTGCATCATTGTGGACGTTCTGCCTCTTTTCCTATGCTTTAAATGCAATTCCAGTCTACCTCCTGAAATCGGTTTCCTGCAATTCTGCCCCGCTTTCAAGTCCTCTTGGCAGCCTTACTTCAGTATATTTTTGGACGATAGCTGTCATTTATAACTCTGCAGGTTTGTGAATTACAGTGCCCCTGAGCTCCTTTCTTCAACTCGCTTTCTTGTGAGCTGGCCGCAACACCGCAGGATTGCCTCAGGCCCTAATCTGGTTCCGGCACGGCACGCTGAGCCTTTGGTTAATTCCTCTTCCTGGTGGCAAATGAGAGTTAAATTTGCCCGTCCAGACACCTCCAGCTAGTCTCTCATTGGTTCTCCCTATTCCTGTTCATCTTCCGCAGAAATTGCAAACTGGGCCAAACAGGAGGTTAAAGGCACTGACTCTCCAAGTCGGGAGAGTGTTAGTAAAGCGTCTGGAATGTTGCACCCGAGTACCAGGGGACGAGAACTGAGACATATTGGAACACGTCTCCCGATCACACGGTTGATCATACTCTGGGTTCCACGTGCATGTTTTAGCTGAAGGAAGAATCCCTTAAACCTGGAGAGTTGAGACCCGTGGAATGGGTACCATGCAATATGACTTCAAAGGGTCTTCATTTGCTCACCGAACCTCTCCAATCCTATCACTGCTGCGTTTATGCCCCTGTACACACGCTTGATTTTCTTTCAGACACATAGCAATCCATAGGTTTTAAGATACTTACTAGTCAGGTACATTCTTAGGCGTTTAATATGGGGTGTTGAGTCCATTTCGTTGAGCAAGGAGTAGTTCTTGTCTATTCCATATTTGGCTTAAGGAACTTTATCTGTGCTCATTTCAATCTCTGGTTTTATGCAGCACCCCAACTCACCTTTCCCCTTAAGCAAGCATAAGTTGGTTTTCTAAATTTGAGACCCTGTTCTGTTTTGTAATCCAGTTCCTGTGTAGCCAAGTTTACATCCCGTGTATTAGTGATATCTTATGATGTTTCTTTTTCTGTGTGACTTATTTCAGTTAGAATCATCATACCTGAATCCACTCATTATGCTGCTACGGGCCTGATGACATAGATTTCATTGCTGAGTGATATTGCATTGTACGTAAGTACCACAACTTCTTTATCCATTTTTCACTTTCTGCACTATTGAACTTGTACCGTAAACGAGGTTCTTGTAAACAGAGCCGTCCCAAACTTTGGGGTGGCTGTGTCTTTTTGATTTTAATTTCCCTAAGCTATAGGACCATAAGTGGAAGTGCCCTAGGCTCTGTTGCTTTGTTTTTTAGATGTTTCAGGAAACACCATACACCTCTCCCGAGTGGCTGTTGGCAATTTACATCCCGCCCATCAGCATAACAAGGCTCCCAGTTCTCCATGGCCTGTCCTGCCTTTCTGGATTTTACACTTTTTTCAGATGGCCCTTTTGACCGGGGGGAAGTGAGACTTCATTGTAGTGCAGATTTCCTTTGCAAGCTTGCTTGGTTGGCCAAAAAGGGCGTATGCGTTTTTTCCTGAATATATTCAGGAAAAAACGCATACGCCCTTTTTGGCCAAGTGCATCATTGTGGACGTTCTGCCTCTTTTCCTATGCTTTAAATGCAATTCCAGTCTACCTCCTGAAATCGGTTTCCTGCAATTCTGCCCCGCTTTCAAGTCCTCTTGGCAGCCTTACTTCAGTATATTTTTGGACGATAGCTGTCATTTATAACTCTGCAGGTTTGTGAATTACAGTGCCCCTGAGCTCCTTTCTTCAACTCGCTTTCTTGTGAGCTGGCCGCAACACCGCAGGATTGCTTCAGGCCCTAATCTGGTTCCGGCACGGCACGCTGAGCCTTTGGTTAATTCCTCTTCCTGGTGGGAAATGAGAGTTAAATTTGCCCGTCCAGACACCTCCAGCTAGTCTCTCATTGGTTCTCCCTATTCCTGTTCATCTTCCACAGAAATTGCAAACTGGGCCAAACAGGAGGTTAAAGGCACTGACTCTCCAAGTCGGGAGAGTGTTAGTAAAGCGTCTGGAATGTTGCACCCGAGTACCAGGGGACGAGAACTGAGACATATTGGAACACGTCTCCCGATCACACGGTTGATCATACTCTGGGTTCCACGTGCATGTTTTAGCTGAAGGAAGAATCCCTTAAACCTGGAGAGTTGAGACCCGTGGAATGGGTACCATGCAATATGACTTCAAAGGGTCTTCATTTGCTCACCGAACCTCTCCAATCCTATCACTGCTGCGTTTATGCCCCTGTACACATGCTTGATTTTCTTTCAGAGACATAGCAGTGCATAGGTTTTAAGATACTTACTAGTCAGGTACATTCTTAGGCGTTTAATATGGGGTGTTGAGTCCATTTCGTTGAGCAAGGAGTAGTTCTTGTCTATTCTATATTTGGCTTAAGGAAATTTATCTGTGCTCATTTCAATCTCTGGTTTTATGCAGCACCCCAACTCACCTTTCCCCTTAAGCAAGCATAAGTTGGTTTTCTGAATTTGAGACACTGTTCTGTTTTGTAATCCAGTTCCTGTGTAGCCAAGTTTACATTCCGTGTATTAGTGATATCTTATGATGTTTCTTTTTCTGTGTGACTTATTTCAGTTAGAATCATCATACCTGAATCCACTCATTATGCTGCTACGGGCCTGATGACATAGATTTCATTGCTGAGTGATATTGCATTGTACGTAAGTACCACAACTTCTTTATCCATTTTTCACTTTCTGCGATATTGAACTTGTACCGTAAACGAGGTTCTTGTAAACAGAGCCGTCCCAAACTTTGGGGTGGCTGTGTCTTTTTGATTTTAATTTCCCTAAGCTATAGGACCATAAGTGGAAGTGCCCTAGGCTCTGTTGCTTTGTTTTTTAGATGTTTCAGGAAACACCATACACCTCTCCCCAGTGGCTGTTGGCAATTTACATCCCGCCCATCAGCATAACGAGGCTCCCAGTTCTCCATGGCCTGTCCTGCCTTTCTGGATTTTACACTTTTTTCAGATGGCCCTTTTGACCGGGGGGAAGTGAGACTTCATTGTAGTGCAGATTTCCTTTGCAAGCTTGCTTGGTTGGCCAAAAAGGGCGTATGCGTTTTTTCCTGAATATATTCAGGAAAAAACGCATACGCCCTTTTTGGCCAAGTGCATCATTGTGGACGTTCTGCCTCTTTTCCTATGCTTTAAATGCAATTCCAGTCTACCTCCTGAAATCGGTTTCCTGCAATTCTGCCCCGCTTTCAAGTCCTCTTGGCAGCCTTACTTCAGTATATTTTTGGACGATAGCTGTCATTTATAACTCTGCAGGTTTGTGAATTACAGTGCCCCTGAGCTCCTTTCTTCAACTCGCTTTCTTGTGAGCTGGCCGCAACACCGCAGGATTGCTTCAGGCCCTAATCTGGTTCCGGCTCGGCACGCTGAGCCTTTGGTTAATTCCTCTTCCTGGTGGGAAATGAGAGTTAAATTTGCCCGTCCAGACACCTCCAGCTAGTCTCTCATTGGTTCTCCCTATTCCTGTTCATCTTCCGCAGAAATTGCTAACTGGGCCAAACAGGAGGTTAAAGGCACTGACTCTCCAAGTCGGGAGAGTGTTAGTAAAGCGTCTGGAATGTTGCACCCGAGTACCAGGGGACGAGAACTGAGACATATTGGAACACGTCTCCCGATCACACGGTTGATCATACTCTGGGTTCCACGTGCATGTTTTACCTGAAGGCAGAATCCCTTAAACCTGGAGAGTTGAGACCCGTGCATGGGTACCATGCAATATGACTTCAAAGGGTCTTCATTTGCTCACCGAACGTCTCCAATCCTATCACTGCTGCGTTTATGCCCCTGTACACACGCTTGATTTTCTTTCAGCGACATAGCAATCCATAGGTTTTAAGATACTTACTAGTCAGGTACATTCTTAGGCGTTTAATATGGGGTGTTGAGTCCATTTCCTTGAGCAAGGAGTAGTTCTTGTCTATTCCATATTTGGCTTAAGGAACTTTATCTGTGCTCATTTCAATCTCTGGTTTGATGCAGCACCCCAACTCACCTTTCCCGTTAAGCAAGCATAAGTTGGTTTTCTAAATTTGAGACCCTGTTCTGTTTTGTAATCCAGTTCCTGTGTAGCCAAGTTTACATTCCGTGTATTAGTGATATCTTATGATGTTTCTTTTTCTGTGTGACTTATTTCAGTTAGAATCATCATACCTGAATCCACTCATTATGCTGCTACGGGCCTGATGACATAGATTTCATTGCTGAGTGATATTGCATTGTACGTAAGTACCACAACTTCTTTATCCATTTTTCACTTTCTGCGATATTGAACTTGTACCGTAAACGAGGTTCTTGTAAACAGAGCCGTCCCAAACTTTGGGGTGGCTGTGTCTTTTTGATTTTAATTTCCCTAAGCTATAGGACCATAAGTGGAAGTGCCCTAGGCTCTGTTGCTTTGTTTTTTAGATGTTTCAGGAAACACCATACACCTCTCCCGAGTGGCTGTTGGCAATTTACATCCCGCCCATCAGCATAACAAGGCTCCCAGTTCTCCATGGCCTGTCCTGCCTTTCTGGATTTTACACTTTTTTCAGATGGCCCTTTTGACCAGGGGGAAGTGAGACTTCATTGTAGTGCAGATTTCCTTTGCAAGCTTGCTTGGTTGGCCAAAAAGGGCGAATGCGTTTTTTCCTGAATATATTCAGGAAAAAACGCATACGCCCTTTTTGGCCAAGTGCATCATTGTGGACGTTCTGCCTCTTTTCCTATGCTTTAAATGCAATTCCAGTCTACCTCCTGAAATCGGTTTCCTGCAATTCTGCCCCGCTTTCAAGTCCTCTTGGCAGCCTTACTTCAGTATATTTTTGGACGATAGCTGTCATTTATAACTCTGCAGGTTTGTGAATTACAGTGCCCCTGAGCTCCTTTCTTCAACTCGCTTTCTTGTGAGCTGGCTGCAACACCGCAGGATTGCTTCAGGCCCTAATCTGGTTCCGGCTCGGCACGCTGAGCCTTTGGTTAATTCCTCTTCCTGGTGGGAAATGAGAGTTAAATTTGCCCGTCCAGACACCTCCAGCTAGTCTCTCATTGGTTCTCCCTATTCCTGTTCATCTTCCGCAGAAATTGCTAACTGGGCCAAACAGGAGGTTAAAGGCACTGACTCTCCAAGTCGGGAGAGTGTTAGTAAAGCGTCTGGAATGTTGCACCCGAGTACCAGGGGACGAGAACTGAGACATATTGGAATACGTCTCCCGATCACACGGTTGATCATACTCTGGGTTCCACGTGCATGATTTATCTGAAGGAAGAATCCCTTAAACCTGGAGAGTTGAGACCCGTGGAATGGGTACCATGCAATATGACTTCAAAGGGTCTTCATTTGCTCACCGAACCTCTCCAATCCTATCACTGCTGCGTTTATGCCCCTGTACACACGCTTGATTTTCTTTCAAACACATAGCAATCCATAGGTTTTAAGATACTTACTAGTCAGGTACATTCTTAGTCGTTTAATATGGGGTGTTGAGTCCATTTCGTTGAGCAAGGAGTAGCTCTTGTCTATTCCATATTTGGCTTAAGGAACTTTATCTGTGCTCATTTCAAACTCTGGTTTTATGCAGCACCCCAACTCACCTTTCCCCTTAAGCAAGCATAAGTTGGTTTTCTAAATTTGAGACCCTGTTCTGTTTTGTAATCCAGTTCCTGTGTAGCCAAGTTTACATTCGGTGTATTAGTGACATCTTATGATGTTTCTTTTTCTGTGTGACTTATTTCAGTTAGAATCATCATACCTGAATCCACTCATTATGCTGCTACGGGCCTGATGACATAGATTTCATTGCTGAGTGATATTGCATTGTACGTAAGTACCACAACTTCTTTATCCATTTTCCACTTTCTGCGCTATTGAACTTGTACCGTAAACGAGGTTCTTGTAAACAGAGCCGTCCCAAACTTTGCGGTGGCTGAGTCTTTTTGATTTTAATTTCCCTATGCTATAGGACCATAAGTGGAAGTGCCCTAGGCTCTGTTGCTTTGTTTTTTAGATGTTTCAGGAAACACCATACACTTCTCCCGAGTTGCTCTTGGCAATTTACATCCCGCCCATCAGCATAACAAGGCTCCCAGTTCTCCATGGCGTGTCCTGCCTTTCTGGATTTTACACTTTTTTCAGATGGCCCATTTGACCTGGGGGAAGTGAGACTTCATTGTAGTGCAGATTTCCTTTGCAAGCTTGCTTGGTTGGCCAAAAAGGGCGTATGCGTTTTTTCCTGAATATATTCAGGAAAAAACGCATACGCCCTTTTTGACCAAGTGCATCATTGAGGACGTTCTGCCTCTTTTCCTATGCTTTAAATGCAATTCCAGTCTACCTCCTGAAATCGGTTTCCTGCAATTCTGCCCCGCTTTCAAGTCCTCTTGGCAGCCTTACTTCAGTATATTTTTGGACGATAGCTGTCATTTATAACTCTGCAGGTTTGTGAATTACAGTGCCCCTGAGCTCCTTTCTTCAACTCGCTTTCTTGTGAGCTGGCCGCAACACCGCAGGATTGCTTCAGGCCCTAATCTGGTTCCGGCACGGCACGCTGAGCCTTTGGTTAATTCCTCTTTCTGGTGGGAAATGAGAGTTAAATTTGCGCATCCAGACACCTCCAGCTAGTCTCTCATTGGTTTTCCCTATTCCTGTTCATCTTCCGCAGAAATTGCAAACTGGGCCAAACAGGAGGTTAAAGGCACTGACTCTCCAAGTCGGGAGAGTGTTAGTAAAGCGTCTGGAATGTTGCACCCGAGTACCAGGGGACGAGAACTGAGACATATTGGAACACGTCTCCCGATCACACGGTTGATCATACTCTGGGTTCCACATGCATGTTTAAGCTGAAGGAAGAATCCCTTAAACCTGGAGAGTTGAGACCCGTGGAATGGGTACCATGCAATATGACTTCAAAGGGTCTTCATTTGCTCACCGAACCTCTCCAATCCTATCACTGCTGCGTTTATGCCCCTGTTCACACGCTTCATTCTCTTTCAGAGACATAGCAATCCATAGGTTTTAAGATACTTACTAGTCAGGTACATTCTTAGGCGTTTAATATGGGGTGTTGAGTCCACTTTGTTGAGCAAGGAGTAGCTCTTGTCTATTCCATATTTGGCTTAAGGAACTTTATCTGTGCTCATTTCAATCTCTGGTTTTATGCAGCACCCCAACTCACCTTTCCCCTTAAGCAAGCATAAGTTGGTTTTCTAAATTTGAGACCCTGTTCTGTTTTGTAATCCAGTTCCTGTGTAGCCAAGTTTACATTCCGTGTATTAGTGATATCTTATGATGTTTCTTTTTCTGTGTGACTTATTTCAGTTAGAATCATCATACCTGAATCCACTCATTATGCTGGTACCGGCCAGATAACATAGATTTCATTGCTGAGTGATATTGCATTGTACGTAAGTACCACAACTTCTTTATCCATTTTCCACTTTCTGCGGTATTGAACTTGTACCGTAAACGAGGTTCTTGTAAACAGAGCCGTCCCAAACTTTGCGGTGGCTGTGTCTTTTTGATTTTAATTTCCCTAAGCTATAGGACCATAAGTGGAAGTGCCCTAGGCGCTGTTGCTTTGTTTTTTAGGTATTTCAGGAAACACCATACACTTCTGCAGAGTTGCTCTTGGCAATTTACATCCCGCCCATCAGCATAACAAGGCTCCCAGTTCTCCATGGCCTGTCCTGCCTTTCTGGATTTTACACTTTTTTCAGATGGCCCTTTTGACCGGGGGGAAGTGAGACTTCATTGTAGTGCAGATTTCCTTTGCAAGCTTGCTTGTTTGGCCAAAAACGCGTATGCGTTTTTTCTTGAATATATTCAGGAAAAAACGCATACGCCCTTTTTGGCCAAGTGCATCATTGTGGACGTTCTGCCTCTTTTCCTATGCTTTACATGCAATTCCAGTCTACCTCCTGAAATCGGTTTCCTGCAATTCTGCCCCGCTTTCAAGTCCTCTTGGCAGCCTTACTTCAGTATATTTTTGGACGATAGCTGTCATTTATAACTCTGCAGGTTTGTGAATTACAGTGCCCCTGAGCTCCTTTCTTCAACTCGCTTTCTTGTGAGCTGGCCGCAACACCGCAGGATTGCTTCAGGCCCTAATCTGGTTCCGGCACGGCACGCTGAGCCTTTGGTTAATTCCTCTTCCTGGTGGGAAATGAGAGTTAAATTTGCCCGTCCAGACACCTCCAGCTAGTCTCTCATTGGTTCTCCCTATTCCTGTTCATCTTCCGCAGAAATTGCAAACTGGGCCAAACAGGAGGTTAAAGGCACTGACTCTCCAAGTCGGGAGAGTGTTAGTAAAGCGTCTGGAATGTTGCACCCGAGTACCAGGGGACGAGAACTGAGACATATTGGAACACGTCTCCCGATCACACGGTTGATCATACTCTGGGTTCCACGTGCATGTTTTAGCTGAAGGAAGAATCCCTTAAACCTGGAGAGTTGAGACCCGTGGAATGGGTACCATGCAATATGACTTCAAAGGGTCTTCATTTGCTCACCGAACCTCTCCAATCCTATCACTGCTGCGTTTATGCCCCTGTACACACGCTTGATTTTCTTTCAGACACATAGCAATCCATAGGTTTTAAGATACTTACTAGTCAGGTACATTCTTAGGCGTTTAATATGGGGTGTTGAGTCCATTTCGTTGAGCAAGGAGTAGTTCTTGTCTATTCCATATTTGGCTTAAGGAACTTTATCTGTGCTCATTTCAATCTCTGGTTTGATGCAGCACCCCAACTCACCTTTCCCCTTAAGCAAGCATAAGTTGGTTTTCTAAATTTGAGACCCTGTTCTGTTTTGTAATCCAGTTCCTGTGTAGCCAAGTTTACATTCGGTGTATTAGTGACATCTTATGATGTTTCTTTTTCTGTGTGACTTATTTCAGTTAGAATCATCATACCTGAATCCACTCATTATGCTGCTACGGGCCTGATGACATAGATTTCATTGCTGAGTGATATTGCATTGTACGTAAGTACCACAACTTCTTTATCCATTTTCCACTTTCTGCGCTATTGAACTTGTACCGTAAACGAGGTTCTTGTAAACAGAGCCGTCCCAAACTTTGCGGTGGCTGAGTCTTTTTTATTTTAATTTCCCTATGCTATAGGACCATAAGTGGAAGTGCCCTAGGCTCTGTTGCTTTGTTTTTTAGATGTTTCAGGAAACACCATACACTTCTCCCGAGTTGCTCTTGGCAATTTACATCCCGCCCATCAGCATAACAAGGCTCCCAGTTCTCCATGGCGTGTCCTGCCTTTCTGGATTTTACACTTTTTTCAGATGGCCCATTTGACCTGGGGGAAGTGAGACTTCATTGTAGTGCAGATTTCCTTTGCAAGCTTGCTTGGTTGGCCAAAAAGGGCGTATGCGTTTTTTCCTGAATATATTCAGGAAAAAACGCATACGCCCTTTTTGGCCAAGTGCATCATTGAGGACGTTCTGCCTCTTTTCCTATGCTTTAAATGCAATTCCAGTCTACCTCCTGAAATCGGTTTCCTGCAATTCTGCCCCGCTTTCAAGTCCTCTTGGCAGCCTTACTTCAGTATATTTTTGGACGATAGCTGTCATTTATAACTCTGCAGGTTTGTGAATTACAGTGCCCCTGAGCTCCTTTCTTCAACTCGCTTTCTTGTGAGCTGGCCGCAACACCGCAGGATTGCTTCAGGCCCTAATCTGGTTCCGGCACGGCACGCTGAGCCTTTGGTTAATTCCTCTTTCTGGTGGGAAATGAGAGTTAAATTTGCGCATCCAGACACCTCCAGCTAGTCTCTCATTGGTTTTCCCTATTCCTGTTCATCTTCCGCAGAAATTGCAAACTGGGCCAAACAGGAGGTTAAAGGCACTGACTCTCCAAGTCGGGAGAGTGTTAGTAAAGCGTCTGGAATGTTGCACCCGAGTACCAGGGGACGAGAACTGAGACATATTGGAACACGTCTCCCGATCACACGGTTGATCATACTCTGGGTTCCACATGCATGTTTAAGGTGAAGGAAGAATCCCTTAAACCTGGAGAGTTGAGACCCGTGGAATGGGTACCATGCAATATGACTTCAAAGGGTCTTCATTTGCTCACCGAACCTCTCCAATCCTATCACTGCTGCGTTTATGCCCCTGTTCACACGCTTCATTCTCTTTCAGAGACATAGCAATCCATAGGTTTTAAGATACTTACTAGTCAGGTACATTCTTAGGCGTTTAATATGGGGTGTTGAGTCCACTTTGTTGAGCAAGGAGTAGCTCTTGTCTATTCCATATTTGGCTTAAGGAACTTTATCTGTGCTCATTTCAATCTCTGGTTTTATGCAGCACCCCAACTCACCTTTCCCCTTAAGCAAGCATAAGTTGGTTTTCTAAATTTGAGACCCTGTTCTGTTTTGTAATCCAGTTCCTGTGTAGCCAAGTTTACATTCCGTGTATTAGTGATATCTTATGATGTTTCTTTTTCTGTGTGACTTATTTCAGTTAGAATCATCATACCTGAATCCACTCATTATGCTGGTACCGGCCAGATGACATAGATTTCATTGCTGAGTGATATTGCATTGTACGTAAGTACCACAACTTCTTTATTCATTTTCCACTTTCTGCGGTATTGAACTTGTACCGTAAACGAGGTTCTTGTAAACAGAGCCGTCCCAAACTTTGCGGTGGCTGTGTCTTTTTGATTTTAATTTCCCTAAGCTATAGGACCATAAGTGGAAGTGCCCTAGGCGCTGTTGCTTTGTTTTTTAGGTATTTCAGGAAACACCATACACTTCTCCAGAGTTGCTCTTGGCAATTTACATCCCGCCCATCAGCATAACAAGGCTCCCAGTTCTCCATGGCCTGTCCTGCCTTTCTGGATTTTACACTTTTTTCAGATGGCCCTTTTGACCGGGGGGAAGTGAGACTTCATTGTAGTGCAGATTTCCTTTGCAAGCTTGCTTGTTTGGCCAAAAACGCGTATGCGTTTTTTCTTGAATATATTCAGGAAAAAACGCATACGCCCTTTTTGGCCAAGTGCATCATTGTGGACGTTCTGCCTCTTTTCCTATGCTTTACATGCAATTCCAGTCTACCTCCTGAAATCGGTTTCCTGCAATTCTGCCCCGCTTTCAAGTCCTCTTGGCAGCCTTACTTCAGTATATTTTTGGACGATAGCTGTCATTTATAACTCTGCAGGTTTGTGAATTACAGTGCCCCTGAGCTCCTTTCTTCAACTCGCTTTCTTGTGAGCTGGCCGCAACACCGCAGGATTGCTTCAGGCCCTAATCTGGTTCCGGCACGGCACGCTGAGCCTTTGGTTAATTCCTCTTCCTGGTGGGAAATGAGAGTTAAATTTGCCCGTCCAGACACCTCCAGCTAGTCTCTCATTGGTTCTCCCTATTCCTGTTCATCTTCCGCAGAAATTGCAAACTGGGCCAAACAGGAGGTTAAAGGCACTGACTCTCCAAGTCGGGAGAGTGTTAGTAAAGCGTCTGGAATGTTGCACCCGAGTACCAGGGGACGAGAACTGAGACATATTGGAACACGTCTCCCGATCACACGGTTGATCATACTCTGGGTTCCACGTGCATGTTTTAGCTGAAGGAAGAATCCCTTAAACCTGGAGAGTTGAGACCCGTGGAATGGGTACCATGCAATATGACTTCAAAGGGTCTTCATTTGCTCACCGAACCTCTCCAATCCTATCACTGCTGCGTTTATGCCCCTGTACACACGCTTGATTTTCTTTCAGACACATAGCAATCCATAGGTTTTAAGATACTTACTAGTCAGGTACATTCTTAGGCGTTTAATATGGGGTGTTGAGTCCATTTCGTTGAGCAAGGAGTAGTTCTTGTCTATTCCATATTTGGCTTAAGGAACTTTATCTGTGCTCATTTCAATCTCTGGTTTGATGCAGCACCCCAACTCACCTTTCCCCTTAAGCAAGCATAAGTTGGTTTTCTAAATTTGAGACCCTGTTCTGTTTTGTAATCCAGTTCCTGTGTAGCCAAGTTTACATCCCGTGTATTAGTGATATCTTATGATGTTTCTTTTTCTGTGTGACTTATTTCAGTTAGAATCATCATACCTGAATCCACTCATTATGCTGCTACGGGCCTGATGACATAGATTTCATTGCTGAGTGATATTGCATTGTACGTAAGTACCACAACTTCTTTATCCATTTTTCACTTTCTGCGATATTGAACTTGTACCGTAAACGAGGTTCTTGTAAACAGAGCCGTCCCAAACTTTGGGGTGGCTGTGTCTTTTTGATTTTAATTTCCCTAAGCTATAGGACCATAAGTGGAAGTGCCCTAGGCTCTGTTGCTTTGTTTTTTAGATGTTTCAGGAAACACCATACACCTCTCCCGAGTGGCTGTTGGCAATTTACATCCCGCCCATCAGCATAACAAGGCTCCCAGTTCTCCATGGCCTGTCCTGCCTTTCTGGATTTTACACTTTTATCAGATGGCCCTTTTGACCGGGGGGAAGTGAGACTTCATTGTAGTGCAGATTTCCTTTGCAAGCTTGCTTGGTTGGCCAAAAAGGGCGTATGCGTTTTTTCCTGAATATATTCAGGAAAAAACGCATACGCCCTTTTTGGCCAAGTGCATCATTGTGGACGTTCTGCCTCTTTTCCTATGCTTTAAATGCAATTCCAGTCTACCTCCTGAAATCGGTTTCCTGCAATTCTGCCCCGCTTTCAAGTCCTCTTGGCAGCCTTACTTCAGTATATTTTTGGACGATAGCTGTCATTTATAACTCTGCAGGTTTGTGAATTACAGTGCCCCTGAGCTCCTTTCTTCAACTCGCTTTCTTGTGAGCTGGCCGCAACACCGCAGGATTGCTTCAGGCCCTAATCTGGTTCCGGCACGGCACGCTGAGCCTTTGGTTAATTCCTCTTCCTGGTGGGAAATGAGAGTTAAATTTGCCCGTCCAGACACCTCCAGCTAGTCTCTCATTGGTTCTCCCTATTCCTGTTCATCTTCCGCAGAAATTGCAAACTGGGCCAAACAGGAGGTTAAAGGCACTGACTCTCCAAGTCGGGAGAGTGTTACTAAAGCGTCTGGAATGTTGCACCCGAGTACCAGGGGACGAGAACTGAGACATATTGGAACACGTCTCCCGATCACACGGTTGATCATACTCTGGGTTCCACGTGCATGTTTTAGCTGAAGGAAGAATCCCTTAAACCTGGAGAGTTGAGACCCGTGGAATGGGTACCATGCAATATGACTTCAAAGGGTCTTCATTTGCTCACCGAACCTCTCCAATCCTATCACTGCTGCGTTTATGCCCCTGTACACACGCTTGATTTTCTTTCAGACACATAGCAATCCATAGGTTTTAAGATACTTACTAGTCAGGTACATTCTTAGGCGTTTAATATGGGGTGTTGAGTCCATTTCGTTGAGCAAGGAGTAGTTCTTGTCTATTCCATATTTGGCTTAAGGAACTTTATCTGTGCTCATTTCAATCTCTGGTTTGATGCAGCACCCCAACTCACCTTTCCCCTTAAGCAAGCATAAGTTGGTTTTCTAAATTTGAGACCCTGTTCTGTTTTGTAATCCAGTTCCTGTGTAGCCAAGTTTACATCCCGTGTATTAGTGATATCTTATGATGTTTCTTTTTCTGTGTGACTTATTTCAGTTAGAATCATCATACCTGAATCCACTCATTATGCTGCTACGGGCCTGATGACATAGATTTCATTGCTGAGTGATATTGCATTGTACGTAAGTACCACAACTTCTTTATCCATTTTTCACTTTCCGCGATATTGAACTTGTACCGTAAACGAGGTTCTTGTAAACAGAGCCGTCCCAAACTTTGGGGTGGCTGTGTCTTTTTGATTTTAATTTCCCTAAGCTATAGGACCATAAGTGGAAGTGCCCTAGGCTCTGTTGCTTTGTTTTTTAGACGTTTCAGGAAACACCATACACCTCTCCCGAGTGGCTGTTGGCAATTTACATCCCGCCCATCAGCATAACAAGGCTCCCAGTTCTCCATGGCCTGTCCTGCCTTTCTGGATTTTACACTTTTTTCAGATGGCCCTTTTGACCGGGGGGAAGTGAGACTTCATTGTAGTGCAGATTTCCTTTGCAAGCTTGCTTGGTTGGCCAAAAAGGGCGTATGCGTTTTTTCCTGAATATATTCAGGAAAAAACGAATACGCCCTTTTTGGCCAAGTGCATCATTGTGGACATTCTGCCTCTTTTCCTATGCTTTAAATGCAATTCCAGTCTACCTCCTGAAATCGGTTTCCTGCAATTCTGTCCTGCTTTCAACTCCTCTTGGCATCCTAATTCAATATATTTTTGGACGATAGCTGTCATTTATAAATTTGCAGGTTTGTGAATTACAGTGCCCCTGAGCTCCTTTCTTCAACTCGCTTTCTTGTGAGCTGGCCGCAACACCGCAGGATTGCTTCAGGCCCTAATCTGGTTCCGGCACGGCACGCTGAGCCTTTGGTTAATTCCTCTTCCTGGTGGGAAATGAGAGTTAAATTTGCCCGTCCAGACACCTCCAGCTAGTCTCTCATTGGTTCTCCCTATTCCTGTTCATCTTCCGCAGAAATTGCAAAGTGGGCCAAACAGGAGGTTAAAGGCACTGACTCTCCAAGTCGGGAGAGTGTTAGTAAAGCGTCTGGAATGTTGCACCCGAGTACCAGGGGACGAGAACTGAGACATATTGGAACACGTCTCCCGATCACACGGTTGATCATACTCTGGGTTCCACGTGCATGTTTTAGCTGAAGGAAGAATCCCTTAAACCTGGAGAGTTGAGACCCGTGGAATGGGTACCATGCAATATGACTTCAAAGGGTCTTCATTTGCTCACCGAACCTCTCCAATCCTATCACTGCTGCGTTTATGCCCCTGTACACACGCTTGATTTTCTTTCAGAGACATAGCAATCCATAGGTTTTAAGATACTTACTAGTCAGGTACATTCTTAGGCGTTTAATATGGGGTGTTGAGTCCATTTCGTTGAGCAAGGAGTAGTTCTTGTCTATTCTATATTTGGCTTAAGGAACTTTATCTGTGTTCATTTAAATCTCTGGTTTTATGCAGCACCCCAACTCACCTTTACCCTTAAGCAAGCATCAGTTGGTTTTCTAAATTTGAGACCCTGTTCTGTTTTGTAATCCAGTTCCTGTGTAGCCAAGTTTACATCCCGTGTATTAGTGATATCTTATGATGTTTCTTTTTCTGTGTGACTTATTTCAGTTAGAATCATCATACCTGAATCCACTCATTATGCTGCTACGGGCCTGATGACATAGATTTCATTGCTGAGTGATATTGCATTGTACATAAGTACCACAACTTCTTTATCCATTTTTCACTTTCTGCGATATTGAACTTGTACCGTAAACGAGGTTCTTGTAAACAGAGCCATCCCAAACTTTGGGGTGGCTGTGTCTTTTTGATTTTAATTTCCCTAAGCTATAGGACCATAAGTGGAAGTGCCCTAGACTCTGTTGCTTTGTTTTTTAGATGTTTCAGGAAACACCATACACCTCTCCCAAGTGGCTCTTGGCAATTGACATCCCGCCCATCAGCATAACAAGGCTCCCAGTTCTCCATGGCCTGTCCTGCCTTTCTGGATTTTACACTTTTTTCAGATGGCCCATTTGACCTGGGGGAAGTGAGACTTCATTGTAGTGCAGATTTCCTTTGCAAGCTTGCTTGGTTGGCCAAAAAGGGCGTATGCGTTTTTTCTTGAATATATTCAGGAAAAAACGCATACGCCCTTTTTGGCCAAGTGCATCATTGTGGACGTTCTGCCTCTTTTCCTATGCTTTACATGCAATTCCAGTCTACCTCCTGAAATCGGTTTCCTGCAATTCTGTCCTGCTTTCAACTCCTCTTGGCATCCTAATTCAATATATTTTTGGAAGATAGCTGTCATTTATAAATTTGCAGGTTTGTGAATTACAGTGCCCCTGAGCTCCTTTCTTCAACTCGCTTTCTTGTGAGCTGGCCGCAACACCGCAGGATTGCTTCAGGCCCTAATCTGGTTCCGGCACGGCACGCTGAGCCTTTGGTTAATTCCTCTTCCTGGTGGGAAATGAGAGTTAAATTTGCCCGTCCAGACACCTCCAGCTAGTCTCTCATTGGTTCTCCCTATTCCTGTTCATCTTCCGCAGAAATTGCAAACTGGGCCAAACAGGAGGTTAAAGGCACTGACTCTCCAAGTCGGGAGAGTGTTACTAAAGCGTCTGGAATGTTGCACCCGAGTACCAGGGGACGAGAACTGAGACATATTGGAACACGTCTCCCGATCACACGGTTGATCATACTCTGGGTTCCACGTGCATGTTTTAGCTGAAGGAAGAATCCCTTAAACCTGGAGAGTTGAGACCCGTGGAATGGGTACCATGCAATATGACTTCAAAGGGTCTTCATTTGCTCACCGAACCTCTCCAATCCTATCACTGCTGCGTTTATGCCCCTGTACACACGCTTGATTTTCTTTCAGACACATAGCAATCCATAGGTTTTAAGATACTTACTAGTCAGGTACATTCTTAGGCGTTTAATATGGGGTGTTGAGTCCATTTCGTTGAGCAAGGAGTAGTTCTTGTCTATTCCATATTTGGCTTAAGGAACTTTATCTGTGCTCATTTCAAACTCTGGTTTTATGCAGCACCCCAACTCACCTTTCCCCTTAAGCAAGCATAAGTTGGTTTTCTAAATTTGAGACCCTGTTCTGTTTTGTAATCCAGTTCCTGTGTAGCCAAGTTTACATTCGGTGTATTAGTGACATCTTATGATGTTTCTTTTTCTGTGTGACTTATTTCAGTTAGAATCATCATACCTGAATCCACTCATTATGCTGCTACGGGCCTGATGACATAGATTTCATTGCTGAGTGATATTGCATTGTACGTAAGTACCACAACTTCTTTATCCATTTTCCACTTTCTGCGATATTGAACTTGTACCGTAAAGGAGGTTCTTGTAAACAGAGCCGTCCCAAACTTTGCGGTGGCTGAGTCTTTTTGATTTTAATTTCCCTATGCTATAGGACCATAAGTGGAAGTGCCCTAGGCTCTGTTGCTTTGTTTTTTAGATGTTTCAGGAAACACCATACACCTCTCCCGAGTTGCTCTTGGCAATTTACATCCCGCCCATCAGCATAACAAGGCTCCCAGTTCTCCATGGCCTGTCCTGCCTTTCTGGATTTTACACTTTTTTCAGATGGCCCATTTGACCTGGGGGAAGTGAGACTTCATTGTAGTGCAGATTTCCTTTGCAAGCTTGCTTGGTTGGCCAAAAAGGGCGTATGCGTTTTTTCCTGAATATATTCAGGAAAAAACGCATACGCCCTTTTTGGCCAAGTGCATCATTGAGGACGTTCTGCCTCTTTTCCTATGCTTTAAATGCAATTCCATTCTACCTCCTGAAATCGGTTTCCTGCAATTCTGCCCCGCTTTCAAGTCCTCTTGGCAGCCTTACTTCAGTATATTTTTGGACGATAGCTGTCATTTATAACTCTGCAGGTTTGTGAATTACAGTGCCCCTGATCTCCTTTCTTCAACTCGCTTTCTTGTGAGCTGGCCGCAACACCGCAGGATTGCTTCAGGCCCTAATCTGGTTCCGGCACGGCATGCTGAGCCTTTGGTTAATTCCTCTTTCTGGTGGGAAATGAGAGTTAAATTTGCGCATCCAGACACCTCCAGCTAGTCTCTCATTGGTTTTCCCTATTCCTGTTCATCTTCCGCAGAAATTGCAAACTGGGCCAAACAGGAGGTTAAAGGCACTGACTCTCCAAGTCGGGAGAGTGTTAGTAAAGCGTGTGGAATGTTGCACCCGAGTACCAGGGGACGAGAACTGAGACATATTGGAACACGTCTCCCGATCACACGGTTGATCATACTCTGGGTTCCACATGCATGTTTAAGCTGAAGGAAGAATCCCTTAAACCTGGAGAGTTGAGACCCGTGGAATGGGTACCATGCAATATGACTTCAAAGGGTCTTCATTTGCTCACCAAACCTCTCCAATCCTATCACTGCTGCGTTTATGCCCCTGTACACACGCTTGATTCTCTTTCAGAGACATAGCAATCCATAGGTTTTAAGATACTTACTAGTCAGGTACATTCTTAGGCGTTTAATATGGGGTGTTGAGTCCACTTTGTTGAGCAAGGAGTAGCTCTTGTCTATTCCATATTTGGCTTAAGGAACTTTATCTGTGCTCATTTCAATCTCTGGTTTTATGCAGCACCCCAACTCACCTTTCCCCTTAAGCAAGCATAAGTTGGTTTTCTAAATTTGAGACCCTGTGCTGTTTTGTAATCCAGTTCCTGTGTAGCCAAGTTTACATTCCGTGTATTAGTGATATCTTATGATGTTTCTTTTTCTGTGTGACTTATTTCAGTTAGAATCATCATACCTGAATCCACTCATTATGCTGCTACGGGCCTGATGACATAGATTTCATTGCTGAGTGATATTGCATTGTACGTAAGTACTACAACTTCTTTATCCATTTTCCACTCTGCGGTATTGAACTTGTACCGTAAACGAGGTTCTTGTAAACAGAGCCGTCCCAAACTTTGCGGTGGCTGTGTCTTTTTGATTTTAATTTCCCTAAGCTATAGGACCATAAGTGGAAGTGCCCTAGGCTCTGTTGCTTTGTTTTTTAGGTATTTCAGGAAACACCATACACTTCTCCAGAGTGGCTCTTGGCAATTTACATCCCGCCCATCAGCATAACAAGGCTCCCAGTTCTCCATGGCCTGTCCTGCCTTTCTGGATTTTACACTTTTTTCAGATGGCCCTTTTGACCGGGGGGAAGTGAGACTTCATTGTAGTGCAGATTTCCTTTGCAAGCTTGCTTGGTTGGCCAAAAAGGGCGTATGCGTTTTTTCCTGAATATATTCAGGAAAAAACGCATACGCCCTTTTTGGCCAAGTGCATCATTGTGGACGTTCTGCCTCTTTTCCTATGCTTTAAATGCAATTCCAGTCTACCTCTTGAAATCGGTTTCCTGCAATTCTGCCCCGCTTTCAAGTCCTCTTGGCAGCCTTACTTCAGTATATTTTTGGACGATAGCTGTCATTTATAACTCTGCAGGTTTGTGAATTACAGTGCCCCTGAGCTCCTTTCTTCAACTCGCTTTCTTGTGAGCTGGCCGCAACACCGCAGGATTGCTTCAGGCCCTAATCTGGTTCCGGCACGGCACGCTGAGCCTTTGGTTAATTCCTCTTCCTGGTGGGAAATGAGAGTTAAATTTGCCCGTCCAGACACCTCCAGCTAGTCTCTCATTGGTTCTCCCTATTCCTGTTCATCTTCCGCAGAAATTGCAAACTGGGCCAAACAGGAGGTTAAAGGCACTGACTCTCCAAGTCGGGAGAGTGTTAGTAAAGCGTCTGGAATGTTGCACCCGAGTACCAGGGGACGAGAACTGAGACATATTGGAACACGTCTCCCGATCACACGGTTGATCATACTCTGGGTTCCACGTGCATGTTTTAGCTGAAGGAAGAATCCCTTAAACCTGGAGAGTTGAGACCCGTGGAATGGGTACCATGCAATATGACTTCAAAGGGTCTTCATTTGCTCACCGAACCTCTCCAATCCTATCACTGCTGCGTTTATGCCCCTGTACACACGCTTGATTTTCTTTCAGAGACATAGCAATCCATAGGTTTTAAGATAATTACTAGTCAGGTACATTCTTAGGCGTTTAATATGGGGTGTTGAGTCCATTTCGTTGAGCAAGGAGTAGTTCTTGTCTATTCCATATTTGGCTTAAGGAACTTTATCTGTGCTCATTTCAATCTCTGGTTTGATGCAGCACCCCAACTCACCTTTCCCCTTAAGCAAGCATAAGTTGGTTTTCTAAATTTGAGACCCTGTTCTGTTTTGTAATCCAGTTCCTGTGTAGCCAAGTTTACATCCCGTGTATTAGTGATATCTTATGATGTTTCTTTTTCTGTGTGACTTATTTCAGTTAGAATCATCATACCTGAATCCACTCATTATGCTGCTACGGGCCTGATGACATAGATTTCATTGCTGAGTGATATTGCATTGTACGTAAGTACCACAACTTCTTTATCCATTTTTCACTTTCTGCGATATTGAACTTGTACCGTAAACGAGGTTCTTGTAAACAGAGCCGTCCCAAACTTTGGGGTGGCTGTGTCTTTTTGATTTTAATTTCCCTAAGCTATAGGACCATAAGTGGAAGTGCCCTAGGCTCTGTTGCTTTGTTTTTTAGATGTTTCAGGAAACACCATACACCTCTCCCGAGTGGCTGTTGGCAATTTACATCCCGCCCATCAGCATAACAAGGCTCCCAGTTCTCCATGGCCTGTCCTGCCTTTCTGGATTTTACACTTTTTTCAGATGGCCCTTTTGACCGGGGGGAAGTGAGACTTCATTGTAGTGCAGATTTCCTTTGCAAGCTTGCTTGTTTGGCCAAAAAGGGCGTATGCGTTTTTTCCTGAATATATTCAGGAAAAAACGCATACGCCCTTTTTGGCCAAGTGCATCATTGTGGACGTTCTGCCTCTTTTCCTATGCTTTAAATGCAATTCCAGTCTACCTCCTGAAATCGGTTTCCTGCAATTCTGCCCCGCTTTCAAGTCCTCTTGGCAGCCTTACTTCAGTATATTTTTGGACGATAGCTGTCATTTATAACTCTGCAGGTTTGTGAATTACAGTGCCCCTGAGCTCCTTTCTTCAACTCGCTTTCTTGTGAGCTGGCCGCAACACCGCAGGATTGCTTCAGGCCCTAATCTGGTTCCGGCACGGCACGCTGAGCCTTTGGTTAATTCCTCTTCCTGGTGGGAAATGAGAGTTAAATTTGCCCGTCCAGACACCTCCAGCTAGTCTCTCATTGGTTCTCCCTATTCCTGTTCATCTTCCGCAGAAATTGCAAACTGGGCCAAACAGGAGGTTAAAGGCACTGACTCTCCAAGTCGGGAGAGTGTTAGTAAAGCGTCTGGAATGTTGCACCCGAGTACCAGGGGACGAGAACTGAGACATATTGGAACACGTCTCCCGATCACACGGTTGATCATACTCTGGGTTCCACGTGCATGTTTTAGCTGAAGGAAGAATCCCTTAAACCTGGAGAGTTGAGACCCGTGGAATGGGTACCATGCAATATGACTTCAAAGGGTCTTCATTTGCTCACCGAACCTCTCCAATCCTATCACTGCTGCGTTTATGCCCCTGTACACATGCTTGATTTTCTTTCAGAGACATAGCAGTGCATAGGTTTTAAGATACTTACTAGTCAGGTACATTCTTAGGCGTTTAATATGGGGTGTTGAGTCCATTTCGTTGAGCAAGGAGTAGTTCTTGTCTATTCTATATTTGGCTTAAGGAACTTTATCTGTGCTCATTTCAATCTCTGGTTTTATGCAGCACCCCAACTCACCTTTCCCCTTAAGCAAGCATAAGTTGGTTTTCTAAATTTGAGACCCTGTTCTGTTTTGTAATCCAGTTCCTGTGTAGCCAAGTTTACATTCCGTGTATTAGTGATATCTTATGATGTTTCTTTTTCTGTGTGACTTATTTCAGTTAGAATCATCATACCTGAATCCACTCATTATGCTGCTACGGGCCTGATGACATAGATTTCATTGCTGAGTGATATTGCATTGTACGTAAGTACCACAACTTCTTTATCCATTTTTCACTTTCTGCGATATTGAACTTGTACCGTAAACGAGGTTCTTGTAAACAGAGCCGTCCCAAACTTTGGGGTGGCTGTGTCTTTTTGATTTTAATTTCCCTAAGCTATAGGACCATAAGTGGAAGTGCCCTAGGCTCTGTTGCTTTGTTTTTTAGGTATTTCAGGAAACACCATACACTTCTCCAGAGTGGCTCTTGGCAATTTACATCCCGCCCATCAGCATAACAAGGCTCCCAGTTCTCCATGGCCTGTCCTGCCTTTCTGGATTTTACACTTTTTTCAGATGGCCCTTTTGACCGGGGGGAAGTGAGACTTCATTGTAGTGCAGATTTCCTTTGCAAGCTTGCTTGGTTGGCCAAAAAGGGCGTATGCGTTTTTTCCTGAATATATTCAGGAAAAAACGCATACGCCCTTTTTGGCCAAGTGCATCATTGTGGACGTTCTGCCTCATTTCCTATGCTTTAAATGCAAATCCAGTCTACCTCCTGAAATCGGTTTCCTGCAATTCTGCCCCGCTTTCAAGTCCTCTTGGCAGCCTTACTTCAGTATGTTTTTGGACGATAGCTGTCATTTATAACTCTGCAGGTTTTGTGAATTACAGTGCCCCTGAGCTCCTTTCTTCAACTCGCTTTCTTGTGAGCTGGCCGCAACACCGCAGGATTGCTTCAGGCCCTAATCTGGTTCCGGCACGGCACGCTGAGCCTTTGGTTAATTCCTCTTCCTGGTGGGAAATGAGAGTTAAATTTGTGCATCCAGACACCTCCAGCTAGTCTCTCATTGGTTCTCCCTATTCCTGTTCATCTTCCGCAGAAATTGCAAACTGGGCCAAACAGGAAGTTAAAGGCACTGACTCTCCAAGTAAGGAGAGTGTTAGTAAAGCGTCTGGAATGTTGCACCTGAGTACCAGGGGACCAGAACTGAGACATATAGGAACACGTCTCCCGATCACACGGTTGAACATACTCTGGGATCCACATGCATGTTTTAGCTGAAGGAAGAATCCCTTAAACCTGGAGAGTTGAGACCCGTGGAATGGGTACCATGCAATATGACTTCAAAGGGTCTTCATTTGCTCACCGAACCTCTCCAATCCTATCACTGCTGCGTTTATGCCCCTGTACACACGCTTGATTTTCTTTCAGACACATAGCAATCCATAGGTTTTAAGATAATTACTAGTCAGGTACATTCTTAGGCGTTTAATATGGGGTGTTGAGTCCATTTCGTTGAGCAAGGAGTAGTTCTTGTCTATTCCATATTTGGCTTAAGGAACTTTATCTGTGCTCATTTCAATCTCTGGTTTGATGCAGCACCCCAACTCACCTTTCCCCTTAAGCAAGCATAAGTTGGTTTTCTAAATTTGAGACCCTGTTCTGTTTTGTAATCCAGTTCCTGTGTAGCCAAGTTTACATCCCGTGTATTAGTGATATCTTATGATGTTTCTTTTTCTGTGTGACTTATTTCAGTTAGAATCATCATACCTGAATCCACTCATTATGCTGCTACGGGCCTGATGACATAGATTTCATTGCTGAGTGATATTGCATTGTACGTAAGTACCACAACTTCTTTATCCATTTTTCACTTTCTGCGATATTGAACTTGTACCGTAAACGAGGTTCTTGTAAACAGAGCCGTCCCAAACTTTGGGGTGGCTGTGTCTTTTTGATTTTAATTTCCCTAAGCTATAGGACCATAAGTGGAAGTGCCCTAGGCTCTGTTGCTTTGTTTTTTAGATGTTTCAGGAAACACCATACACCTCTCCCGAGTGGCTGTTGGCAATTTACATCCCGCCCATCAGCATAACAAGGCTCCCAGTTCTCCATGGCCTGTCCTGCCTTTCTGGATTTTACACTTTTTTCAGATGGCCCTTTTGACCGGGGGGAAGTGAGACTTCATTGTAGTGCAGATTTCCTTTGCAAGCTTGCTTGGTTGGCCAAAAAGGGCGTATGCGTTTTTTCCTGAATATATTCAGGAAAAAACGCATACGCCCTTTTTGGGCAAGTGCATCATTGTGGACGTTCTGCCTCTTTTCCTATGCTTTAAATGCAATTCCAGTCTACCTCTTGAAATCGGTTTCCTGCAATTCTGCCCCGCTTTCAAGTCCTCTTGGCAGCCTTACTTCAGTATATTTTTGGACGATAGCTGTCATTTATAACTCTGCAGGTTTGTGAATTACAGTGCCCCTGAGCTCCTTTCTTCAACTCGCTTTCTTGTGAGCTGGCCGCAACACCGCAGGATTGCTTCAGGCCCTAATCTGGTTCCGGCACGGCACGCTGAGCCTTTGGTTAATTCCTCTTCCTGGTGGGAAATGAGAGTTAAATTTGCCCGTCCAGACACCTCCAGCTAGTCTCTCATTGGTTCTCCCTATTCCTGTTCATCTTCCGCAGAAATTGCAAACTGGGCCAAACAGGAGGTTAAAGGCACTGACTCTCCAAGTCGGGAGAGTGTTAGTAAAGCGTCTGGAATGTTGCACCCGAGTACCAGGGGACGAGAACTGAGACATATTGGAACACGTCTCCCGATCACACGGTTGATCATACTCTGGGTTCCACGTGCATGTTTTAGCTGAAGGAAGAATCCCTTAAACCTGGAGAGTTGAGACCCGTGGAATGGGTACCATGCAATATGACTTCAAAGGGTCTTCATTTGCTCACCGAACCTCTCCAATCCTATCACTGCTGCGTTTATGCCCCTGTACACACGCTTGATTTTCTTTCAGAGACATAGCAATCCATAGGTTTTAAGATAATTACTAGTCAGGTACATTCTTAGGCGTTTAATATGGGGTGTTGAGTCCATTTCGTTGAGCAAGGAGTAGTTCTTGTCTATTCCATATTTGGCTTAAGGAACTTTATCTGTGCTCATTTCAATCTCTGGTTTGATGCAGCACCCCAACTCACCTTTCCCCTTAAGCAAGCATAAGTTGGTTTTCTAAATTTGAGACCCTGTTCTGTTTTGTAATCCAGTTTCTGTGTAGCCAAGTTTACATCCCGTGTATTAGTGATATCTTATGATGTTTCTTTTTCTGTGTGACTTATTTCAGTTAGAATCATCATACCAGAATCCACTCATTATGCTGCTACAGGCCTGATGACATAGATTTCATTGCTGAGTGATATTGCATTGTACGTAAGTACCACAACTTCTTTATCCATTTTTCACTTTCTGCGATATTGAACTTGTACCGTAAACGAGGTTCTTGTAAACAGAGCCGTCCCAAACTTTGGGGTGGCTGTGTCTTTTTGATTTTAATTTCCCTAAGCTATAGGACCATAAGTGGAAGTGCCCTAGGCTCTGTTGCTTTGTTTTTTAGATGTTTCAGGAAACACCATACACCTCTCCCGAGTGGCTCTTGGCAATTTACATCCCGCCCATCAGCATAACAAGGCTCCCAGTTCTCCATGGCCTGTCCTGCCTTTCTGGATTTTACACTTTTTTCAGATGGCCCTTTTGACCGGGGGGAAGTGAGACTTCATTGTAGTGCAGATTTCCTTTGCAAGCTTGCTTGTTTGGCCAAAAAGGGCGTATGCGTTTTTTCCTGAATATATTCAGGAAAAAACGCATACGCCCTTTTTGGCCAAGTGCATCATTGTGGACGTTCTGCCTCTTTTCCTATGCTTTAAATGCAATTCCAGTCTACCTCCTGAAATCGGTTTCCTGCAATTCTGCCCCGCTTTCAAGTCCTCTTGGCAGCCTTACTTCAGTATATTTTTGGACGATAGCTGTCATTTATAACTCTGCAGGTTTGTGAATTACAGTGCCCCTGAGCTCCTTTCTTCAACTCGCTTTCTTGTGAGCTGGCCGCAACACCGCAGGATTGCTTCAGGCCCTAATCTGGTTCCGGCACGGCACGCTGAGCCTTTGGTTAATTCCTCTTCCTGGTGGGAAATGAGAGTTAAATTTGCCCGTCCAGACACCTCCAGCTAGTCTCTCATTGGTTCTCCCTATTCCTGTTCATCTTCCGCAGAAATTGCAAACTGGGCCAAACAGGAGGTTAAAGGCACTGACTCTCCAAGTCGGGAGAGTGTTAGTAAAGCGTCTGGAATGTTGCACCCGAGTACCAGGGGACGAGAACTGAGACATATTGGAACATGTCTCCCGATCACACGGTTGATCATACTCTGGGTTCCACGTGCATGTTTTAGCTGAAGGAAGAATCCCTTAAACCTGGAGAGTTGAGACCCGTGGAATGGGTACCATGCAATATGACTTCAAAGGGTCTTCATTTGCTCACCGAACCTCTCCAATCCTATCACTGCTGCGTTTATGCCCCTGTACACATGCTTGATTTTCTTTCAGAGACATAGCAGTGCATAGGTTTTAAGATACTTACTAGTCAGGTACATTCTTAGGCGTTTAATATGGGGTGTTGGGTCCATTTCGTTGAGCAAGGAGTAGTTCTTGTCTATTCTATATTTGGCTTAAGGAACTTTATCTGTGCTCATTTCAATCTCTGGTTTTATGCAGCACCCCAACTCACCTTTCCCCTTAAGCAAGCATAAGTTGGTTTTCTAAATTTGATACCCTGTTCTGTTTTGTAATCCAGTTCCTGTGTAGCCAAGTTTACATTCCGTGTATTAGTGATATCTTATGATGTTTCTTTTTCTGTGTGACTTATTTCAGTTAGAATCATCATACCTGAATCCACTCATTATGCTGCTACGGGCCTGATGACATAGATTTCATTGCTGAGTGATATTGCATTGTACGTAAGTACCACAACTTCTTTATCCATTTTTCACTTTCTGCGATATTGAACTTGTACTGTAAACGAGGTTCTTGTAAACAGAGCCGTCCCAAACTTTGGGGTGGCTGTGTCTTTTTGATTTTAATTTCCCTAAGCTATAGGACCATAAGTGGAAGTGCCCTAGGCTCTGTTGCTTTGTTTTTTAGATGTTTCAGGAAACACCATACACCTCTCCCGTGTGGCTGTTGGCAATTTACATCCCGCCCATCAGCATAACAAGGCTCCCAGTTCTCCATGGCCTGTCCTGCCTTTCTGGATTTTACACTTTTTTCAGATGGCCCTTTTGACCGGGGGGAAGTGAGACTTCATTGTAGTGCAGATTTCCTTTGCAAGCTTGCTTGGTTGGCCAAAAAGGGCGTATGCGTTTTTTCCTGAATTCAGGAAAAAACGCATACGCCCTTTTTGGCCAAGTGCATCATTGTGGACGTTCTGCCTCTTTTCCTATGCTTTAAATGCAATTCCAGTCTACCTCCTGAAATCGGTTTCCTGCAATTCTGCCCCGCTTTCAAGTCCTCTTGGCAGCCTTACTTCAGTATATTTTTGGACGATAGCTGTCATTTATAACTCTGCAGGTTTGTGAATTACAGTGCCCCTGAGCTCCTTTCTTCAACTCGCTTTCTTGTGAGCTGGCCGCAACACCGCAGGATTGCTTCAGGCCCTAATCTGGTTCCGGCACGGCACGCTGAGCCTTTGGTTAATTCCTCTTCCTGGTGGGAAATGAGAGTTAAATTTGCCCGTCCAGACACCTCCAGCTAGTCTCTCATTGGTTCTCCCTATTCCTGTTCATCTTCCGCAGAAATTGCAAAGTGGGCCAAACAGGAGGTTAAAGGCACTGACTCTCCAAGTCGGGAGAGTGTTAGTAAAGCGTCTGGAATGTTGCACCCGAGTACCAGGGGACGAGAACTGAGACATATTGGAACACGTCTCCCGATCACACGGTTGATCATACTCTGGGTTCCACGTGCATGTTTTAGCTGAAGGAAGAATCCCTTAAACCTGGAGAGTTGAGACCCGTGGAATGGGTACCATGCAATATGACTTCAAAGGGTCTTCATTTGCTCACCGAACCTCTCCAATCCTATCACTGCTGCGTTTGTGCCCCTGTACACACGCTTGATTTTCTTTCAGAGACATAGCAATCCATAGGTTTTAAGATACTTACTAGTCAGGTACATTCTTAGGCGTTTAATATGGGGTGTTGAGTCCATTTCGTTGAGCAAGGAGTAGTTCTTGTCTATTCTATATTTGGCTTAAGGAACTTTATCTGTGCTCATTTCAATCTCTGGTTTTATGCAGCACCCCAACTCACCTTTCCCCTTAAGCAAGCATAAGTTGGTTTTCTAAATTTGAGACCCTGTTCTGTTTTGTAATCCAGTTCCTGTGTAGCCAAGTTTACATCCCGTGTGTTAGTGATATCTTATGATGTTTCTTTTTCTGTGTGACTTATTTCAGTTAGAATCATCATACCTGAATCCACTCATTATGCTGCTACGGGCCTGATGACATAGATTTCATTGCTGAGTGATATTGCATTGTACGTAAGTACCACAACTTCTTTATCCATTTTTCACTTTCTGCGATATTGAACTTGTTCCGTAAACGAGGTTCTTGTAAACAGAGCCGTCCCAAACTTTGGTGTGGCTGTGTCTTTTTGATTTTAATTTCCCTAAGCTATAGGACCATAAGTGGAAGTGCCCTAGGCTCTGTTGCTTTGTTTTTTAGATGTTTCAGGAAACACCATACACCTCTCCCGAGTGGCTGTTGGCAATTACATCCCGCCCATCAGCATAACAAGGCTCCCAGTTCTCCATGGCCTGTCCTGCCTTTCTGGATTTTACACTTTTTTCAGATGGTCCTTTTGACCGGGGGGAAGTGAGACTTCATTGTAGTGCAGATTTCCTTTGCAAGCTTGCTTGGTTGGCCAAAAAGGGCGTATGCGTTTTTTCCTGAATATATTCAGGAAAAAACGCATACGCCCTTTTTGGCCAAGTGCATCATTGTGGACGTTCTGCCTCTTTTCCTATGCTTTAAATGCAATTCCAGTCTACCTCCTGAAATCGGTTTCCTGCAATTCTGCCCCGCTTTCAAGTCCTCTTGGCAGCCTTACTTCAGTATATTTTTGGACGATAGCTGTCATTTATAACTCTGCAGGTTTGTGAATTACAGTGCCCCTGAGCTCCTTTCTTCAACTCGCTTTCTTGTGAGCTGGCCGCAACACCGCAGGATTGCTTCAGGCCCTAATCTGGTTCAGGCACGGCACGCTGAGCCTTTGGTTAATTCCTCTTCCTGGTGGCAAATGAGAGTTAAATTTGCCCGTCCAGACACCTCCACCTAGTCTCTCATTGGTTCTCCCTATTCCTGTTCATCTTCCGCAGAAATTGCAAACTGGGCCAAACAGGAGGTTAAAGGCACTGACTCTCCAAGTCGGGAGAGTGTTAGTAAAGCGTGTGGAATGTTGCACCCGAGTACCAGGGGACGAGAACTGAGACATATTGGAACACGTCTCCCGATCACACGGTTGATCATACTCTGGGTTCCACGTGCATGTTTTACCTGAAGGCAGAATCCCTTAAACCTGGAGAGTTGAGACCCGTGGAATGGGTACCATGCAATATGACTTCAAAGGGTCTTCATTTGCTCACCGAACCTCTCCAATCCTATCACTGCTGCGTTTGTGCCCCTGTACACACGCTTGATTTTCTTACAGAGACATAGCAATCCATAGGTTTTAAGATACTTACTAGTCAGGTACATTCTTAGGCGTTTAATATGGGGTGTTGAGTCCATTTCGTTGAGCAAGGAGTAGTTCTTGTCTATTCCATATTTGGCTTAAGGAACTTTATCTGTGCTCATTTCAATCTCTGGTTTGATGCAGCACCCCAACTCACCTTTCCCCTTAAGCAAGCATAAGTTGGTTTTCTAAATTTGAGACCCTGTTCTGTTTTGTAATCCAGTTCCTGTGTAGCCAAGTTTACATCCCGTGTATTAGTGATATCTTATGATGTTTCTTTTTCTGTGTGACTTATTTCAGTTAGAATCATCATACCTGAATCCACTCATTATGCTGCTACGGGCCTGATGACATAGATTTCATTGCTGAGTGATATTGCATTGTACGTAAGTACCACAACTTCTTTATCCATTTTTCACTTTCTGCGATATTGAACTTGTACCGTAAACGAGGTTCTTGTAAACAGAGCCGTCCCAAACTTTGGGGTGGCTGTGTCTTTTTGATTTTAATTTCCCTAAGCTATAGGACCATAAGTGGAAGTGCCCTAGGCTCTGTTGCTTTGTTTTTTAGATGTTTCAGGAAACACCATACACCTCTCCCGAGTGGCTGTTGGCAATTTACATCCCGCCCATCAGCATAACAAGGCTCCCAGTTCTCCATGGCCTGTCCTGCCTTTCTGGATTTTACACTTTTTTCAGATGGCCCTTTTGACCGGGGGGAAGTGAGACTTCATTGTAGTGCAGATTTCCTTTGCAAGCTTGCTTGGTTGGCCAAAAAGGGCGTATGCGTTTTTTCCTGAATATATTCAGGAAAAAACGCATACGCCCTTTTTGGCCAAGTGCATCATTGTGGGCGTTCTGCCTCTTTTCCTATGCTTTAAATGCAATTCCAGTCTACCTCCTGAAATCGGTTTCCTGCAATTCTGCCCCGCTTTCAAGTCCTCTTGGCAGCCTTACTTCAGTATATTTTTGGACGATAGCTGTCATTTATAACTCTGCAGGTTTGTGAATTACAGTGCCCCTGAGCTCCTTTCTTCAACTCGCTTTCTTGTGAGCTGGCCGCAACACCGCAGGATTGCTTCAGGCCCTAATCTGGTTCCGGCACGGCACGCTGAGCCTTTGGTTAATTCCTCTTCCTGGTGGGAAATGAGAGTTAAATTTGCCCGTCCAGACACCTCCAGCTAGTCTCTCATTGGTTCTCCCTATTCCTGTTCATCTTCCGCAGAAATTGCAAACTGGGCCAAACAGGAGGTTAAAGGCAGTGACTCTCCAAGTCGGGAGAGTGTTAGTAAAGCGTCTGGAATGTTGCACCCGAGTACCAGGGGACGAGAACTGAGACATATTGGAACACGTCTCCCGATCACACGGTTGATCATACTCTGGGTTCCACGTGCATGTTTTAGCTGAAGGAAGAATCCCTTAAACCTGGAGAGTTGAGACCCGTGGAATGGGTACCATGCAATATGACTTCAAAGGGTCTTCATTTGCTCACCGAACCTCTCCAATCCTATCACTGCTGCGTTTATGCCCCTGTACACACGCTTGATTTTCTTTCAGAGACATAGCAATCCATAGGTTTTAAGATACTTACTAGTCAGGTACATTCTTAGGCGTTTAATATGGGGTGTTGAGTTCATTTCGTTGAGCAAGGAGTAGTTCTTGTCTATTCCATATTTGGCTTAAGGAACTTTATCTGTGCTCATTTCAATCTCTGGTTTTATGCAGCACCCCAACTCACCTTTCCCCTTAAGCAAGCATAAGTTGGTTTTCTAAATTTGAGACCCTGTTCTGTTTTGTAATCCAGTTCCTGTGTAGCCAAGTTTACATCCCGTGTATTAGTGATATCTTATGATGTTTCTTTTTCTGTGTGACTTATTTCAGTTAGAATCATCATACCTGAATCCACTCATTATGCTGCTACAGGCCTGATGACATAGATTTCATTGCTGAGTGATATTGCATTGTACGTAAGTACCACAACTTCTTTATCCATTTTTCACTTTCTGCGATATTGAACTTGTACCGTAAACGAGGTTCTTGTAAACAGAGCCGTCCCAAACTTTGGGGTGGCTGTGTCTTTTTGATTTTAATTTCCCTAAGCTATAGGACCATAAGTGGAAGTGCCCTAGGCTCTGTTGCTTTGTTTTTTAGATGTTTCAGGAAACACCATACACCTCTCCCGAGTGGCTGTTGGCAATTTACATCCCGCCCATCAGCATAACAAGGCTCCCAGTTCTCCATGGCCTGTCCTGCCTTTCTGGATTTTACACTTTTTTCAGATGGTCCTTTTGACCGGGGGGAAGTGAGACTTCATTGTAGTGCAGATTTCCTTTGCAAGCTTGCTTGGTTGGCCAAAAAGGGCGTATGCGTTTTTTCCTGAATATATTCAGGAAAAAACGCATACGCCCTTTTTGGCCAAGTGCATCATTGTGGACGTTCTGCCTCTTTTCCTATGCTTTAAATGCAATTCCAGTCTACCTCCTGAAATCGGTTTCCTGCAATTCTGCCCCGCTTTCAAGTCCTCTTGGCAGCCTTACTTCAGTATATTTTTGGACGATAGCTGTCATTTATAACTCTGCAGGTTTGTGAATTACAGTGCCCCTGAGCTCCTTTCTTCAACTCGCTTTCTTGTGAGCTGGCCGCAACACCGCAGGATTGCTTCAGGCCCTAATCTGGTTCCGGCACGGCACGCTGAGCCTTTGGTTAATTCCTCTTCCTGGTGGGAAATGAGAGTTAAATTTGCCCGTCCAGACACCTCCAGCTAGTCTCTCATTGGTTCTCCCTATTCCTGTTCATCTTCCGCAGAAATTGCAAACTGGGCCAAACAGGAGGTTAAAGGCACTGACTCTCCAAGTCGGGAGAGTGTTAGTAAAGCGTCTGGAATGTTGCACCCGAGTACCAGGGGACGAGAACTGAGACATATTGGAACACGTCTCCCGATCACACGGTTGATCATACTCTGGGTTCCACGTGCATGTTTTAGCTGAAGGAAGAATCCCTTAAACCTGGAGAGTTGAGACCCGTGGAATGGGTACCATGCAATATGACTTCAAAGGGTCTTCATTTGCTCACCGAACCTCTCCAATCCTATCACTGCTGCGTTTGTGCCCCTGTACACACGCTTGATTTTCTTTCAGAGACATAGCAATCCATAGGTTTTAAGATACTTACTAGTCAGGTACATTCTTAGGCGTTTAATATGGGGTGTTGAGTCCATTTCGTTGAGCAAGGAGTAGTTCTTGTCTATTCTATATTTGGCTTAAGGAACTTTATCTGTGCTCATTTCAATCTCTGGTTTTATGCAGCACCCCAACTCACCTTTCCCCTTAAGCAAGCATAAGTTGGTTTTCTAAATTTGAGACCCTGTTCTGTTTTGTAATCCAGTTCCTGTGTAGCCAAGTTTACATCCCGTGTGTTAGTGATATCTTATGATGTTTCTTTTTCTGTGTGACTTATTTCAGTTAGAATCATCATACCTGAATCCACTCATTATGCTGCTACGGGCCTGATGACATAGATTTCATTGCTGAGTGATATTGCATTGTACGTAAGTACCACAACTTCTTTATCCATTTTTCACATTCTGCGATATTGAACTTGTTCCGTAAACGAGGTTCTTGTAAACAGAGCCATCCCAAACTTTGGGGTGGCTGTGTCTTTTTGATTTTAATTTCCCTAAGCTATAGGACCATAAGTGGAAGTGCCCTAGGCTCTGTTGCTTTGTTTTTTAGATGTTTCAGGAAACACCATACACCTCTCCCGAGTGGCTGTTGGCAATTACATCCCGCCCATCAGCATAACAAGGCTCCCAGTTCTCCATGGCCTGTCCTGCCTTTCTGGATTTTACACTTTTTTCAGATGGCCCTTTTGACCGGGGGGAAGTGAGACTTCATTGTAGTGCAGATTTCCTTTGCAAGCTTGCTTGGTTGGCCAAAAAGGGCGTATGCGTTTTTTCCTGAATATATTCAGGAAAAAACGCATACGCCCTTTTTGGCCAAGTGCATCATTGTGGGCGTTCTGCCTCTTTTCCTATGCTTTAAATGCAATTCCAGTCTACCTCCTGAAATCGGTTTCCTGCAATTCTGCCCCGCTTTCAAGTCCTCTTGGCAGCCTTACTTCAGTATATTTTTGGACGATAGCTGTCATTTATAACTCTGCAGGTTTGTGAATTACAGTGCCCCTGAGCTCCTTTCTTCAACTCGCTTTCTTGTGAGCTGGCCGCAACACCGCAGGATTGCTTCAGGCCCTAATCTGGTTCCGGCACGGCACGCTGAGCCTTTGGTTAATTCCTCTTCCTGGTGGGAAATGAGAGTTAAATTTGCCCGTCCAGACACCTCCAGCTAGTCTCTCATTGGTTCTCCCTATTCCTGTTCATCTTCCGCAGAAATTGCAAACTGGGCCAAACAGGAGGTTAAAGGCAGTGACTCTCCAAGTCGGGAGAGTGTTAGTAAAGCGTCTGGAATGTTGCACCCGAGTACCAGGGGACGAGAACTGAGACATATTGGAACACGTCTCCCGATCACACGGTTGATCATACTCTGGGTTCCACGTGCATGTTTTAGCTGAAGGAAGAATCCCTTAAACCTGGAGAGTTGAGACCCGTGGAATGGGTACCATGCAATATGACTTCAAAGGGTCTTCATTTGCTCACCGAACCTCTCCAATCCTATCACTGCTGCGTTTATGCCCCTGTACACACGCTTGATTTTCTTTCAGAGACATAGCAATCCATAGGTTTTAAGATACTTACTAGTCAGGTACATTCTTAGGCGTTTAATATGGGGTGTTGAGTTCATTTCGTTGAGCAAGGAGTAGTTCTTGTCTATTCCATATTTGGCTTAAGGAACTTTATCTGTGCTCATTTCAATCTCTGGTTTTATGCAGCACCCCAACTCACCTTTCCCCTTAAGCAAGCATAAGTTGGTTTTCTAAATTTGAGACCCTGTTCTGTTTTGTAATCCAGTTCCTGTGTAGCCAAGTTTACATCCCGTGTATTAGTGATATCTTATGATGTTTCTTTTTCTGTGTGACTTATTTCAGTTAGAATCATCATACCTGAATCCACTCATTATGCTGCTACGGGCCTGATGACATAGATTTCATTGCTGAGTGATATTGCATTGTACGTAAGTACCACAACTTCTTTATCCATTTTTCACTTTCTGCGATATTGAACTTGTACCGTAAACGAGGTTCTTGTAAACAGAGCCGTCCCAAACTTTGGGGTGGCTGTGTCTTTTTGATTTTAATTTCCCTAAGCTATAGGACCATAAGTGGAAGTGCCCTAGGCTCTGTTGCTTTGTTTTTTAGATGTTTCAGGAAACACCATACACCTCTCCCGAGTGGCTGTTGGCAATTACATCCCGCCCATCAGCATAACAAGGCTCCCAGTTCTCCATGGCCTGTCCTGCCTTTCTGGATTTTACACTTTTTTCAGATGGCCCTTTTGACCGGGGGGAAGTGAGACTTCATTGTAGTGCAGATTTCCTTTGCAAGCTTGCTTGGTTGGCCAAAAAGGGCGTATGCGTTTTTTCCTGAATATATTCAGGAAAAAACGCATACGCCCTTTTTGGCCAAGTGCATCATTGTGGGCGTTCTGCCTCTTTTCCTATGCTTTAAATGCAATTCCAGTCTACCTCCTGAAATCGGTTTCCTGCAATTCTGCCCCGCTTTCAAGTCCTCTTGGCAGCCTTACTTCAGTATATTTTTGGACGATAGCTGTCATTTATAACTCTGCAGGTTTGTGAATTACAGTGCCCCTGAGCTCCTTTCTTCAACTCGCTTTCTTGTGAGCTGGCCGCAACACCGCAGGATTGCTTCAGGCCCTAATCTGGTTCCGGCACGGCACGCTGAGCCTTTGGTTAATTCCTCTTCCTGGTGGGAAATGAGAGTTAAATTTGCCCGTCCAGACACCTCCAGCTAGTCTCTCATTGGTTCTCCCTATTCCTGTTCATCTTCCGCAGAAATTGCAAACTGGGCCAAACAGGAGGTTAAAGGCAGTGACTCTCCAAGTCGGGAGAGTGTTAGTAAAGCGTCTGGAATGTTGCACCCGAGTACCAGGGGACGAGAACTGAGACATATTGGAACACGTCTCCCGATCACACGGTTGATCATACTCTGGGTTCCACGTGCATGTTTTAGCTGAAGGAAGAATCCCTTAAACCTGGAGAGTTGAGACCCGTGGAATGGGTACCATGCAATATGACTTCAAAGGGTCTTCATTTGCTCACCGAACCTCTCCAATCCTATCACTGCTGCGTTTATGCCCCTGTACACACGCTTGATTTTCTTTCAGAGACATAGCAATCCATAGGTTTTAAGATACTTACTAGTCAGGTACATTCTTAGGCGTTTAATATGGGGTGTTGAGTTCATTTCGTTGAGCAAGGAGTAGTTCTTGTCTATTCCATATTTGGCTTAAGGAACTTTATCTGTGCTCATTTCAATCTCTGGTTTTATGCAGCACCCCAACTCACCTTTCCCCTTAAGCAAGCATAAGTTGGTTTTCTAAATTTGAGACCCTGTTCTGTTTTGTAATCCAGTTCCTGTGTAGCCAAGTTTACATCCCGTGTATTAGTGATATCTTATGATGTTTCTTTTTCTGTGTGACTTATTTCAGTTAGAATCATCATACCTGAATCCACTCATTATGCTGCTACGGGCCTGATGACATAGATTTCATTGCTGAGTGATATTGCATTGTACGTAAGTACCACAACTTCTTTATCCATTTTTCACTTTCTGCGATATTGAACTTGTACCGTAAACGAGGTTCTTGTAAACAGAGCCGTCCCAAACTTTGGGGTGGCTGTGTCTTTTTGATTTTAATTTCCCTAAGCTATAGGACCATAAGTGGAAGTGCCCTAGGCTCTGTTGCTTTGTTTTTTAGATGTTTCAGGAAACACCATACACCTCTCCCGAGTGGCTGTTGGCAATTTACATCCCGCCCATCAGCATAACAAGGCTCCCAGTTCTCCATGGCCTGTCCTGCCTTTCTGGATTTTACACTTTTTTCAGATGGCCCTTTTGACCGGGGGGAAGTGAGACTTCATTGTAGTGCAGATTTCCTTTGCAAGCTTGCTTGGTTGGCCAAAAAGGGCGTATGCGTTTTTTCCTGAATATATTCAGGAAAAAACGCATACGCCCTTTTTGGCCAAGTGCATCATTGTGGACGTTCTGCCTCTTTTCCTATGCTTTAAATGCAATTCCAGTCTACCTCCTGAAATCGGTTTCCTGCAATTCTGCCCCGCTTTCAAGTCCTCTTGGCAGCCTTACTTCAGTATATTTTTGGACGATAGCTGTCATTTATAACTCTGCAGGTTTGTGAATTAGAGTGACCCTGAACTCCTTTCTTCAACTCACTTTCTTGTGAGCTGGCCGCAACACCGCAGGATTGCTTCAGGCCCTAATCTGGTTCCGGCACGGCACGCTGAGCCTTTGGTTAATTCCTCTTCCTGGTGGGAAATGAGAGTTAAATTTGCCCGTCCAGACACCTCCACCTAGTCTCTCATTGGTTCTCCCTATTCCTGTTCATCTTCCGCAGAAATTGCAAACTGGGCCAAACAGGAGGTTAAAGGCACTGACTCTCCAAGTCGGGAGAGTGTTAGTAAAGCGTCTGGAATGTTGCACCCGAGTACAAGGGGACGAGAACTGAGACATATTGGAACACGTCTCCCGATCACACGGTTGATCATACTCTGGGTTCCACGTGCATGTTTTACCTGAAGGCAGAATCCCTTAAACCTGGAGAGTTGAGACCCGTGGAATGGGTACCATGCAATATGACTTCAAAGGGTCTTCATTTGCTCACCGAACCTCTCCAATCCTATCACTGCTGCGTTTATGCCCATGTACACACGCTTGATTTTCTTTCAGAGACATAGCAATCCATAGGTTTTAAGATACTTACTAGTCAGGTACATTCTTAGGCGTTTAATATGGGGTGTTGAGTCCATTTCGTTGAGCAAGGAGTAGTTCTTGTCTATTCCATATTTGGCTTAAGGAACTTTATCTGTGCTCATTTCAATCTCTGGTTTGATGCAGCACCCCAACTCACCTTTCCCCTTAAGCAAGCATAAGTTGGTTTTCTAAATTTGAGACCCTGTTCTGTTTTGTAATCCAGTTCCTGTGTAGCCAAGTTTACATCCCGTGTATTAGTGATATCTTATGATGTTTCTTTTTCTGTGTGACTTATTTCAGTTAGAATCATCATACCTGAATCCACTCATTATGCTGCTACGGGCCTGATGACATAGATTTCATTGCTGAGTGATATTGCATTGTACGTAAGTACCACAACTTCTTTATCCATTTTTCACTTTCTGCGATATTGAACTTGTACCGTAAACGAGGTTCTTGTAAACAGAGCCGTCCCAAACTTTGGGGTGGCTGTGTCTTTTTGATTTTAATTTCCCTAAGCTATAGGACCATAAGTGGAAGTGCCCTAGGCTCTGTTGCTTTGTTTTTTAGATGTTTCAGGAAACACCATACACCTCTCCCGAGTGGCTCTTGGCAATTTACATCCCGCCCATCAGCATAACAAGGCTCCCAGTTCTCCATGGCCTGTCCTGCCTTTCTGGATTTTACACTTTTTTCAGATGGCCCTTTTGACCGGGGGGAAGTGAGACTTCATTGTAGTGCAGATTTCCTTTGCAAGCTTGCTTGGTTGTCCAAAAAGGGCGTATGCGTTTTTTCCTGAATATATTCAGGAAAAAACGCATACGCCCTTTTTGGCCAAGTGCATCATTGTGGACGTTCTGCCTCTTTTCCTATGCTTTAAATGCAATTCCAGTCTACCTCCTGAAATCGGTTTCCTGCAATTCTGCCCCGCTTTCAAGTCCTCTTGGCAGCCTTACTTCAGTATATTTTTGGACGATAGCTGTCATTTATAACTCTGCAGGTTTGTGAATTACAGTGCCCCTGAGCTCCTTTCTTCAACTCGCTTTCTTGTGAGCTGGCCGCAACACCGCAGGATTGCTTCAGGCCCTAATCTGGTTCCGGCACGGCACGCTGAGCCTTTGGTTAATTCCTCTTCCTGGTGGGAAATGAGAGTTAAATTTGCCCGTCCAGACACCTCCAGCTAGTCTCTCATTGGTTCTCCCTATTCCTGTTCATCTTCCGCAGAAATTGCAAACTGGGCCAAACAGGAGGTTAAAGGCACTGACTCTCCAAGTCGGGAGAGTGTTAGTAAAGCGTCTGGAATGTTGCACCCGAGTACCAGGGGACGAGAACTGAGACATATTGGAACACGTCTCCCGATCACACGGTTGATCATACTCTGGGTTCCACGTGCATGTTTTAGCTGAAGGAAGAATCCCTTAAACCTGGAGAGTTGAGACCCGTGGAATGGGTACCATGCAATATGACTTCAAAGGGTCTTCATTTGCTCACCGAACCTCTCCAATCCTATCACTGCTGCGTTTATGCCCCTGTACACACGCTTGATTTTCTTTCAGAGACATAGCAATCCATAGGTTTTAAGATACTTACTAGTCAGGTACATTCTTAGGCGTTTAATATGGGGTGTTGAGTCCATTTCGTTGAGCAAGGAGTAGTTCTTGTCTATTCCATATTTGGCTTAAGGAACTTTATCTGTGCTCATTTCAATCTCTGGTTTTATGCAGCACCCCAACTCACCTTTCCCCTTAAGCAAGCATAAGTTGGTTTTCTAAATTTGAGACCCTGTTCTGTTTTGTAATCCAGTTCCTGTGTAGCCAAGTTTACATCCCGTGTATTAGTGATATCTTATGATGTTTCTTTTTCTGTGTGACTTATTTCAGTTAGAATCATCATACCTGAATCCACTCATTATGCTGCTACGGGCCTGATGACATAGATTTCATTGCTGAGTGATATTGCATTGTACGTAAGTACCACAACTTCTTTATCCATTTTTCACTTTCTGTGATATTGAACTTGTACCGTAAATGAGGTTCTTGTAAACAGAGCCGTCCCAAACTTTGGGGTGGCTGTGTCTTTTTGATTTTAATTTCCCTAAGCTATAGGACCATAAGTGGAAGTGCCCTAGGCTCTGTTGCTTTGTTTTTTAGATGTTTCAGGAAACACCATACACCTCTCCCGAGTGGCTCTTGGCAATTTACATCCCGCCCATCAGCATAACAAGGCTCCCAGTTCTCCATGGCCTGTCCTGCCTTTCTGGATTTTACACTTTTTTCAGATGGCCCTTTTGACCGGGGGGAAGTGAGACTTCATTGTAGTGCAGATTTCCTTTGCAAGCTTGCTTGGTTGGCCAAAAAGGGCGTATGCGTTTTTTCCTGAATATATTCAGGAAAAAACGCATACGCCCTTTTTGGCCAAGTGCATCATTGTGGACGTTCTGCCTCTTTTCCTATGCTTTAAATGCAATTCCAGTCTACCTCCTGAAATCGGTTTCCTGCAATTCTGCCCCGCTTTCAAGTCCTCTTGGCAGCCTTACTTCAGTATATTTTTGGACGATAGCTGTCATTTATAACTCTGCAGGTTTGTGAATTACAGTGCCCCTGAGCTCCTTTCTTCAACTCGCTTTCTTGTGAGCGGCCGCAACACCGCAGGATTGCTTCAGGCCCTAATCTGGTTCCGGCACGGCACGCTGAGCCTTTGGTTAATTCCTCTTCCTGGTGGGAAATGAGAGTTAAATTTGCCCGTCCAGACACCTCCAGCTAGTCTCTCATTGGTTCTCCCTATTCCTGTTCATCTTCCGCAGAAATTGCAAACTGGGCCAAACAGGAGGTTAAAGGCACTGACTCTCCAAGTCGGGAGAGTGTTAGTAAAGCGTCTGGAATGTTGCACCCGAGTACCAGGGGACGAGAACTGAGACATATTGGAACACGTCTCCCGATCACACGGTTGATCATACTCTGGGTTCCACGTGCATGTTTTAGCTGAAGGAAGAATCCCTTAAACCTGGAGAGTTGAGACCCGTGGAATGGGTACCATGCAATATGACTTCAAAGGGTCTTCATTTGCTCACCGAACCTCTCCAATCCTATCACTGCTGCGTTTATGCCCCTGTACACACGCTTGATTTTCTTTCAGAGACATAGCAATCCATAGGTTTTAAGATACTTACTAGTCAGGTACATTCTTAGGCGTTTAATATGGGGTGTTGAGTCCATTTCGTTGAGCAAGGAGTAGTTCTTGTCTATTCCATATTTGGCTTAAGGAACTTTATCTGTGCTCATTTCAATCTCTGGTTTTATGCAGCACCCCAACTCACCTTTCCCCTTAAGCAAGCATAAGTTGGTTTTCTAAATTTGAGACCCTGTTCTGTTTTGTAATCCAGTTCCTGTGTAGCCAAGTTTACATCCCGTGTATTAGTGATATCTTATGATGTTTCTTTTTCTGTGTGACTTATTTCAGTTAGAATCATCATACCTGAATCCACTCATTATGCTGCTACGGGCCTGATGACATAGATTTCATTGCTGAGTGATATTGCATTGTACGTAAGTACCACAACTTCTTTATCCATTTTTCACTTTCTGTGATATTGAACTTGTACCGTAAATGAGGTTCTTGTAAACAGAGCCGTCCCAAACTTTGGGGTGGCTGTGTCTTTTTGATTTTAATTTCCCTAAGCTATAGGACCATAAGTGGAAGTGCCCTAGGCTCTGTTGCTTTGTTTTTTAGATGTTTCAGGAAACACCATACACCTCTCCCGAGTGGCTCTTGGCAATTTACATCCCGCCCATCAGCATAACAAGGCTCCCAGTTCTCCATGGCCTGTCCTGCCTTTCTGGATTTTACACTTTTTTCAGATGGCCCTTTTGACCGGGGGGAAGTGAGACTTCATTGTAGTGCAGATTTCCTTTGCAAGCTTGCTTGGTTGGCCAAAAAGGGCGTATGCGTTTTTTCCTGAATATATTCAGGAAAAAACGCATACGCCCTTTTTGGCCAAGTGCATCATTGTGGACGTTCTGCCTCTTTTCCTATGCTTTAAATGCAATTCCAGTCTACCTCCTGAAATCGGTTTCCTGCAATTCTGCCCCGCTTTCAAGTCCTCTTGGCAGCCTTACTTCAGTATATTTTTGGACGATAGCTGTCATTTATAACTCTGCAGGTTTGTGAATTACAGTGCCCCTGAGCTCCTTTCTTCAACTCGCTTTCTTGTGAGCTGGCCGCAACACCGCAGGATTGCTTCAGGCCCTAATCTGGTTCCGGCACGGCACGCTGAGCCTTTGGTTAATTCCTCTTCCTGGTGGGAAATGAGAGTTAAATTTGCCCGTCCAGACACCTCCAGCTAGTCTCTCATTGGTTCTCCCTATTCCTGTTCATCTTCCGCAGAAATTGCAAACTGGGCCAAACAGGAGGTTAAAGGCACTGACTCTCCAGTCGGGAGAGTGTTAGTAAAGCGTCTGGAATGTTGCACCTGAGTACCAGGGGACGAGAACTGAGACATATTGGAACACGTCTCCCGATCACACGGTTGATCATACTCTGGGTACCACGTGCATGTTTTAGCTGAAGGAAGAATCCCTTAAACCTGGAGAGTTGAGACCCGTGGAATGGGTACCATGCAATATGACTTCAAAGGGTCTTCATTTGCTCACCGAAACTCTCCAATCCTATCACTGCTGCGTTTATGCCCCTGTACACACGCTTGATTTTCTTTCAGAGACATAGCAATCCATAGGTTTTAAGATACTTACTAGTCAGGTACATTCTTAGGCGTTTAATATGGGGTGTTGAGTCCATTTCGTTGAGCAAGGAGTAGTTCTTGTCTATTCCATATTTGGCTTAAGGAACTTTATCTGTGCTCATTTCAATCTCTGGTTTTATGCAGCACCCCAACTCACCTTACCCCTTAAGCAAGCATAAGTTGGTTTTCTAAATTTGAGACCCTGTTCTGTTTTGTAATCCAGTTCCTGTGTAGCCAAGTTTACATCCCGTGTATTAGTGATATCTTATGATGTTTCTTTTTCTGTGTGACTTATTTCAGTTAGAATCATCATACCTGAATCCACTCATTATGCTGCTACGGGCCTGATGACATAGATTTCATTGCTGAGTGATATTGCATTGTACGTAAGTACCACAACTTCTTTATCCATTTTTTCACTTTCTGCGATATTGAACTTGTACCGTAAACGAGGTTCTTGTAAACAGAGCCGTCCCAAACTTTGGGGTGGCTGTGTCTTTTTGATTTTAATTTCCCTAAGCTATAGGACCATAAGTGGAAGTGCCCTAGGCTCTGTTCCTTTGTTTTTTAGATGTTTCAGGAAACACCATACACCTCTCCCGAGTGGCTCTTGGCAATTTACATCCCGCCCATCAGCATAACAAGGCTCCCAGTTCTCCATGGCCTGTCCTGCCTTTCTGGATTTTACACTTTTTTCAGATGGCCCTTTTGACCGGGGGGAAGTGAGACTTCATTGTAGTGCAGATTTCCTTTGCAAGCTTGCTTGGTTGGCCAAAAAGGGCGTATGCGTTTTTTCCTGAATATATTCAGGAAAAAACGCATACGCCCTTTTTGGCCAAGTGCATCATTGTGGACGTTCTGCCTCTTTTCCTATGCTTTAAATGCAATTCCAGTCTACCTCCTGAAATCGGTTTCCTGCAATTCTGCCCCGCTTTCAAGTCCTCTTGGCAGCCTTACTTCAGTATATTTTTGGACGATAGCTGTCATTTATAACTCTGCAGGTTTGTGAATTACAGTGCCCCTGAGCTCCTTTCTTCAACTCGCTTTCTTGTGAGCTGGCCGCAACACCGCAGGATTGCTTCAGGCCCTAATCTGGTTCCGGCACGGCACGCTGAGCCTTTGGTTAATTCCTCTTCCTGGTGGGAAATGAGAGTTAAATTTGCCCGTCCAGACACCTCCAGCTAGTCTCTCATTGGTTCTCCCTATTCCTGTTCATCTTCCGCAGAAATTGCAAACTGGGCCAAACAGGAGTTTAAAGGCAGTGACTCTCCAAGTCGGGAGAGTGTTAGTAAAGCGTCTGGAATGTTGCACCCGAGTACCAGGGGACGAAAACTGAGACATATTGGAACACGTCTCCCGATCACACGGTTGATCATACTCTGGGTTCCACGTGCATGTTTTAGCTGAAGGAAGAATCCCTTAAACCTGGAGAGTTGAGACCCGTGGAATGGGTACCATGCAATATGACTTCAAAGGGTCTTCATTTGCTCACCGAACCTCTCCAATCCTATCACTGCTGCGTTTATGCCCCTGTACACATGCTTGATTTTCTTTCAGAGACATAGCAATCCATAGGTTTTAAGATACTTACTAGTCAGGTACATTCTTAGGCGTTTAATATGGGGTGTTGAGTCCATTTCGTTGAGCAAGGAGTAGTTCTTATCTATTCCATATTTGGCTTAAGGAACTTTATCTGTGCTCATTTCAATCTCTGGTTTTATGCAGCACCCCAACTCACCTTTCCCCTTAAGCAAGCATAAGTTGGTTTTCTAAATTTGAGACCCTGTTCTGTTTTGTAATCCAGTTCCTGTGTAGCCAAGTTTACATCCCGTGTATTAGTGATATCTTATGATGTTTCTTTTTCTGTGTGACTTATTTCAGTTAGAATCATCATACCTGAATCCACTCATTATGCTGCTACGGGCCTGATGACATAGATTTCATTGCTGAGTGATATTGCATTGTACGTAAGTACCACAACTTCTTTATCCATTTTTCACTTTCTGCGATATTTAACTTGTACCGTAAACGAGGTTCTTGTAAACAGAGCCGTCCCAAACTTTGGGGTGGCTGTGTCTTTTTGATTTTAATTTCCCTAAGCTATAGGACCATAAGTGGAAGTGCCCTAGGCTTTGTTCCTTTGTTTTTTAGATGTTTCAGGAAACACCATACACCTCTCCCAAGTGGCTGTTGGCAATTTACATCCCGCCCATCAGCATAACAAGGCTCCCAGTTCTCCATGGCCTGTCCTGCCTTTCTGGATTTTACACTTTTTTCAGATGGCCCTTTTGACCGGGGGGAAGTGAGACTTCATTGTAGTGCAGATTTCCTTTGCAAGCTTGCTTGGTTGGCCAAAAAGGGCGTATGCGTTTTTTCCTGAATATATTCAGGAAAAAACGCATACGCCCTTTTTGGCCAAGCGCATCATTGTGGACGTTCTGCCTCTTTTCCTATGCTTTAAATGCAATTCCAGTCTACCTCCTGAAATCGGTTTCCTGCAATTCTGCCCCGCTTTCAAGTCCTCTTGGCAGCCTTACTTCAGTATATTTTTGGACGATAGCTGTCATTTATAACTCTGCAGGTTTGTGAATTACAGTGCCCCTGAGCTCCTTTCTTCAACTCGCTTTCTTGTGAGCTGGCCGCAACACCGCAGGATTGCTTCAGGCCCTAATCTGGTTCCGGCACGGCACGCTGAGCCTTTGGTTAATTCCTCTTCCTGGTGGGAAATGAGAGTTAAATTTGCCCGTCCAGACACCTCCAGCTAGTCTCTCATTGGTTCTCCCTATTCCTGTTCATCTTCCGCAGAAATTGCAAACTGGGCCAAACAGGAGGTTAAAGGCACTGACTCTCCAAGTCGGGAGAGTGTTAGTAAAGCGTGTGGAATGTTGCACCCGAGTACCAGGGGACGAGAACTGAGACATATTGGAACACGTCTCCCGATCACACGGTTGATCATACTCTGGGTTCCACGTGCATGTTTTAGCTGAAGGAAGAATCCCTTAAACCTGGAGAGTTGAGACCCGTGGAATGGGTACCATGCAATATGACTTCAAAGGGTCTTCATTTGCTCACCGAACGTCTCCAATCCTATCACTGCTGCGTTTATGCCCCTGTACACACGCTTGATTTTCTTTCAGAGACATAGCAGTGCATAGGTCTTAAGATACTTACTAGTCAGGTACATTCTTAGGCGTTTAATATGGGGTGTTGAGTCCATTTCGTTGAGCAAGGAGTAGTTCTTGTCTATTCCATATTTGGCTTAAGGAACTTTATCTGTGCTCATTTCAATCTCTGGTTTGATGCAGCACCCCAACTCACCTTATCCCTTAAGCAAGCATAAGTTGGTTTTCTAAATTTGAGACCCTGTTCTGTTTTGTAATCCAGTTCCTGTGTAGCCAAGTTTACATCCCGTGTATTAGTGATATCTTATGATGTTTCTTTTTCTGTGTGACTTATTTCAGTTAGAATCATCATACCTGAATCCACTCATTATGCTGCTACGGGCCTGATGACATAGATTTCATTGCTGAGTGATATTGCATTGTACGTAAGTACCACAACTTCTTTATCCATTTTTCACTTTCTGCGATATTGAACTTGTACCGTAAACGAGGTTCTTGTAAACAGAGCCGTCCCAAACTTTGGGGTGGCTGTGTCTTTTTGATTTTAATTTCCCTAAGCTATAGGACCATAAGTGGAAGTGCCCTAGGCTCTGTTGCTTTGTTTTTTAGATGTTTCAGGAAACACCATACACCTCTCCCGAGTGGCTCTTGGCAATTTACATCCCGCCCATCAGCATAACAAGGCTCCCAGTTCTCCATGGCCTGTCCTGCCTTTCTGGATTTTACACTTTTTTCAGATGGCCCTTTTGACCGGGGGGAAGTGAGACTTCATTGTAGTGCAGATTTCCTTTGCAAGCTTGCTTGGTTGGCCAAAAAGGGCGTATGCGTTTTTTCCTGAATATATTCAGGAAAAAACGCATACGCCCTTTTTGGCCAAGTGCATCATTGTGGACGTTCTGCCTCTTTTCCTATGCTTTAAATGCAATTCCAGTCTACCTCCTGAAATCGGTTTCCTGCAATTCTGCCCCGCTTTCAAGTCCTCTTGGCAGCCTTACTTCAGTATATTTTTGGACGATAGCTGTCATTTATAACTCTGCAGGTTTGTGAATTACAGTGCCCCTGAGCTCCTTTCTTCAACTCGCTTTCTTGTGAGCTGGCCGCAACACCGCAGGATTGCTTCAGGCCCTAATCTGGTTCCGGCACGGCACGCTGAGCCTTTGGTTAATTCCTCTTCCTGGTGGGAAATGAGAGTTAAATTTGCCCGTCCAGACACCTCCAGCTAGTCTCTCATTGGTTCTCCCTATTCCTGTTCATCTTCCGCAGAAATTGCAAACTGGGCCAAACAGGAGGTTAAAGGCAGTGACTCTCCAAGTCGGGAGAGTGTTAGTAAAGCGTCTGGAATGTTGCACCCGAGTACCAGGGGACGAGAACTGAGACATATTGGAACACGTCTCCCGATCACACGGTTGATCATACTCTGGGTTCCACGTGCATGTTTTAGCTGAAGGAAGAATCCCTTAAACCTGGAGAGTTGAGACCCGTGGAATGGGTACCATGCAATATGACTTCAAAGGGTCTTCATTTGCTCACCGAACCTCTCCAATCCTATCACTGCTGCGTTTATGCCCCTGTACACACGCTTGATTTTCTTTCAGAGACATAGCAATCCATAGGTTTTAAGATACTTACTAGTCAGGTACATTCTTAGGCGTTTAATATGGGGTGTTGAGTCCATTTCGTTGAGCAAGGAGTAGTTCTTGTCTATTCCATATTTGGCTTAAGGAACTTTATCTGTGCTCATTTCAATCTCTGGTTTTATGCAGCACCCCAACTCACCTTTCCCCTTAAGCAAGCATAAGTTGGTTTTCTAAATTTGAGACCCTGTTCTGTTTTGTAATCCAGTTCCTGTGTAGCCAAGTTTACATCCCGTGTATTAGTGATATCTTATGATGTTTCTTTTTCTGTGTGACTTATTTCAGTTAGAATCATCATACCTGAATCCACTCATTATGCTGCTACGGGCCTGATGACATAGATTTCATTGCTGAGTGATATTGCATTGTACGTAAGTACCACAACTTCTTTATCCATTTTTCACTTTCTGCGATATTGAACTTGTACCGTAAACGAGGTTCTTGTAAACAGAGCCGTCCCAAACTTTGGGGTGGCTGTGTCTTTTTGATTTTAATTTCCCTAAGCTATAGGACCATAAGTGGAAGTGCCCTAGGCTCTGTTGCTTTGTTTTTTAGATGTTTCAGGAAACACCATACACCTCTCCGGAGTGGCTCTTGGCAATTTACATCCCGCCCATCAGCATAACAAGGCTCCCAGTTCTCCATGGCCTGTCCTGCCTTTCTGGATTTTACACTTTTTTCAGATGGCCCTTTTGACCGGGGGGAAGTGAGACTTCATTGTAGTGCAGATTTCCTTTGCAAGCTTGCTTGGTTGTCCAAAAAGGGCGTATGCGTTTTTTCCTGAATATATTCAGGAAAAAACGCATACGCCCTTTTTGGCCAAGTGCATCATTGTGGACGTTCTGCCTCTTTTCCTATGCTTTAAATGCAATTCCAGTCTACCTCCTGAAATCGGTTTCCTGCAATTCTGCCCCGCTTTCAAGTCCTCTTGGCAGCCTTACTTCAGTATATTTTTGGACGATAGCTGTCATTTATAACTCTGCAGGTTTGTGAATTACAGTGCCCCTGAGCTCCTTTCTTCAACTCGCTTTCTTGTGAGCTGGCCGCAACACCGCAGGATTGCTTCAGGCCCTAATCTGGTTCCGGCACGGCACGCTGAGCCTTTGGTTAATTCCTCTTCCTGGTGGGAAATGAGAGTTAAATTTGCCCGTCCAGACACCTCCAGCTAGTCTCTCATTGGTTCTCCCTATTCCTGTTCATCTTCCGCAGAAATTGCAAACTGGGCCAAACAGGAGGTTAAAGGCACTGACTCTCCAAGTCGGGAGAGTGTTAGTAAAGCGTCTGGAATGTTGCACCCGAGTACCAGGGGACGAGAACTGAGACATATTGGAACACGTCTCCCGATCACACGGTTGATCATACTCTGGGTTCCACGTGCATGTTTTACCTGAAGGCAGAATCCCTTAAACCTGGAGAGTTGAGACCCGTGGAATGGGTACCATGCAATATGACTTCAAAGGGTCTTCATTTGCTCACCGAACGTCTCCAATCCTATCACTGCTGCGTTTATGCCCCTGTACACACGCTTGATTTTCTTTCAGCGACATAGCAATCCATAGGTTTTAAGATACTTACTAGTCAGGTACATTCTTAGGCGTTTAATATGGGGTGTTGAGTCCATTTCGTTGAGCAAGGAGTAGTTCTTGTCTATTCCATATTTGGCTTAAGGAACTTTATCTGTGCTCATTTCAATCTCTGGTTTGATGCAGCACCCCAACTCACCTTTCCCCTTAAGCAATCATAAGTTGGTTTTCTAAATTTGAGACCCTGTTCTGTTTTGTAATCCAGTTCCTGTGTAGCCAAGTTTACATTCCGTGTATTAGTGATATCTTATGATGTTTCTTTTTCTGTGTGACTTATTTCAGTTAGAATCATCATACCTGAATCCACTCATTATGCTGCTATGGGCCTGATGACATAGATTTCATTGCTGAGTGATATTGCATTGTACGTAAGTACCACAACTTCTTTATCCATTTTTCACTTTCTGCGATATTGAACTTGTACCGTAAACAAGGTTCTTGTAAACAGAGCTGTCCCAAACTTTGGGGTGGCTGTGTCTTTTTGATTTTAATTTCCCTAAGCTATAGGACCATAAGTGGAAGTGCCCTAGGCTCTGTTGCTTTGTTTTTTAGATGTTTCAGGAAACACCATACACCTCTCCCGAGTGGCTGTTGGCAATTTACATCCCGCCCATCAGCATAACAAGGCTCCCAGTTCTCCATGGCCTGTCCTGCCTTTCTGGATTTTACACTTTTTTCAGATGGCCCCTTTGACTGGCGGGAAGTGAGACTTCATTGTAGTGCAGATTTCCTTTGCAAGCTTGCTTGGTTGGCCAAAAAGTGCGTATGCGTTTTTTCCTGCACGAAAATACGCATACGCCCTTTTTGGCCAAGTGCATCATTGTGGACGTTCTGCCTCTTTTCCTATGCTTTAAATGCAATTCCAGTCTACCTCCTGAAATCGGTTTCCTGCAATTCTGCCCCGCTTTCAAGTCCTCTTGGCAGCCTTACTTCAGTATATTTTTGGACGATAGCTGTCATTTATAACTCTGCAGGTTTGTGAATTACAGTGCCCCTGAGCTCCTTTCTTCAACTCGCTTTCTTGTGAGCTGGCCGCAACACCGCAGGATTGCTTCAGGCCCTAATCTGGTTCCGGCACGGCACGCTGAGCCTTTGGTTAATTCCTCTTCCTGGTGGGAAATGAGAGTTAAATTTGCCCGTCCAGACACCTCCACCTAGTCTCTCATTGGTTCTCCCTATTCCTGTTCATCTTCCGCAGAAATTGCAAACTGGGCCAAACAGGAGGTTAAAGGCACTGACTCTCCAAGTCGGGAGAGTGTTAGTAAAGCGTGTGGAATGTTGTACCCGAGTACCAGGGGACGAGAACTGAGACATATTGGAACACGTATCCCGATCACACGGTTGATCATACTCTGGGTTCCACGTGCATGTTTTACCTGAAGGCAGAATCCCTTAAACCTGGAGAGTTGAGACCCGTGGAATGGGTACCATGCAATATGACTTCAAAGGGTCTTCATTTGCTCACCGAACCTCTCCAATCCTATCACTGCTGCGTTTATGCCCCTGTACACACGCTTGATATTCTTTCAGAGACATAGCAATCCATAGGTTTTAAGATACTTACTAGTCAGGTACATTCTTAGGCGTTTAATATGGGGTGTTGAGTCCATTTCGTTGAGCAAGGAGTAGTTCTTGTCTATTCCATATTTGGCTTAAGGAACTTTATCTGTGCTCATTTCAATCTCTGGTTTGATGTAGCACCCCAACTCACCTTTCCCCTTAAGCAAGCATAAGTTGGTTTTCTAAATTTGAGACCCTGTTCTGTTTTGTAATCCAGTTCCTGTGTAGCCAAGTTTACATTCCGTGTATTAGTGATATCTTATGATGTTTCTTTTTCTGTGTGACTTATTTCAGTTAGAATCATCATACCTGAATCCACTCATTATGCTGCTACGGGCCTGATGACATAGATTTCATTGCTGAGTGATATTGCATTGTACGTAAGTACCACAACTTCTTTATCCATTTTTCACTTTCTGCGATATTGAACTTGTTCCGTAAACGAGGTTCTTGTAAACAGAGCCGTCCCAAACTTTGGGGTGGCTGTGTCTTTTTGATTTTAATTTCCCTAAGCTATAGGACCATAAGTGGAAGTGCCCTAGGCTCTGTTGCTTTGTTTTTTAGATGTTTCAGGAAACACCATACACCTCTCCCGAGTGGCTGTTGGCAATTTACATCCCGCCCATCAGCATAACAAGGCTCCCAGTTCTCCATGGCCTGTCCTGCCTTTCTGGATTTTACACTTTTTTCAGATGGCCCTTTTGACCGGGGGGAAGTGAGACTTCATTGTAGTGCAGATTTCCTTTGCAAGCTTGCTTGGTTGGCCAAAAAGGGCGTATGCGTTTTTTCCTGAATATATTCAGGAAAAAACGCATACGCCCTTTTTGGCCAAGTGCATCATTGTGGACGTTCTGCCTCTTTTCCTATGCTTTAAATGCAATTCCAGTCTACCTCCTGAAATCGGTTTCCTGCAATTCTGCCCCGCTTTCAAGTCCTCTTGGCAGCCTTACTTCAGTATATTTTTGGACGATAGCTGTCATTTATAACTCTGCAGGTTTGTGAATTACAGTGCCCCTGAGCTCCTTTCTTCAACTCGCTTTCTTGTGAGCTGGCCGCAACACCGCAGGATTGCTTCAGGCCCTAATCTGGTTCCGGCACGGCACGCTGAGCCTTTGGTTAATTCCTCTTCCTGGTGGGAAATGAGAGTTAAATTTGCCCGTCCAGACACCTCCAGCTAGTCTCTCATTGGTTCTCCCTATTCCTGTTCATATTCCGCAGAAATTGCAAACTGGGCCAAACAGGAGGTTAAAGGCACTGACTCTCCAAGTCGGGAGAGTGTTAGTAAAGCGTCTGGAATGTTGCACCCGAGTACCAGGGGACGAGAACTGAGACATATTGGAACACGTCTCCCGATCACACGGTTGATCATACTCTGGGTTCCACGTGCATGTTTTAGCTGAAGGAAGAATCCCTTAAACCTGGAGAGTTGAGACCCGTGGAATGGGTACCATGCAATATGACTTCAAAGGGTCTTCATTTGCTCACCGAACCTCTCCAATCCTATCACTGCTGCGTTTATGCCCCTGTACACACGCTTGATTTTCTTTCAGACACATAGCAATCTATAGGTTTTAAGATACTTACTAGTCAGGTACATTCTTAGGCGTTTAATATGGGGTGTTGAGTCCATTTCGTTGAGCAAGGAGTAGTTCTTGTCTATTCCATATTTGGCTTAAGGAACTTTATCTGTGCTCATTTCAATCTCTGGTTTTATGCAGCACCCCAACTCACCTTTCCCCTTAAGCAAGCATAAGTTGGTTTTCTAAATTTGAGACCCTGTTCTGTTTTGTAATCCAGTTCCTGTGTAGCCAAGTTTACATTCCGTGTATTAGTGATATCTTATGATGTTTCTTTTTCTGTGTGACTTATTTCAGTTAGAATCATCATACCTGAATCCACTCATTATGCTGCTACGGGCCTGATGACATAGATTTCATTGCTGAGTGATATTGCATTGTACGTAAGTACCACAACTTCTTTATCCATTTTTCACTTTCTGCGATATTGAACTTGTACCGTAAACGAGGTTCTTGTAAACAGAGCCGTCCCAAACTTTGGGGTGGCTGTGTCTTTTTGATTTTAATTTCCCTAAGCTATAGGACCATAAGTGGAAGTGCCCTAGGCTCTGTTGCTTTGTTTTTTAGATGTTTCAGGAAACACCATACACCTCTCCCGAGTGGCTGTTGGCAATTTACATCCCGCCCATCAGCATAACAAGGCTCCCAGTTCTCCATGGCCTGTCCTGCCTTTCTGGATTTTACACTTTTTTCAGATGGCCCTTTTGACCGGGGGGAAGTGAGACTTCATTGTAGTGCAGATTTCCTTTGCAAGCTTGCTTGGTTGTCCAAAAAGGGCGTATGCGTTTTTTCCTGAATATATTCAGGAAAAAACGCATACGCCCTTTTTGGCCAAGTGCATCATTGTGGACGTTCTGCCTCTTTTCCTATGCTTTAAATGCAATTCCAGTCTACCTCCTGAAATCGGTTTCCTGCAATTCTGCCCCGCTTTCAAGTCCTCTTGGCAGCCTTACTTCAGTATATTTTTGGACGATAGCTGTCATTAATAACTCTGCAGGTTTGTGAATTACAGTGCCCCTGAGCTCCTTTCTTCAACTCGCTTTCTTGTGAGCTGGCCGCAACACCACAGGATTGCTTCAGGCCCTAATCTGGTTCCGGCACGGCACGCTGAGCCTTTGGTTAATTCCTCTTCCTGGTGGGAAATAAGAGTTAAATTTGCCCGTCCAGACACCTCCAGCTAGTCTCTCATTGGTTCTCCCTATTCCTGTTCATCTTCCGCAGAAATTGCAAACTGGGCCAAACAGGAGGTTAAAGGCACTGACTCTCCAAGTCGGGAGAGTGTTAGTAAAGCGTCTGGAATGTTGCACCCGAGTACCAGGGGACGAGAACTGAGACATATTGGAACATGTCTCCCGATCACACGGGTGATCATACACTGGGTTCCACATGCATGTTTTACCTGAAGGCAGAATCCCTTAAACCTGGAGAGTTGAGACCCGTGGAATGGGTACCATGCAATATGACTTCAAAGGGTCTTCATTTGCTCACCGAACCTCTCCAATCCTATCACTGCTGCGTTTATGCCCCTGTACACACGCTTGATTTTCTTTCAGAGACATAGCAGTTCATAGGTTTTAAGATACTTACTAGTCAGGTACATTCTTAGGCGTTTAATATGGGGTGTTGAGTCCATTTCGTTGAGCAAGGAGTAGTTCTTGTCTATTCCATATTTGGCTTAAGGAACTTTATCTGTGCTCATTTCAATCTCTGGTTTGATGCAGCACCCCAACTCACCTTTCCCCTTAAGCAAGCATAAGTTGGTTTTCTAAATTTGAGACCCTGTTCTGTTTTGTAATCCAGTTCCTGTGTAGCCAAGTTTACATCCCGTGTATTAGTGATATCTTATGATGTTTCTTTTTCTGTGTGACTTATTTCAGTTAGAATCATCATACCTGAATCCACTCATTATGCTGCTACGGGCCTGATGACATAGATTTCATTGCTGAGTGATATTGCATTGTACGTAAGTACCACAACTTCTTTATCCATTTTTCACTTTCTGCGATATTGAACTTGTACCGTAAACGAGGTTCTTGTAAACAGAGCCGTCCCAAACTTTGGGGTGGCTGTGTCTTTTTGATTTTAATTTCCCTAAGCTATAGGACCATATGTGGAAGTGCCCTAGGCTCTGTTGCTTTGTTTTTTAGATGTTTCAGGAAACACCATACACCTCTCCCGAGTGGCTCTTGGCAATTTACATCCCGCCCATCAGCATAACAAGGCTCCCAGTTCTCCATGGCCTGTCCTGCCTTTCTGGATTTTACACTTTTTTCAGATGGCCCTTTTGACCGGGGGGAAGTGAGACTTCATTGTAGTGCAGATTTCCTTTGCAAGATTGCTTGGTTGGCCAAAAAGGGCGTATGCGTTTTTTCCTGAATATATTCAGGAAAAAACGCATACGCCCTTTTTGGCCAAGTGCATCATTGTGGACGTTCTGCCTCTTTTCCTATGCTTTAAATGCAATTCCAGTCTACCTCCTGAAATCGGTTTCCTGCAATTCTGCCCCGCTTTCAAGTCCTCTTGGCAGCCTTACTTCAGTATATTTTTGGACGATAGCTGTCATTTATAACTCTGCAGGTTTGTGAATTACAGTGCCCCTGAGCTCCTTTCTTCAACTCGCTTTCTTGTGAGCTGGCCGCAACACCGCAGGATTGCTTCAGGCCCTAATCTGGTTCCGGCACGGCACGCTGAGCCTTTGGTTAATTCCTCTTCCTGGTGGGAAATGAGAGTTAAATTTGCCCGTCCAGACACCTCCAGCTAGTCTCTCATTGGTTCTCCCTATTCCTGTTCATCTTCCGCAGAAATTGCAAACTGGGCCAAACAGGAGGTTAAAGGCACTGACTCTCCAAGTCGGGAGAGTGTTAGTAAAGCGTCTGGAATGTTGCACCCGAGTACCAGGGGACGAGAACTGAGACATATTGGAACACGTCTCCCGATCACACGGTTGATCATACTCTGGGTTCCACGTGCATGTTTTACCTGAAGGCAGAATCCCTTAAACCTGGAGAGTTGAGACCCGTGGAATGGGTACCATGCAATATGACTTCAAAGGGTCTTCATTTGCTCACCGAACCTCTCCAATCCTATCACTGCTGCGTTTATGCCCCTGTACACACGCTTGATTTTCTTTCAGAGACATAGCAATCCATAGGTTTTAAGATACTTACTAGTCAGGTACATTCTTAGGCGTTTAATATGGGGTGTTGAGTCCATTTCGTTGAGCAAGGAGTAGTTCTTGTCTATTCCATATTTGGCTTAAGGAACTTTATCTGTGCTCATTTCAATCTCTGGTTTGATGCAGCACCCCAACTCACCTTTCCCCTTAAGCAAGCATAAGTTGGTTTTCTAAATTTGAGACCCTGTTCTGTTTTGTAATCCAGTTCCTGTGTAGCCAAGTTTACATCCCGTGTGTTAGTGATATCTTATGATGTTTCTTTTTCTGTGTGACTTATTTCAGTTAGAATCATCATACCTGAATCCACTCATTATGCTGCTACGGGCCTGATGACATAGATTTCATTGCTGAGTGATATTGCATTGTACGTAAGTACCACAACTTCTTTATCCATTTTTCACTTTCTGCGATATTGAACTTGTTCCGTAAACGAGGTTCTTGTAAACAGAGCCGTCCCAAACTTTGGGGTGGCTGTGTCTTTTTGATTTTAATTTCCCTAAGCTATAGGACCATAAGTGGAAGTGCCCTAGGCTCTGTTGCTTTGTTTTTTAGATGTTTCAGGAAACACCATACACCTCTCCCGAGTGGCTGTTGGCAATTTACATCCCGCCCATCAGCATAACAAGGCTCCCAGTTCTCCATGGCCTGTCCTGCCTTTCTGGATTTTACACTTTTTTCAGATGGTCCTTTTGACCGGGGGGAAGTGAGACTTCATTGTAGTGCAGATTTCCTTTGCAAGCTTGCTTGGTTGGCCAAAAAGGGCGTATGCGTTTTTTCCTGAATATATTCAGGAAAAAACGCATACGCCCTTTTTGGCCAAGTGCATCATTGTGGACGTTCTGCCTCTTTTCCTATGCTTTAAATGCAATTCCAGTCTACCTCCTGAAATCGGTTTCCTGCAATTCTGCCCCGCTTTCAAGTCCTCTTGGCAGCCTTACTTCAGTATATTTTTGGACGATAGCTGTCATTTATAACTCTGCAGGTTTGTGAATTACAGTGCCCCTGAGCTCCTTTCTTCAACTCGCTTTCTTGTGAGCTGGCCGCAACACCGCAGGATTGCTTCAGGCCCTAATCTGGTTCCGGCACGGCACGCTGAGCCTTTGGTTAATTCCTCTTCCTGGTGGGAAATGAGAGTTAAATTTGCCCGTCCAGACACCTCCAGCTAGTCTCTCATTGGTTCTCCCTATTCCTGTTCATCTTCCGCAGAAATTGCAAACTGGGCCAAACAGGAGGTTAAAGGCACTGACTCTCCAAGTCGGGAGAGTGTTAGTAAAGCGTCTGGAATGTTGCACCCGAGTACCAGGGGACGAGAACTGAGACATATTGGAACACGTCTCCCGATCACACGGTTGATCATACTCTGGGTTCCACGTGCATGTTTTAGCTGAAGGAAGAATCCCTTAAACCTGGAGAGTTGAGACCCGTGGAATGGGTACCATGCAATATGACTTCAAAGGGTCTTCATTTGCTCACCGAACCTCTCCAATCCTATCACTGCTGCGTTTGTGCCCCTGTACACACGCTTGATTTTCTTTCAGAGACATAGCAATCCATAGGTTTTAAGATACTTACTAGTCAGGTACATTCTTAGGCGTTTAATATGGGGTGTTGAGTCCATTTCGTTGAGCAAGGAGTAGTTCTTGTCTATTCTATATTTGGCTTAAGGAACTTTATCTGTGCTCATTTCAATCTCTGGTTTTATGCAGCACCCCAACTCACCTTTCCCCTTAAGCAAGCATAAGTTGGTTTTCTAAATTTGAGACCCTGTTCTGTTTTGTAATCCAGTTCCTGTGTAGCCAAGTTTACATCCCGTGTGTTAGTGATATCTTATGATGTTTCTTTTTCTGTGTGACTTATTTCAGTTAGAATCATCATACCTGAATCCACTCATTATGCTGCTACGGGCCTGATGACATAGATTTCATTGATGAGTGATATTGCATTGTACGTAAGTACCACAACTTCTTTATCCATTTTTCACTTTCTGCGATATTGAACTTGTTCCGTAAACGAGGTTCTTGTAAACAGAGCCGTCCCAAACTTTGGGGTGGCTGTGTCTTTTTGATTTTAATTTCCCTAAGCTATAGGACCATAAGTGGAAGTGCCCTAGGCTCTGTTGCTTTGTTTTTTAGATGTTTCAGGAAACACCATACACCTCTCCCGAGTGGCTGTTGGCAATTACATCCCGCCCATCAGCATAACAAGGCTCCCAGTTCTCCATGGCCTGTCCTGCCTTTCTGGATTTTACACTTTTTTCAGATGGTCCTTTTGACCGGGGGGAAGTGAGACTTCATTGTAGTGCAGATTTCCTTTGCAAGCTTGCTTGGTTGGCCAAAAAGGGCGTATGCGTTTTTTCCTGAATATATTCAGGAAAAAACGCATACGCCCTTTTTGGCCAAGTGCATCATTGTGGACGTTCTGCCTCTTTTCCTATGCTTTAAATGCAATTCCAGTCTACCTCCTGAAATCGGTTTCCTGCAATTCTGCCCCGCTTTCAAGTCCTCTTGGCAGCCTTACTTCAGTATATTTTTGGACGATAGCTGTCATTTATAACTCTGCAGGTTTGTGAATTACAGTGCCCCTGAGCTCCTTTCTTCAACTCGCTTTCTTGTGAGCTGGCCGCAACACCGCAGGATTGCTTCAGGCCCTAATCTGGTTCAGGCACGGCACGCTGAGCCTTTGGTTAATTCCTCTTCCTGGTGGCAAATGAGAGTTAAATTTGCCCGTCCAGACACCTCCACCTAGTCTCTCATTGGTTCTCCCTATTCCTGTTCATCTTCCGCAGAAATTGCAAACTGGGCCAAACAGGAGGTTAAAGGCACTGACTCTCCAAGTCGGGAGAGTGTTAGTAAAGCGTGTGGAATGTTGCACCCGAGTACCAGGGGACGAGAACTGAGACATATTGGAACACGTCTCCCGATCACACGGTTGATCATACTCTGGGTTCCACGTGCATGTTTTACCTGAAGGCAGAATCCCTTAAACCTGGAGAGTTGAGACCCGTGGAATGGGTACCATGCAATATGACTTCAAAGGGTCTTCATTTGCTCACCGAACCTCTCCAATCCTATCACTGCTGCGTTTGTGCCCCTGTACACACGCTTGATTTTCTTACAGAGACATAGCAATCCATAGGTTTTAAGATACTTACTAGTCAGGTAGATTCTTAGGCGTTTAATATGGGGTGTTGAGTCCATTTCGTTGAGCAAGGAGTAGTTCTTGTCTATTCCATATTTGGCTTAAGGAACTTTATCTGTGCTCATTTCAATCTCTGGTTTGATGCAGCACCCCAACTCACCTTTCCCCTTAAGCAAGCATAAGTTGGTTTTCTAAATTTGAGACCCTGTTCTGTTTTGTAATCCAGTTCCTGTGTAGCCAAGTTTACATCCCGTGTATTAGTGATATCTTATGATGTTTCTTTTTCTGTGTGACTTATTTCAGTTAGAATCATCATACCTGAATCCACTCATTATGCTGCTATGGGCCTGATGACATAGATTTCATTGCTGAGTGATATTGCATTGTACGTAAGTACCACAACTTCTTTATCCATTTTTCACTTTCTGCGATATTGAACTTGTTCCGTAAACGAGGTTCTTGTAAACAGAGCCGTCCCAAACTTTGGGGTGGCTGTGTCTTTTTGATTTTAATTTCCCTAAGCTATAGGACCATAAGTGGAAGTGCCCTAGGCTCTGTTGCTTTGTTTTTTAGATGTTTCCGGAAACACCATACACCTCTCCCGAGTGGCTGTTGGCAATTTACATCCCGCCCATCAGCATAACAAGGCTCCCAGTTCTCCATGGCCTGTCCTCCCTTTCTGGATTTTACACTTTTTTCAGATGGCCCTTTTGACCGGGGGGAAGTGAGACTTCATTGTAGTGCAGATTTCCTTTGCAAGCTTGCTTGGTTGGCCAAAAAGGGCGTATGCGTTTTTTCCTGAATATATTCAGGAAAAAACGCATACGCCCTTTTTGGCCAAGTGCATCATTGTGGACGTTCTGCCTCTTTTCCTATGCTTTAAATGCAATTCCAGTCTACCTCCTGAAATCGGTTTCCTGCAATTCTGCCCCGCTTTCAAGTCCTCTTGGCAGCCTTACTTCAGTATATTTTTGGACGATAGCTGTCATTTATAACTCTGCAGGTTTGTGAATTACAGTGCCCCTGAGCTCCTTTCTTCAACTCGCTTTCTTGTGAGCTGGCCGCAACACCACAGGATTGCTTCAGGCCCTAATCTGGTTCCGGCACGGCACGCTGAGCCTTTGGTTAATTCCTCTTCCTGGTGGGAAATGAGAGTTAAATTTGCCCGTCCAGACACCTCCAGCTAGTCTCTCATTGGTTCTCCCTATTCCTGTTCATCTTCCGCAGAAATTGCATACTGGGCCAAACAGGAGGTTAAAGGCACTGACTCTCCAAGTCGGGAGAGTGTTAGTAAAGCGTGTGGAATGTTGCACCCGAGTACCAGGGGACGAGAACTGAGACATATTGGAACACGTCTCCCGATCACACGGTTGATCATACTCTGGGTTCCACGTGCATGTTTTACCTGAAGGCAGAATCCCTTAAACCTGGAGAGTTGAGACCCGTGGAATGGGTACCATGCAATATGACTTCAAAGGGTCTTCATTTGCTCACCGAACCTCTCCAATCCTATCACTGCTGCGTTTATGCCCCTGTACACACGCTTGATTTTCTTTCAGAGACATAGCAATCCATAGGTTTTAAGATACTTACTAGTCAGGTACATTCTTAGGCGTTTAATATGGGTTGTTGAGTCCATTTCGTTGAGCAAGGAGTAGTTCTTGTCTATTCCATATTTGGCTTAAGGAACTTTATCTGTGCTCATTTCAATCTCTGCTTTTATGCAGCACCCCAACTCACCTTTCCCCTTAAGCAAGCATAAGTTGGTTTTCTAAATTTGAGACCCTGTTCTGTTTTGTAATCCAGTTCCTGTGTAGCCAAGTTTACATCCCGTGTATTAGTGATATCTTATGATGTTTCTTTTTCTGTGTGACTTATTTCAGTTAGAATCATCATACCTGAATCCACTCATTATGCTGCTATGGGCCTGATGACATAGATATCATTGCTGAGTGATATGGCATTGTACGTAAGTACCACAACTTCTTTATCCATTTTTCACTTTCTGTGATATTGAACTTGTACCGTAAATGAGGTTCTTGTAAACAGAGCCGTCCCAAACTTTGGGGTGGCTGTGTCTTTTTGATTTTAATTTCCCTAAGCTATAGGACCATAAGTGGAAGTGCCCTAGGCTCTGTTGCTTTGTTTTTTAGATGTTTCAGGAAACACCATACACCTCTCCCGAGTGGCTGTTGGCAATTTACATCCCGCCCATCAGCATAACAAGGCTCCCAGTTCTCCATGGCCTGTCCTGCCTTTCTGGATTTTACACTTTTTTCAGATGGCCCTTTTGACCGGGGGGAAGTGAGACTTCATTGTAGTGCAGATTTCCTTTGCAAGCTTGCTTGGTTGGACAAAAAGGGCGTATGCGTTTTTTCCTGAATATATTCAGGAAAAAACGCATACGCCCTTTTTGGCCAAGTGCATCATTGTGGACGTTCTGCCTCTTTTCCTATGCTTTAAATGCAATTCCAGTCTACCTCCTGAAATCGGTTTCCTGCAATTCTGCCCCGCTTTCAAGTCCTCTTGGCAGCCTTACTTCAGTATATTTTTGGACGATAGCTGTCATTTATAACTCTGCAGGTTTGTGAATTACAGTGCCCCTGAGCTCCTTTCTTCAACTCGCTTTCTTGTGAGCTGGCCGCAACACCGCAGGATTGCTTCAGGCCCTAATCTGGTTCCGGCACGGCACGCTGAGCCTTTGGTTAATTCCTCTTCCTGGTGGGAAATGAGAGTTAAATTTGCCCGTCCAGACACCTCCAGCTAGTCTCTCATTGGTTCTCCCTATTCCTGTTCATCTTCCGCAGAAATTGCAAACTGGGCCAAACAGGAGGTTAAAGGCACTGACTCTCCAAGTCGGGAGAGTGTTAGTAAAGCGTCTGGAATGTTGCACCCGAGTACCAGGGGACGAGAACTGAGACATATTGGAACACGTCTCCCGATCACACGGTTGATCATACTCTGGGTTCCACGTGCATGTTTTAGCTGAAGGGAGAATCCCTTAAACCTGGAGAGTTGAGACCCGTGGAATGGGTACCATGCAATATGACTTCAAAGGGTCTTCATTTGCTCACCGAACCTCTCCAATCCTATCACTGCTGCGTTTATGCCCCTGTACACACGCTTGATTTTCTTTCAGAGACATAGCAATCCATAGGTTTTAAGATACTTACTAGTCAGGTACATTCTTAGGCGTTTAATATGGGGTGTTGAGTCCATTTCATTGAGCAAGGAGTAGTTCTTGTCTATTCTATATTTGGCTTAAGGAACTTTATCTGTGCTCATTTCAATCTCTGGTTTTATGCAGCACCCCAACTCACCTTTCCCCTTAAGCAAGCATAAGTTGGTTTTCTAAATTTGAGACCCTGTTCTGTTTTGTAATCCAGTTCCTGTGTAGCCAAGTTTACATCCCGTGTATTAGTGATATCTTATGATGTTTCTTTTTCTGTGTGACTTATTTCAGTTAGAATCATCATACCTGAATCCACTCATTATGCTGCTACGGGCCTGATGACATAGATTTCATTGCTGAGTGATATTGCATTGTACGTAAGTACCACAACTTCTTTATCCATTTTTCACTTTCTGCGATATTGAACTTGTACCGTAAACGAGGTTCTTGTAAACAGAGCCGTCCCAAACTTTGGGGTGGCTGTGTCTTTTTGATTTTAATTTCCCTAAGCTATAGGACCATAAGTGGAAGTGCCCTAGGCTCTGTTGCTTTGTTTTTTAGATGTTTCAGGAAACACCATACACCTCTCCCGAGTGGCTGTTGGCAATTTACATCCCGCCCATCAGCATAACAAGGCTCCCAGTTCTCCATGGCCTGTCCTGCCTTTCTGGATTTTACACTTTTTTCAGATGGCCCTTTTGACCGGGGGGAAGTGAGACTTCATTGTAGTGCAGATTTCCTTTGCAAGCTTGCTTGGTTGGCCAAAAAGGGCGTATGCGTTTTTTCCTGAATATATTCAGGAAAAAACGCATACGCCCTTTTTGGCCAAGTGCATCATTGTGGACGTTCTGCCTCTTTTCCTATGCTTTAAATGCAATTCCAGTCTACCTCCTGAAATCGGTTTCCTGCAATTCTGCCCCGCTTTCAAGTCCTCTTGGCAGCCTTACTTCAGTATATTTTTGGACGATAGCTGTCATTTATAACTCTGCAGGTTTGTGAATTACAGTGCCCCTGAGCTCCTTTCTTCAACTCGCTTTCTTGTGAGCTGGCCGCAACACCGCAGGATTGCTTCAGGCCCTAATCTGGTTCCGGCACGGCACGCTGAGCCTTTGGTTAATTCCTCTTCCTGGTGGCAAATGAGAGTTAAATTTGCCCGTCCAGACACCTCCAGCTAGTCTCTCATTGGTTCTCCCTATTCCTGTTCATCTTCCGCAGAAATTGCAAACTGGGCCAAACAGGAGGTTAAAGGCACTGACTCTCCAAGTCGGGAGAGTGTTAGTAAAGCGTCTGGAATGTTGCACCCGAGTACCAGGGGACGAGAACTGAGACATATTGGAACACGTCTCCCGATCACACGGTTGATCATACTCTGGGTTCCACGTGCATGTTTTAGCTGAAGGAAGAATCCCTTAAACCTGGAGAGTTGAGACCCGTGGAATGGGTACCATGCAATATGACTTCAAAGGGTCTTCATTTGCTCACCGAACCTCTCCAATCCTATCACTGCTGCGTTTATGCCCCTGTACACACGCTTGATTTTCTTTCAGAGACATAGCAATCCATCGGTTTTAAGATACTTACTAGTCAGGTACATTCTTAGGCGTTTAATATGGGGTGTTGAGTCCATTTCATTGAGCAAGGAGTAGTTCTTGTCTATTCTATATTTGGCTTAAGGAACTTTATCTGTGCTCATTTCAATCTCTGCTTTTATGCAGCACCCCAACTCACCTTTCCCCTTAAGCAAGCATAAGTTGGTTTTCTAAATTTGAGACCCTGTTCTGTTTTGTAATCCAGTTCCTGTGTAGCCAAGTTTACATCCCGTGTATTAGTGATATCTTATGATGTTTCTTTTTCTGTGTGACTTATTTCAGTTAGAATCATCATACCTGAATCCACTCATTATGCTGCTATGGGCCTGATGACATAGATATCATTGCTGAGTGATATGGCATTGTACGTAAGTACCACAACTTCTTTATCCATTTTTCACTTTCTGTGATATTGAACTTGTACCGTAAATGAGGTTCTTGTAAACAGAGCCATCCCAAACTTTGGGGTGGCTGTGTCTTTTTGATTTTAATTTCCCTAAGCTATAGGACCATAAGTGGAAGTGCCCTAGGCTCTGTTGCTTTGTTTTTTAGATGTTTCAGGAAACACCATACACCTCTCCCGAGTGGCTCTTGGCAATTTACATCCCGCCCATCAGCATAACAAGGCTCCCAGTTCTCCATGGCCTGTCCTGCCTTTCTGGATTTTACACTTTTTTCAGATGGCCCTTTTGACCGGGGGGAAGTGAGACTTCATTGTAGTGCAGATTTCCTTTGCAAGCTTGCTTGGTTGGCCAAAAAGGGCGTATGCGTTTTTTCCTGAATATATTCAGGAAAAAACGCATACGCCCTTTTTGGCCAAGTGCATCATTGTGGACGTTCTGCCTCTTTTCCTATGCTTTAAATGCAATTCCAGTCTACCTCCTGAAATCGGTTTCCTGCAATTCTGCCCCGCTTTCAAGTCCTCTTGGCAGCCTTACTTCAGTATATTTTTGGACGATAGCTGTCATTTATAACTCTGCAGGTTTGTGAATTACAGTGCCCCTGAGCTCCTTTCTTCAACTCGCTTTCTTGTGAGCTGGCCGCAACACCGCAGGATTGCTTCAGGCCCTAATCTGGTTCCGGCACGGCACGCTGAGCCTTTGGTTAATTCCTCTTCCTGGTGGGAAATGAGAGTTAAATTTGCCCGTCCAGACACCTCCAGCTAGTCTCTCATTGGTTCTCCCTATTCCTGTTCATCTTCCGCAGAAATTGCAAACTGGGCCAAACAGGAGGTTAAAGGCACTGACTCTCCAAGTCGGGAGAGTGTTAGTAAAGCGTCTGGAATGTTGCACCCGAGTACCAGGGGACGAGAACTGAGACATATTGGAACACGTCTCCCGATCACACGGTTGATCATACTCTGGGTTCCACGTGCATGTTTTAGCTGAAGGGAGAATCCCTTAAACCTGGAGAGTTGAGACCCGTGGAATGGGTACCATGCAATATGACTTCAAAGGGTCTTCATTTGCTCACCGAACCTCTCCAATCCTATCACTGCTGCGTTTATGCCCCTGTACACACGCTTGATTTTCTTTCAGAGACATAGCAATCCATAGGTTTTAAGATACTTACTAGTCAGGTACATTCTTAGGCGTTTAATATGGGGTGTTGAGTCCATTTCATTGAGCAAGGAGTAGTTCTTGTCTATTCTATATTTGGCTTAAGGAACTTTATCTGTGCTCATTTCAATCTCTGGTTTTATGCAGCACCCCAACTCACCTTTCCCCTTAAGCAAGCATAAGTTGGTTTTCTAAATTTGAGACCCTGTTCTGTTTTGTAATCCAGTTCCTGTGTAGCCAAGTTTACATCCCGTGTATTAGTGATATCTTATGATGTTTCTTTTTCTGTGTGACTTATTTCAGTTAGAATCATCATACCTGAATCCACTCATTATGCTGCTATGGGCCTGATGACATAGATATCATTGCTGAGTGATATGGCATTGTACGTAAGTACCACAACTTCTTTATCCATTTTTCACTTTCTGTGATATTGAACTTGTACCGTAAATGAGGTTCTTGTAAACAGAGCCGTCCCAAACTTTGGGGTGGCTGTGTCTTTTTGATTTTAATTTCCCTAAGCTATAGGACCATAAGTGGAAGTGCCCTAGGCTCTGTTGCTTTGTTTTTTAGATGTTTCAGGAAACACCATACACCTCTCCCGAGTGGCTCTTGGCAATTTACATCCCGCCCATCAGCATAACAAGGCTCCCAGTTCTCCATGGCCTGTCCTGCCTTTCTGGATTTTACACTTTTTTCAGATGGCCCTTTTGACCGGGGGGAAGTGAGACTTCATTGTAGTGCAGATTTCCTTTGCAAGCTTGCTTGGTTGGCCAAAAAGGGCGTATGCGTTTTTTCCTGAATATATTCAGGAAAAAACGCATACGCCCTTTTTGGCCAAGTGCATCATTGTGGGCGTTCTGCCTCTTTTCCTATGCTTTAAATGCAATTCCAGTCTACCTCCTGAAATCGGTTTCCTGCAATTCTGCCCCGCTTTCAAGTCCTCTTGGCAGCCTTACTTCAGTATATTTTTGGACGATAGCTGTCATTTATAACTCTGCAGGTTTGTGAATTACAGTGCCCCTGAGCTCCTTTCTTCAACTCGCTTTCTTGTGAGCTGGCCGCAACACTGCAGGATTGCTTCAGGCCCTAATCTGGTTCCGGCACGGCACGCTGAGCCTTTGGTTAATTCCTCTTCCTGGTGGCAAATGAGAGTTAAATTTGCCCGTCCAGACACCTCCAGCTAGTCTCTCATTGGTTCTCCCTATTCCTGTTCATCTTCCGCAGAAATTGCAAACTGGGCCAAACAGGAGGTTAAAGGCACTGACTCTCCAAGTCGGGAGAGTGTTAGTAAAGCGTCTGGAATGTTGCACCCGAGTACCAGGGGACGAGAACTGAGACATATTGGAACACGTCTCCCGATCACACGGTTGATCATACTCTGGGTTCCACGTGCATGTTTTAGCTGAAGGAAGAATCCCTTAAACCTGGAGAGTTGAGACCCGTGGAATGGGTACCATGCAATATGACTTCAAAGGGTCTTCATTTGCTCACCGAACCTCTCCAATCCTATCACTGCTGCGTTTATGCCCCTGTACACACGCTTGATTTTCTTTCAGAGACATAGCAATCCATAGGTTTTAAGATACTTACTAGTCAGGTACATTCTTAGGTGTTTAATATGGGGTGTTGAGTCCATTTCGTTGAGCAAGGAGTAGTTCTTGTCTATTCCATATTTGGCTTAAGGAACTTTATCTGTGCTCATTTCAATCTCTGGTTTTATGCAGCACCCCAACTCACCTTTCCCCTTAAGCAAGCATAAGTTGGTTTTCTAAATTTGAGACCCTGTTCTGTTTTGTAATCCAGTTCCTGTGTAGCCAAGTTTACATCCCGTGTATTAGTGATATCTTATGATGTTTCTTTTTCTGTGTGACTTATTTCAGTTAGAATCATCATACCTGAATCCACTCATTATGCTGCTACGGGCCTGATGACATAGATTTCATTGCTGAGTGATATTGCATTGTACGTAAGTACCACAACTTCTTTATCCATTTTTCACTTTCTGCGATATTGAACTTGTACCGTAAACGAGGTTCTTGTAAACAGAGCCGTCCCAAACTTTGGGGTGGCTGTGTCTTTTTGATTTTAATTTCCCTAAGCTATAGGACCATAAGTGGAAGTGCCCTAGGCTCTGTTGCTTTGTTTTTTAGATGTTTCAGGAAACACCATACACCTCTCCCGAGTGGCTCTTGGCAATTTACATCCCGCCCATCAGCATAACAAGGCTCCCAGTTCTCCATGGCCTGTCCTGCCTTTCTGGATTTTACACTTTTTTCAGATGGCCCTTTTGACCGGGGGGAAGTGAGACTTCATTGTAGTGCAGATTTCCTTTGCAAGCTTGCTTGGTTGGCCAAAAAGGGCGTATGCGTTTTTTCCTGAATATATTCAGGAAAAAACGCATACGCCCTTTTTGGCCAAGTGCATCATTGTGGACGTTCTGCCTCTTTTCCTATGCTTTAAATGCAATTCCAGTCTACCTCCTGAAATCGGTTTCCTGCAATTCTGCCCCGCTTTCAAGTCCTCTTGGCAGCCTTACTTCAGTATATTTTTGGACGATAGCTGTCATTTATAACTCTGCAGGTTTGTGAATTACAGTGCCCCTGAGCTCCTTTCTTCAACTCGCTTTCTTGTGAGCTGGCCGCAACACCGCAGGATTGCTTCAGGCCCTAATCTGGTTCCGGCACGGCACGCTGAGCCTTTGGTTAATTCCTCTTCCTGGTGGCAAATGAGAGTTAAATTTGCCCGTCCAGACACCTCCAGCTAGTCTCTCATTGGTTCTCCCTATTCCTGTTCATCTTCCGCAGAAATTGCAAACTGGGCCAAACAGGAGGTTAAAGGCAGTGACTCTCCAAGTCGGGAGAGTGTTAGTAAAGCGTCTGGAATGTTGCACCCGAGTACCAGGGGACGAGAACTGAGACATATTGGAACACGTCTCCCGATCACACGGTTGATCATACTCTGGGTTCCACGTGCATGTTTTAGCTGAAGGAAGAATCCCTTAAACCTGGAGAGTTGAGACCCGTGGAATGGGTACCATGCAATATGACTTCAAAGGGTCTTCATTTGCTCACCGAACCTCTCCAATCCTATCACTGCTGCGTTTATGCCCCTGTACACACGCTTGATTTTCTTTCAGAGACATAGCAATCCATAGGTTTTAAGATACTTACTAGTCAGGTACATTCTTAGGCGTTTAATATGGGGTGTTGAGTTCATTTCGTTGAGCAAGGAGTAGTTCTTGTCTATTCCATATTTGGCTTAAGGAACTTTATCTGTGCTCATTTCAATCTCTGGTTTTATGCAGCACCCCAACTCACCTTTCCCCTTAAGCAAGCATAAGTTGGTTTTCTAAATTTGAGACCCTGTTCTGTTTTGTAATCCAGTTCCTGTGTAGCCAAGTTTACATCCCGTGTATTAGTGATATCTTATGATGTTTCTTTTTCTGTGTGACTTATTTCAGTTAGAATCATCATACCTGAATCCACTCATTATGCTGCTACGGGCCTGATGACATAGATTTCATTGCTGAGTGATATTGCATTGTACGTAAGTACCACAACTTCTTTATCCATTTTTTCACTTTCTGCGATATTGAACTTGTACCGTAAACGAGGTTCTTGTAAACAGAGCCGTCCCAAACTTTGGGGTGGCTGTGTCTTTTTGATTTTAATTTCCCTAAGCTATAGGACCATAAGTGGAAGTGCCGTAGGCTCTGTTGCTTTGTTTTTTAGATGTTTCAGGAAACACCATACACCTCTCCCGAGTGGCTCTTGGCAATTTACATCCCGCCCATCAGCATAACAAGGCTCCCAGTTCTCCATGGCCTGTCCTGCCTTTCTGGATTTTACACTTTTTTCAGATGGCCCTTTTGACCGGGGGGAAGTGAGACTTCATTGTAGTGCAGATTTCCTTTGCAAGCTTGCTTGGTTGGCCAAAAAGGGCGTATGCGTTTTTTCCTGAATATATTCAGGAAAAAACGCATACGCCCTTTTTGGCCAAGTGCATCATTGTGGACGTTCTGCCTCTTTTCCTATGCTTTAAATGCAATTCCAGTCTACCTCCTGAAATCGGTTTCCTGCAATTCTGCCCCGCTTTCAAGTCCTCTTGGCAGCCTTACTTCAGTATATTTTTGGACGATAGCTGTCATTTATAACTCTGCAGGTTTGTGAATTACAGTGCCCCTGAGCTCCTTTCTTCAACTCGCTTTCTTGTGAGCTGGCCGCAACACCGCAGGATTGCTTCAGGCCCTAATCTGGTTCCGGCACGGCACGCTGAGCCTTTGGTTAATTCCTCTTCCTGGTGGGAAATGAGAGTTAAATTTGCCCGTCCAGACACCTCCAGCTAGTCTCTCATTGGTTCTCCCTATTCCTGTTCATCTTCCGCAGAAATTGCATACTGGGCCAAACAGGAGGTTAAAGGCACTGACTCTCCAAGTCGGGAGAGTGTTAGTAAAGCGTCTGGAATGTTGCACCCGAGTACCAGGGGACGAGAACTGAGACATATTGGAACACGTCTCCCGATCACACGGTTGATCATACTCTGGGTTCCACGTGCATGTTTTAGCTGAAGGAAGAATCCCTTAAACCTGGAGAGTTGAGACCCGTGGAATGGGTACCATGCAATATGACTTCAAAGGGTCTTCATTTGCTCACCGAACCTCTCCAATCCTATCACTGCTGCGTTTATGCCCCTGTACACACGCTTGATTTTCTTTCAGAGACATAGCAATCCATAGGTTTTAAGATACTTACTAGTCAGGTACATTCTTAGGCGTTTAATATGGGGTGTTGAGTCCATTTCGTTGAGCAAGGAGTAGTTCTTGTCTATTCCATATTTGGCTTAAGGAACTTTATCTGTGCTCATTTCAATCTCTGGTTTGATGCAGCACCCCAACTCACCTTTCCCCTTAAGCAAGCATAAGTTGGTTTTCTAAATTTGAGACCCTGTTCTGTTTTGTAATCCAGTTCCTGTGTAGCCAAGTTTACATCCCGTGTATTAGTGATATCTTATGATGTTTCTTTTTCTGTGTGACTTATTTCAGTTAGAATCATCATACCTGAATCCACTCATTATGCTGCTACGGGCCTGATGACATAGATTTCATTGCTGAGTGATATTGCATTGTACGTAAGTACCACAACTTCTTTATCCATTTTTCACTTTCTGCGATATTGAACTTGTACCGTAAACGAGGTTCTTGTAAACAGAGCCGTCCCAAACTTTGGGGTGGCTGTGTCTTTTTGATTTTAATTTCCCTAAGCTATAGGACCATAAGTGGAAGTGCCCTAGGCTCTGTTGCTTTGTTTTTTGGATGTTTCAGGAAACACCATACACTTCTCCAGATTGGCTGCTGGCAATTTACATCCCGCCCATCAGCATAACTAGGCTCCCAGTTCTCCATGGCCTGTCCTGCCTTTCTGGATTTTACACTTTTTTCAGATGGCCCTTTTGACTGGGCGGTAGTGAGACTTCATTTTAGTGCAGATTTCCTTTGCAAGCTTGCTTGGTTGGCCAAAAAGGGCGTATGCGTTTTTTCCTGAATATATTCAGGAAAAAACGCATACGCCCTTTTTGGCCAAGTGCATCATTGTGGGCGTTCTGCCTCTTTTCCTATGCTTTAAATGCAATTCCAGTCTACCTCCTGAAATCGGTTTCCTGCAATTCTGCCCCGCTTTCAAGTCCTCTTGGCAGCCTTACTTCAGTATATTTTTGGACGATAGCTGTCATTTATAACTCTGCAGGTTTGTGAATTACAGTGCCCCTGAGCTCCTTTCTTCAACTCGTTTTCTTGTGAGCTGGCCGCAACACCGCAGGATTGCTTCAGGCCCTAATCTGGTTCCGGCACGGCACGCTGAGCCTTTGGTTAATTCCTCTTCCTGGTGGGAAATGAGAGTTAAATTTGCCCGTCCAGACACCTCCAGCTAGTCTCTCATTGGTTCTCCCTATTCCTGTTCATCTTCCGCAGAAATTGCAAACTGGGCCAAACAGGAGGTTAAAGGCACTGACTCTCCAAGTCGGGAGAGTGTTAGTAAAGCGTCTGGAATGTTGCACCCGAGTACCAGGGGACGAGAACTGAGACATATTGGAACACGTCTCCCGATCACACGGTTGATCATACTCTGGGTTCCACGTGCATGTTTTAGCTGAAGGAAGAATCCCTTAAACCTGGAGAGTTGAGACCCGTGGAATGGGTACCATGCAATATGACTTCAAAGGGTCTTCATTTGCTCACCGAACCTCTCCAATCCTATCACTGCTGCGTTTATGCCCCTGTACACACGCTTGATTTTCTTTCAGAGACATAGCAATCCATAGGTTTTAAGATACTTACTAGTCAGGTACATTCTTAGGCGTTTAATATGGGGTGTTGAGTTCATTTCGTTGAGCAAGGAGTAGTTCTTGTCTATTCCATATTTGGCTTAAGGAACTTTATCTGTGCTCATTTCAATCTCTGGTTTTATGCAGCACCCCAACTCACCTTTCCCCTTAAGCAAGCATAAGTTGGTTTTCTAAATTTGAGACCCTGTTCTGTTTTGTAATCCAGTTCCTGTGTAGCCAAGTTTACATCCCGTGTATTAGTGATATCTTATGATGTTTCTTTTTCTGTGTGACTTATTTCAGTTAGAATCATCATACCTGAATCCACTCATTATGCTGCTACGGGCCTGATGACATAGATTTCATTGCTGAGTGATATTGCATTGTACGTAAGTACCACAACTTCTTTATCCATTTTTCACTTTCTGCGATATTGAACTTGTACCGTACACGAGGTTCTTGTAAACAGAGCCGTCCCAAACTTTGGGGTGGCTGTGTCTTTTTGATTTTAATTTCCCTAAGCTATAGGACCATAAGTGGAAGTGCCCTAGGCTCTGTTGCTTTGTTTTTTAGATGTTTCAGGAAACACCATACACCTCTCCCGAGTGGCTCTTGGCAATTTACATCCCGCCCATCAGCATAACAAGGCTCCCAGTTCTCCATGGCCTGTCCTGCCTTTCTGGATTTTACACTTTTTTCAGATGGCCCTTTTGACCGGGGGGAAGTGAGACTTCATTGTAGTGCAGATTTCCTTTGCAAGCTTGCTTGGTTGGCCAAAAAGGGCGTATGCGTTTTTTCCTGAATATATTCAGGAAAAAACGCATACGCCCTTTTTGGCCAAGTGCATCATTGTGGACGTTCTGCCTCTTTTCCTATGCTTTAAATGCAATTCCAGTCTACCTCCTGAAATCGGTTTCCTGCAATTCTGCCCCGCTTTCAAGTCCTCTTGGCAGTCTTACTTCAGTATATTTTTGGACGATAGCTGTCATTTATAACTCTGCAGGTTTGTGAATTACAGTGCCCCTGAGCTCCTTTCTTCAACTCGCTTTCTTGTGAGCTGGCCGCAACACCGCAGGATTGCTTCAGGCCCTAATCTGGTTCCGGCACGGCACGCTGAGCCTTTGGTTAATTCCTCTTCCTGGTGGGAAATGAGAGTTAAATTTGCCCGTCCAGACACCTCCAGCTAGTCTCTCATTGGTTCTCCCTATTCCTGTTCATCTTCCGCAGAAATTGCAAACTGGGCCAAACAGGAGGTTAAAGGCACTGACTCTCCAAGTCGGGAGAGTGTTAGTAAAGTGTCTGGAATGTTGCACCCGAGTACCAGGGGACGAGAACTGAGACATATTGGAACACGTCTCCCGATCACACGGTTGATCATACTCTGGGTTCCACGTGCATGTTTTAGCTGAAGGAAGAATCCCTTAAACCTGGAGAGTTGAGACCCGTGGAATGGGTACCATGCAATATGACTTCAAAGGGTCTTCATTTGCTCACCGAACCTCTCCAATCCTATCACTGCTGCGTTTATGCCCCTGTACACACGCTTGATTTTCTTTCAGAGACATAGCAATCCATAGGTTTTAAGATACTTACTAGTCAGGTACATTCTTAGGCGTTTAATATGGGGTGTTGAGTCCATTTCGTTGAGCAAGGAGTAGTTCTTGTCTATTCCATATTTGGCTTAAGGAACTTTATCTGTGCTCATTTCAATCTCTGGTTTTATGCAGCACCCCAACTCACCTTTCCCCTTAAGCAAGCATAAGTTGGTTTTCTAAATTTGAGACCCTGTTCTGTTTTGTAATCCAGTTCCTGTGTAGCCAAGTTTACATCCCGTGTATTAGTGATATCTTATGATGTTTCTTTTTCTGTGTGACTTATTTCAGTTAGAATCATCATACCTGAATCCACTCATTATGCTGCTACGGGCCTGATGACATAGATTTCATTGCTGAGTGATATTGCATTGTACGTAAGTACCACAACTTCTTTATCCATTTTTCACTTTCTGCGATATTGAACTTGTACCGTAAACGAGGTTCTTGTAAACAGAGCCGTCCCAAACTTTGGGGTGGCTGTGTCTTTTTGATTTTAATTTCCCTAAGCTATAGGACCATAAGTGGAAGTGCCCTAGGCTCTGTTGCTTTGTTTTTTAGATGTTTCAGGAAACACCATACACCTCTCCCGAGTGGCTGTTGGCAATTTACATCCCGCCCATCAGCATAACAAGGCTCCCAGTTCTCCATGGCCTGTCCTGCCTTTCTGGATTTTACACTTTTTTCAGATGGCCCTTTTGACCAGGGGGAAGTGAGACTTAATTGTAGTGCAGATTTCCTTTGCAAGCTTGCTTGGTTGGCCAAAAAGGGCGTATGCGTTTTTTCCTGAATATATTCAGGAAAAAACGCATACGCCCTTTTTGGCCAAGTGCATCATTGTGGACGTTCTGCCTCTTTTCCTATGCTTTAAATGCAATTCCAGTCTACCTCCTGAAATCGGTTTCCTGCAATTCTGCCCCGCTTTCAAGTCCTCTTGGCAGCCTTACTTCAGTATATTTTTGGACGATAGCTGTCATTTATAACTCTGCAGGTTTGTGAATTACAGTGCCCCTGAGCTCCTTTCTTCAACTCGCTTTCTTGTGAGCTGGCCGCAACACCGCAGGATTGCTTCAGGCCCTAATCTGGTTCCGGCACGGCACGCTGAGCCTTTGGTTAATTCCTCTTCCTGGTGGGAAATGAGAGTTAAATTTGCCCGTCCAGACACCTCCAGCTAGTCTCTCATTGGTTCTCCCTATTCCTGTTCATCTTCCGCAGAAATTGCAAACTGGGCCAAACAGGAGGTTAAAGGAAGTGACTCTCCAAGTCGGGAGAGTGTTAGTAAAGCGTCTGGAATGTTGCACCCGAGTACCAGGGGACGAGAACTGAGATATATTGGAACACGTCTCCCGATCACATGGTTGATCATACTCTGGGTTCCACGTGCATGTTTTAGCTGAAGGAAGAATCCCTTAAACCTGGAGAGTTGAGACCCGTGGAATGGGTACCATGCAATATGACTTCAAAGGGTCTTCATTTGCTCACCGAACCTCTCTAATCCTATCACTGCTGCGTTTATGCCCCTGTACACACGCTTGATTTTCTTTCAGAGACATAGTAATCCATAGGTTTTAAGATACTTACTAGTCAGGTACATTCTTAGGCGTTTAATATGGGGTGTTGAGTTCATTTCGTTGAGCAAGGAGTAGTTCTTGTCTATTCCATATTTGGCTTAAGGAACTTTATCTGTGCTCATTTCAATCTCTGGTTTTATGCAGCACCCCAACTCACCTTTCCCCTTAAGCAAGCATAAGTTGGTTTTCTAAATTTGAGACCCTGTTCTGTTTTGTAATCCAGTTCCTGTGTAGCCAAGTTTACATCCCGTGTATTAGTGATATCTTATGATGTTTCTTTTTCTGTGTGACTTATTTCAGTTAGAATCATCATACCTGAATCCACTCATTATGCTGCTACGGGCCTGATGACATAGATTTCATTGCTGAGTGATATTGCATTGTACGTAAGTACCACAACTTCTTTATCCATTTTTCACTTTCTGCGATATTGAACTTGTACCGTAAACGAGGTTCTTGTAAACAGAGCTGTCCCAAACTTTGGGGTGGCTGTGTCTTTTTGATTTTAATTTCCCTAAGCTATAGGACCATAAGTGGAAGTGCCCTAGGCTCTGTTGCTTTGTTTTTTAGATGTTTCAGGAAACACCATACACCTCTCCCGAGTGGCTCTTGGCAATTTACATCCCGCCCATCAGCATAACAAGGCTCCCAGTTCTCCATGGCCTGTCCTGCCTTTCTGGATTTTACACTTTTTTCAGATGGCCCTTTTGACCGGGGGGAAGTGAGACTTCATTGTAGTGCAGATTTCCTTTGCAAGCTTGCTTGGTTGGCCAAAAAGGGCGTATGCGTTTTTTCCTGAATATATTCAGGAAAAAACGCATACGCCCTTTTTGGCCAAGTGCATCATTGTGGACGTTCTGCCTCTTTTCCTATGCTTTAAATGCAATTCCAGTCTACCTCCTGAAATCGGTTTCCTGCAATTCTGCCCCGCTTTCAAGTCCTCTTGGCAGCCTTACTTCAGTATATTTTTGGACGATAGCTGTCATTTATAACTCTGCAGGTTTGTGAATTACAGTGCCCCTGAGCTCCTTTCTTCAACTCGCTTTCTTGTGAGCTGGCCGCAACACCGCAGGATTGCTTCAGGCCCTAATCTGGTTCCGGCACGGCACGCTGAGCCTTTGGTTAATTCCTCTTCCTGGTGGGAAATGAGAGTTAAATTTGCCCGTCCAGACACCTCCAGCTAGTCTCTCATTGGTTCTCCCTATTCCTGTTCATCTTCCGCAGAAATTGCAAACTGGGCCAAACAGGAGGTTAAAGGCAGTGACTCTCCAAGTCGGGAGAGTGTTAGTAAAGCGTCTGTAATGTTGCACCCGAGTACCAGGGGACGAGAACTGAGACATATTGGAACACGTCTCCCGATCACACGGTTGATCATACTCTGGGTTCCACGTGCATGTTTTAGCTGAAGGAAGAATCCCTTAAACCTGGAGAGTTGAGACCCGTGGAATGGGTACCATGCAATATGACTTCAAAGGGTCTTCATTTGCTCACCGAACCTCTCCAATCCTATCACTGCTGCGTTTATGCCCCTGTACACACGCTTGATTTTCTTTCAGAGACATAGCAATCCATAGGTTTTAAGATACTTACTAGTCAGGTACATTCTTAGGCGTTTAATATGGGGTGTTGAGTCCATTTCGTTGAGCAAGGAGTAGTTCTTGTCTATTCCATATTTGGCTTAAGGAACTTTATCTGTGCTCATTTCAATCTCTGGTTTTATGCAGCACCCCAACTCACCTTTCCCCTTAAGCAAGCATAAGTTGGTTTTCTAAATTTGAGACCCTGTTCTGTTTTGTAATCCAGTTCCTGTGTAGCCAAGTTTACATCCCGTGTATTAGTGATATCTTATGATGTTTCTTTTTCTGTGTGACTTATTTCAGTTAGAATCATCATACCTGAATCCACTCATTATGCTGCTACGGGCCTGATGACATAGATTTCATTGCTGAGTGATATTGCATTGTACGTAAGTACCACAACTTCTTTATCCATTTTTCACTTTCTGCGATATTGAACTTGTACCGTAAACGAGGTTCTTGTAAACAGAGCCGTCCCAAACTTTGGGGTGGCTGTGTCTTTTTGATTTTAATTTCCCTAAGCTATAGGACCATAAGTGGAAGTGCCCTAGGCTCTGTTGCTTTGTTTTTTAGATGTTTCAGGAAACACCATACACCTCTCCCGAGTGGCTCTTGGCAATTTACATCCCGCCCATCAGCATAACAAGGCTCCCAGTTCTCCATGGCCTGTCCTGCCTTTCTGGATTTTACACTTTTTTCAGATGGCCCTTTTGACCGGGGGGAAGTGAGACTTCATTGTAGTGCAGATTTCCTTTGCAAGCTTGCTTGGTTGGCCAAAAAGGGCGTATGCGTTTTTTCCTGAATATATTCAGGAAAAAACACATACGCCCTTTTTGGCCAAGTGCATCATTGTGGACGTTCTGCCTCTTTTCCTATGCTTTAAATGCAATTCCAGTCTACCTCCTGAAATCGGTTTCCTGCAATTCTGCCCCGCTTTCAAGTCCTCTTGGCAGCCTTACTTCAGTATATTTTTGGACGATAGCTGTCATTTATAACTCTGCAGGTTTGTGAATTACAGTGCCCCTGAGCTCCTTTCTTCAACTCGCTTTCTTGTGAGCTGGCCGCAACACCGCAGGATTGCTTCAGGCCCTAATCTGGTTCCGGCACGGCACGCTGAGCCTTTGGTTAATTCCTCTTCCTGGTGGGAAATGAGAGTTAAATTTGCCCGTCCAGACACCTCCAGCTAGTCTCTCATTGGTTCTCCCTATTCCTGTTCATCTTCCGCAGAAATTGCAAACTGGGCCAAACAGGAGGTTAAAGGCACTGACTCTCCAAGTCGGGAGAGTGTTAGTAAAGCGTCTGGAATGTTGCACCCGAGTACCAGGGGACGAGAACTGAGACATATTGGAACACGTCTCCCGATCACACGGTTGATCATACTCTGGGTTCCACGTGCATGTTTTAGCTGAAGGAAGAATCCCTTAAACCTGGAGAGTTGAGACCCGTGGAATGGGTACCATGCAATATGACTTCAAAGGGTCTTCATTTGCTCACCGAACCTCTCCAATCCTATCACTGCTGCGTTTATGCCCCTGTACACACGCTTGATTTTCTTTCAGAGACATAGCAATCCATAGGTTTTAAGATACTTACTAGTCAGGTACATTCTTAGGCGTTTAATAAGGGGTGTTGAGTTCATTTCGTTGAGCAAGGAGTAGTTCTTGTCTATTCCATATTTGGCTTAAGGAACTTTATCTGTGCTCATTTCAATCTCTGGTTTTATGCAGCACCCCAACTCACCTTTCCCCTTAAGCAAGCATAAGTTGGTTTTCTAAATTTGAGACCCTGTTCTGTTTTGTAATCCAGTTCCTGTGTAGCCAAGTTTACATCCCGTGTATTAGTGATATCTTATGATGTTTCTTTTTCTGTGTGACTTATTTCAGTTAGAATCATCATACCTGAATCCACTCATTATGCTGCTACGGGCCTGATGACATAGATTTCATTGCTGAGTGATATTGCATTGTACGTAAGTACCACAACTTCTTTATCCATTTTTCACTTTCTGCGATATTGAACTTGTACCGTAAACGAGGTTCTTGTAAACAGAGCCGTCCCAAACTTTGGGGTGGCTGTGTCTTTTTGATTTTAATTTCCCTAAGCTATAGGACCATAAGTGGAAGTGCCCTAGGCTCTGTTGCTTTGTTTTTTAGATGTTTCAGGAAACACCATACACCTCTCCCGAGTGGCTGTTGGCAATTTACATCCCGCCCATCAGCATAACAAGGCTCCCAGTTCTCCATGGCCTGTCCTGCCTTTCTGGATTTTACACTTTTTTCAGATGGCCCTTTTGACCGGGGGGAAGTGAGACTTCATTGTAGTGCAGATTTCCTTTGCAAGCTTGCTTGGTTGGCCAAAAAGGGCGTATGCGTTTTTTCCTGAATATATTCAGGAAAAAACGCATACGCCCTTTTTGGCCAAGTGCATCATTGTGGACGTTCTGCCTCTTTTCCTATGCTTTAAATGCAATTCCAGTCTACCTCCTGAAATCGGTTTCCTGCAATTCTGCCCCGCTTTCAAGTCCTCTTGGCAGCCTTACTTCAGTATATTTTTGGACGATAGCTGTCATTTATAACTCTGCAGGTTTGTGAATTACAGTGCCCCTGAGCTCCTTTCTTCAACTCGCTTTCTTGTGAGCTGGCCGCAACACCGCAGGATTGCTTCAGGCCCTAATCTGGTTCCGGCACGGCACGCTGAGCCTTTGGTTAATTCCTCTTCCTGGTGGGAAATGAGAGTTAAATTTGCCCGTCCAGACACCTCCAGCTAGTCTCTCATTGGTTCTCCCTATTCCTGTTCATCTTCCGCAGAAATTGCAAACTGGGCCAAACAGGAGGTTAAAGGCACTGACTCTCCAAGTCGGGAGAGTGTTAGTAAAGCGTCTGGAATGTTGCACCCGAGTACCAGGGGACGAGAACTGAGACATATTGGAACACGTCTCCCGATCACACGGTTGATCATACTCTGGGTTCCACGTGCATGTTTTAGCTGAAGGAAGAATCCCTTAAACCTGGAGAGTTGAGACCCGTGGAATGGGTACCATGCAATATGACTTCAAAGGGTCTTCATTTGCTCACCGAACCTCTCCAATCCTATCACTGCTGCATTTATGCCCCTGTACACACGCTTGATTTTCTTTCAGAGACATAGCAATCCATAGGTTTTAAGATACTTACTAGTCAGGTACATTCTTAGGCGTTTAATATGGGGTGTTGAGTCCATTTCGTTGAGCAAGGAGTAGTTCTTGTCTATTCCATATTTGGCTTAAGGAACTTTATCTGTGCTCATTTCAATCTCTGGTTTGATGCAGCACCCCAACTCACCTTTCCCCTTAAGCAAGCATAAGTTGGTTTTCTAAATTTGAGACCCTGTTCTGTTTTGTAATCCAGTTCCTGTGTAGCCAAGTTTACATCCCGTGTATTAGTGATATCTTATGATGTTTCTTTTTCTGTGTGACTTATTTCAGTTAGAATCATCATACCTGAATCCACTCATTATGCTGCTACGGGCCTGATGACATAGATTTCATTGCTGAGTGATATTGCATTGTACGTAAGTACCACAACTTCTTTATCCATTTTTCACTTTCTGCGATATTGAACTTGTACCGTAAACGAGGTTCTTGTAAACAGAGCCGTCCCAAACTTTGGGGTGGCTGTGTCTTTTTGATTTTAATTTCCCTAAGCTATAGGACCATAAGTGGAAGTGCCCTAGGCTCTGTTGCTTTGTTTTTTAGATGTTTCAGGAAACACCATACACCTCTCCCGAGTGGCTCTTGGCAATTTACATCCTGCCCATCAGCATAACAAGGCTCCCAGTTCTCCATGGCCTGTCCTGCCTTTCTGGATTTTACACTTTTTTCAGATGGCCCTTTTGACCGGGGGGAAGTGAGACTTCATTGTAGTGCAGATTTCCTTTGCAAGCTTGCTTGGTTGGCCAAAAAGGGCGTATGCGTTTTTTCCTGAATATATTCAGGAAAAAACACATACGCCCTTTTTGGCCAAGTGCATCATTGTGGACGTTCTGCCTCTTTTCCTATGCTTTAAATGCAATTCCAGTCTACCTCCTGAAATCGGTTTCCTGCAATTCTGCCCCGCTTTCAAGTCCTCTTGGCAGCCTTACTTCAGTATATTTTTGGACGATAGCTGTCATTTATAACTCTGCAGGTTTGTGAATTACAGTGCCCCTGAGCTCCTTTCTTCAACTCGCTTTCTTGTGAGCTGGCCGCAACACCGCAGGATTGCTTCAGGCCCTAATCTGGTTCCGGCACGGCACGCTGAGCCTTTGGTTAATTCCTCTTCCTGGTGGGAAATGAGAGTTAAATTTGCCCGTCCAGACACCTCCAGCTAGTCTCTCATTGGTTCTCCCTATTCCTGTTCATCTTCCGCAGAAATTGCAAACTGGGCCAAACAGGAGGTTAAAGGCACTGACTCTCCAAGTCGGGAGAGTGTTAGTAAAGCGTCTGGAATGTTGCACCCGAGTACCAGGGGACGAGAACTGAGACATATTGGAACATGTCTCCCGATCACACGGTTGATCATACTCTGGGTTCCACGTGCATGTTTTAGCTGAAGGAAGAATCCCTTAAACCTGGAGAGTTGAGACCCGTGGAATGGGTACCATGCAATATGACTTCAAAGGGTCTTCATTTGCTCACCGAACCTCTCCAATCCTATCACTGCTGCGTTTATGCCCCTGTACACACGCTTGATTTTCTTTCAGAGACATAGCAATCCATAGGTTTTAAGATACTTACTAGTCAGGTACATTCTTAGGCGTTTAATATGGGGTGTTGAGTTCATTTCGTTGAGCAAGGAGTAGTTCTTGTCTATTCCATATTTGGCTTAAGGAACTTTATCTGTGCTCATTTCAATCTCTGGTTTTATGCAGCACCCCAACTCACCTTTCCCCTTAAGCAAGCATAAGTTGGTTTTCTAAATTTGAGACCCTGTTCTGTTTTGTAATCCAGTTCCTGTGTAGCCAAGTTTACATCCCGTGTATTAGTGATATCTTATGATGTTTCTTTTTCTGTGTGACTTATTTCAGTTAGAATCATCATACCTGAATCCACTCATTATGCTGCTACGGGCCTGATGACATAGATTTCATTGCTGAGTGATATTGCATTGTACGTAAGTACCACAACTTCTTTATCCATTTTTCACTTTCTGCGATATTGAACTTGTACCGTAAACGAGGTTCTTGTAAACAGAGCCGTCCCAAACTTTGGGGTGGCTGTGTCTTTTTGATTTTAATTTCCCTAAGCTATAGGACCATAAGTGGAAGTGCCCTAGGCTCTGTTGCTTTGTTTTTTAGATGTTTCAGGAAACACCATACACTTCTCCAGAGTGGCTGCTGGCAATTTACATCCCGCCCATCAGCATAACAAGGCTCCCAGTTCTCCATGGCCTGTCCTGCCTTTCTGGATTTTACACTTTATTCAGATGGCCCTTTTGACCGGGGGGAAGTGAGACTTCATTGTAGTGCAGATTTCCTTTGCAAGCTTGCTTGGTTGGACAAAAAGGGCGTATGCGTTTTTTCCTGAATATATTCAGGAAAAAACGCATACGCCCTTTTTGGCCAAGTGCATCATTGTGGACGTTCTGCCTCTTTTCCTATGCTTTAAATGCAATTCCAGTCTACCTCCTGAAATCGGTTTCCTGCAATTCTGCCCCGCTTTCAAGTCCTCTTGGCAGCCTTACTTCAGTATATTTTTGGACGATAGCTGTCATTTATAACTCTGCAGGTTTGTGAATTACAGTGCCCCTGAGCTCCTTTCTTCAACTCGCTTTCTTGTGAGCTGGCCGCAACACCGCAGGATTGCTTCAGGCCCTAATCTGGTTCCGGCACGGCACGCTGAGCCTTTGGTTAATTCCTCTTCCTGGTGGGAAATGAGAGTTAAATTTGCCCGTCCAGACACCTCCAGCTAGTCTCTCATTGGTTCTCCCTATTCCTGTTCATCTTCCGCAGAAATTGCAAACTGGGCCAAACAGGAGGTTAAAGGCAGTGACTCTCCAAGTCGGGAGAGTGTTAGTAAAGCGTCTGGAATGTTGCACCCGAGTACCAGGGGACGAGAACTGAGACATATTGGAACACGTCTCCCGATCACACGGTTGATCATACTCTGGGTTCCACGTGCATGTTTTAGCTGAAGGAAGAATCCCTTAAACCTGGAGAGTTGAGACCCGTGGAATGGGTACCATGCAATATGACTTCAAAGGGTCTTCATTTGCTCACCGAACCTCTCCAATCCTATCACTGCTGCGTTTATGCCCCTGTACACACGCTTGATTTTCTTTCAGAGACATAGCAATCCATAGGTTTTAAGATACTTACTAGTCAGGTACATTCTTAGGCGTTTAATATGGGGTGTTGAGTCCATTTCGTTGAGCAAGGAGTAGTTCTTGTCTATTCCATATTTGGCTTAAGGAACTTTATCTGTGCTCATTTCAATCTCTGGTTTTATGCAGCACCCCAACTCACCTTTCCCCTTAAGCAAGCATAAGTTGGTTTTCTAAATTTGAGACCCTGTTCTGTTTTGTAATCCAGTTCCTGTGTAGCCAAGTTTACATCCCGTGTATTAGTGATATCTTATGATGTTTCTTTTTCTGTGTGACTTATTTCAGTTAGAATCATCATACCTGAATCCACTCATTATGCTGCTACGGGCCTGATGACATAGATTTCATTGCTGAGTGATATTGCATTGTACGTAAGTACCACAACTTCTTTATCCATTTTTCACTTTCTGCGATATTGAACTTGTACCGTAAACGAGGTTCTTGTAAACAGAGCCGTCCCAAACTTTGGGGTGGCTGTGTCTTTTTGATTTTAATTTCCCTAAGCTATAGGACCATAAGTGGAAGTGCCCTAGGCTCTGTTGCTTTGTTTTTTAGATGTTTCAGGAAACACCATACACCTCTCCCGAGTGGCTGTTGGCAATTTACATCCCGCCCATCAGCATAACAAGGCTCCCAGTTCTCCATGGCCTGTCCTGCCTTTCTGGATTTTACACTTTTTTCAGATGGCCCTTTTGACCGGGGGGAAGTGAGACTTCATTGTAGTGCAGATTTCCTTTGCAAGCTTGCTTGGTTGGCCAAAAAGGGCGTATGCGTTTTTTCCTGAATATATTCAGGAAAAAACGCATACGCCCTTTTTGGCCAAGTGCATCATTGTGGACGTTCTGCCTCTTTTCCTATGCTTTAAATGCAATTCCAGTCTACCTCCTGAAATCGGTTTCCTGCAATTCTGCCCCGCTTTCAAGTCCTCTTGGCAGCCTTACTTCAGTATATTTTTGGACGATAGCTGTCATTTATAACTCTGCAGGTTTGTGAATTACAGTGCCCCTGAGCTCCTTTCTTCAACTCGTTTTCTTGTGAGCTGGCCGCAACACTGCAGGATTGCTTCAGGCCCTAATCTGGTTCCGGCACGGCACGCTGAGCCTTTGGTTAATTCCTCTTCCTGGTGGGAAATGAGAGTTAAATTTGCCCGTCCAGACACCTCCAGCTAGTCTCTCATTGGTTCTCCCTATTCCTGTTCATCTTCCGCAGAAATTGCAAACTGGGCCAAACAGGAGGTTAAAGGCAGTGACTCTCCAAGTCGGGAGAGTGTTAGTAAAGCGTCTGGAATGTTGCACCCGAGTACCAGGGGACGAGAACTGAGACATATTGGAACACGTCTCCCGATCACACGGTTGATCATACTCTGGGCTCCACGTGCATGTTTTAGCTGAAGGAAGAATCCCTTAAACCTGGAGAGTTGAGACCCGTGGAATGGGTACCATGCAATATGACTTCAAAGGGTCTTCATTTGCTCACCGAACCTCTCCAATCCTATCACTGCTGCGTTTATGCCCCTGTACACACGCTTGATTTTCTTTCAGAGACATAGCAATCCATAGGTTTTAAGATACTTACTAGTCAGGTACATTCTTAGGCGTTTAATATGGGGTGTTGAGTCCATTTCGTTGAGCAAGGAGTAGTTCTTGTCTATTCCATATTTGGCTTAAGGAACTTTATCTGTGCTCATTTCAATCTCTGGTTTTATGCAGCACCCCAACTCACCTTTCCCCTTAAGCAAGCATAAGTTGGTTTTCTAAATTTGAGACCCTGTTCTGTTTTGTAATCCAGTTCCTGTCTAGCCAAGTTTACATCCCGTGTATTAGTGATATCTTATGATGTTTCTTTTTCTGTGTGACTTATTTCAGTTAGAATCATCATACCTGAATCCACTCATTATGCTGCTACGGGCCTGATGACATAGATTTCATTGCTGAGTGATATTGCATTGTACATAAGTACCACAACTTCTTTATCCATTTTTCACTTTCTGCGATATTGAACTTGTACCGTAAACGAGGTTCTTGTAAACAGAGCCGTCCCAAACTTTGGGGTGGCTGTGTCTTTTTGATTTTAATTTCCCTAAGCTATAGGACCATAAGTGGAAGTGCCCTAGGCTCTGTTGCTTTGTTTTTTAGATGTTTCAGGAAACACCATACACCTCTCCCGAGTGGCTGTTGGCAATTTACATCCCGCCCATCAGCATAACAAGGCTCCCAGTTCTCCATGGCCTGTCCTGCCTTTCTGGATTTTACACTTTTTTCAGATGGCCCTTTTGACCGGGGGGAAGTGAGACTTCATTGTAGTGCAGATTTCCTTTGCAAGCTTGCTTGGTTGGCCAAAAAGGACGTATGCGTTTTTTCCTGAATATATTCAGGAAAAAACGCATACGCCCTTTTTGGCCAAGTGCATCATTGTGGACGTTCTGCCTCTTTTCCTATGCTTTAAATGCAATTCCAGTCTACCTCCTGAAATCGGTTTCCTGCAATTCTGCCCCGCTTTCAAGTCCTCTTGGCAGCCTTACTTCAGTATATTTTTGGACGATAGCTGTCATTTATAACTCTGCAGGTTTGTGAATTACAGTGCCCCTGAGCTCCTTTCTTCAACTCGCTTTCTTGTGAGCTGGCCGCAACACCGCAGGATTGCTTCAGGCCCTAATCTGGTTCCGGCACGGCACGCTGAGCCTTTGGTTAATTCCTCTTCCTGGTGGGAAATGAGAGTTAAATTTGCCCGTCCAGACACCTCCAGCTAGTCTCTCATTGGTTCTCCCTATTCCTGTTCATCTTCCGCAGAAATTGCAAACTGGGCCAAACAGGAGGTTAAAGGCAGTGACTCTCCAAGTCGGGAGAGTGTTAGTAAAGCGTCTGGAATGTTGCACCCGAGTACCAGGGGACGAGAACTGAGACATATTGGAACACGTCTCCCGATCACACGGTTGATCATACTCTGGGTTCCACGTGCATGTTTTAGCTGAAGGAAGAATCCCTTAAACCTGGAGAGTTGAGACCCGTGGAATGGGTACCATGCAATATGACTTCAAAGGGTCTTCATTTGCTCACCGAAACTCTCCAATCCTATCACTGCTGCGTTTATGCCCCTGTACACACGCTTGATTTTCTTTCAGAGACATAGCAATCCATAGGTTTTAAGATACTTACTAGTCAGGTACATTCTTAGGCGTTTAATATGGGGTGTTGAGTCCATTTCGTTGAGCAAGGAGTAGTTCTTGTCTATTCCATATTTGGCTTAAGGAACTTTATCTGTGCTCATTTCAATCTCTGGTTTTATGCAGCACCCCAACTCACCTTTCCCCTTAAGCAAGCATAAGTTGGTTTTCTAAATTTGAGACCCTGTTCTGTTTTGTAATCCAGTTCCTGTGTAGCCAAGTTTACATCCCGTGTATTAGTGATATCTTATGATGTTTCTTTTTCTGTGTGACTTATTTCAGTTAGAATCATCATACCTGAATCCACTCATTATGCTGCTACGGGCCTGATGACATAGATTTCATTGCTGAGTGATATTGCATTGTACGTAAGTACCACAACTTCTTTATCCATTTTTCACTTTCTGCGATATTGAACTTGTACCGTAAACGAGGTTCTTGTAAACAGAGCCGTCCCAAACTTTGGGGTGGCTGTGTCTTTTTGATTTTAATTTCCCTAAGCTATAGGACCATAAGTGGAAGTGCCCTAGGTTCTGTTGCTTTGTTTTTTAGATGTTTCAGGAAACACCATACACCTCTCCCGAGTGGCTCTTGGCAATTTACATCCCGCCCATCAGCATAACAAGGTTCCCAGTTCTCCATGGCCTGTCCTGCCTTTCTGGATTTTACACTTTTTTCAGATGGCCCTTTTGACCGGGGGGAAGTGAGACTTCATTGTAGTGCAGATTTCCTTTGCAAGCTTGCTTGGTTGGCCAAAAAGGGCGTATGCGTTTTTTCCTGAATATATTCAGGAGAAAACGCATACGCCCTTTTTGGCCAAGTGCATCATTGTGGACGTTCTGCCTCTTTTCCTATGCTTTAAATGCAATTCCAGTCTACCTCCTGAAATCGGTTTCCTGCAATTCTGCCCCGCTTTCAAGTCCTCTTGGCAGCCTTACTTCAGTATATTTTTGGACGATAGCTGTCATTTATAACTCTGCAGGTTTGTGAATTACAGTGCCCCTGAGCTCCTTTCTTCAACTCGCTTTCTTGTGAGCTGGCCGCAACACCGCAGGATTGCTTCAGGCCCTAATCTTGTTCCGGCACGGCACGCTGAGCCTTTGGTTAATTCCTCTTCCTGGTGGGAAATGAGAGTTAAATTTGCCCGTCCAGACACCTCCAGCTAGTCTCTCATTGGTTCTCCCTATTCCTGTTCATCTTCCGCAGAAATTGCAAACTGGGCCAAACAGGAGGTTAAAGGCACTGACTCTCCAAGTCGGGAGAGTGTTAGTAAAGCGTGTGGAATGTTGCACCCGAGTACCAGGGGACGAGAACTGAGACATATTGGAACACGTCTCCCGATCACACGGTTGATCATACTCTGGGTTCCACGTGCATGTTTTACCTGAAGGCAGAATCCCTTAAACCTGGAGAGTTGAGACCCGTGGAATGGGTACCATGCAATATGACTTCAAAGGGTCTTCATTTGCTCACCGAACCTCTCCAATCCTATCACTGCTGCGTTTGTGCCCCTGTACACACGCTTGATTTTCTTACAGAGACATAGCAATCCATAGGTTTTAAGATACTTACTAGTCAGGTACATTCTTAGGCGTTTAATATGGGGTGTTGAGTCCATTTCGTTGAGCAAGGAGTAGTTCTTGTCTATTCCATATTTGGCTTAAGGAACTTTATCTGTGCTCATTTCAATCTCTGGTTTTATGCAGCACCCCAACTCACCTTTCCCCTTAAGCAAGCATAAGTTGGTTTTCTAAATTTGAGACCCTGTTCTGTTTTGTAATCCAGTTCCTGTGTAGCCAAGTTTACATCCCGTGTATTAGTGATATCTTATGATGTTTCTTTTTCTGTGTGACTTATTTCAGTTAGAATCATCATACCTGAATCCACTCATTATGCTGCTATGGGCCTGATGACATAGATTTCATTGCTGAGTGATATTGCATTGTACGTAAGTACCACAACTTCTTTATCCATTTTTCACTTTCTGCGATATTGAACTTGTTCCGTAAACGAGGTTCTTGTAAACAGAGCCGTCCCAAACTTTGGGGTGGCTGTGTCTTTTTGATTTTAATATCCCTAAGCTATAGGACCATAAGTGGAAGTGCCCTAGGCTCTGTTGCTTTGTTTTTTAGATGTTTCAGGAAACACCATACACCTCTCCCGAGTGGCTGTTGGCAATTTACATCCCGCCCATCAGCATAACAAGGCTCCCAGTTCTCCATGGCCTGTCCTGCCTTTCTGGATTTTACACTTTTTTCAGATGGTCCTTTTGACCGGGGGGAAGTGAGACTTCATTGTAGTGCAGATTTCCTTTGCAAGCTTGCTTGGTTGGCCAAAAAGGGCGTATGCGTTTTTTCCTGAATATATTCAGGAAAAAACGCATACGCCCTTTTTGGCCAAGTGCATCATTGTGGACGTTCTGCCTGTTTTCCTATGCTTTAAATGCAATTCCAGTCTACCTCCTGAAATCGGTTTCCTGCAATTCTGCCCCGCTTTCAAGTCCTCTTGGCAGCCTTACTTCAGTATATTTTTGGACGATAGCTGTCATTTATAACTCTGCAGGTTTGTGAATTACAGTGCCCCTGAGCTCCTTTCTTCAACTCGCTTTCTTGTGAGCTGGCCGCAACACCGCAGGATTGCTTCAGGCCCTAATCTGGTTCCGGCACGGCACGCTGAGCCTTTGGTTAATTCCTCTTCCTGGTGGGAAATGAGAGTTAAATTTGCCCGTCCAGACACCTCCAGCTAGTCTCTCATTGGTTCTCCCTATTCCTGTTCATCTTCCGCAGAAATTGCAAACTGGGCCAAACAGGAGGTTAAAGGCACTGACTCTCCAAGTCGGGAGAGTGTTAGTAAAGCGTGTGGAATGTTGCACCCGAGTACCAGGGGACGAGAACTGAGACATATTGGAACACGTCTCCCGATCACACGGTTGATCATACTCTGGGTTCCACGTGCATGTTTTACCTGAAGGCAGAATCCCTTAAACCTGGAGAGTTGAGACCCGTGGAATGGGTACCATGCAATATGACTTCAAAGGGTCTTCATTTGCTCACCGAACCTCTCCAATCCTATCACTGCTGCGTTTATGCCCCTGTACACACGCTTGATTTTCTTTCAGAGACATAGCAATCCATAGGTTTTAAGATACTTACTAGTCAGGTACATTCTTAGGCGTTTAATATGGGGTGTTGAGTCCATTTCGTTGAGCAAGGAGTAGTTCTTGTCTATTCCATATTTGGCTTAAGGAACTTTATCTGTGCTCATTTCAATCTCTGGTTTGATGCAGCACCCCAACTCACCTTTCCCCTTAAGCAAGCATAAGTTGGTTTTCTAAATTTGAGACCCTGTTCTGTTTTGTAATCCAGTTCCTGTGTCGCCAAGTTTACATCCCGTGTGTTAGTGATATCTTATGATGTTTCTTTTTCTGTGTGACTTATTTCAGTTAGAATCATCATACCTGAATCCACTCATTATGCTGCTACGGGCCTGATGACATAGATTTCATTGCTGAGTGATATGGCATTGTACGTAAGTACCACAACTTCTTTATCCATTTTTCACTTTCTGCGATATTGAACTTGTTCCGTAAACGAGGTTCTTGTAAACAGAGCCGTCCCAAACTTTGGGGTGGCTGTGTCTTTTTGATTTTAATATCCCTAAGCTATAGGACCATAAGTGGAAGTGCCCTAGGCTCTGTTGCTTTGTTTTTTAGATGTTTCAGGAAACACCATACACCTCTCCCGAGTGGCTGTTGGTAATTTACATCCCGCCCATCAGCATAACAAGGCTCCCAGTTCTCCATGGCCTGTCCTGCCTTTCTGGATTTTACACTTTTTTCAGATGGTCCTTTTGACCGGGGGGAAGTGAGACTTCATTGTAGTGCAGATTTCCTTTGCAAGCTTGCTTGGTTGGCCAAAAAGGGCGTATGCGTTTTTTCCTGAATATATTCAGGAAAAAACGCATAAGCCCTTTTTGGCCAAGTGCATCATTGTGGACGTTCTGCCTGTTTTCCTATGCTTTAAATGCAATTCCAGTCTACCTCCTGAAATCGGTTTCCTGCAATTCTGCCCCGCTTTCAAGTCCTCTTGGCAGCCTTACTTCAGTATATTTTTGGACGATAGCTGTCATTTATAACTCTGCAGGTTTGTGAATTACAGTGCCCCTGAGCTCCTTTCTTCAACTCGCTTTCTTGTGAGCTGGCCGCAACACCGCAGGATTGCTTCAGGCCCTAATCTGGTTCCGGCACGGCACGCTGAGCCTTTGGTTAATTCCTCTTCCTGGTGGGAAATGAGAGTTAAATTTGCCCGTCCAGACACCTCCAGCTAGTCTCTCATTGGTTCTCCCTATTCCTGTTCATCTTCCGCAGAAATTGCAAACTGGGCCAAACAGGAGGTTAAAGGCACTGACTCTCCAAGTCGGGAGAGTGTTAGTAAAGCGTGTGGAATGTTGCACCCGAGTACCAGGGGACGAGAACTGAGACATATTGGAACACGTCTCCCGATCACACGGTTGATCATACTCTGGGTTCCACGTGCATGTTTTACCTGAAGGCAGAATCCCTTAAACCTGGAGAGTTGAGACCCGTGGAATGGGTACCATGCAATATGACTTCAAAGGGTCTTCATTTGCTCACCGAACCTCTCCAATCCTATCACTGCTGCGTTTGTGCCCCTGTACACACGCTTGATTTTCTTACAGAGACATAGCAATCCATAGGTTTTAAGATACTTACTAGTCAGGTACATTCTTAGGCGTTTAATATGGGGTGTTGAGTCCATTTCGTTGAGCAAGGAGTAGTTCTTGTCTATTCCATATTTGGCTTAAGGAACTTTATCTGTGCTCATTTCAATCTCTGGTTTTATGCAGCACCCCAACTCACCTTTCCCCTTAAGAAAGCATAAGTTGGTTTTCTAAATTTGAGACCCTGTTCTGTTTTGTAATCCAGTTCCTGTGTAGCCAAGTTTACATCCCGTGTATTAGTGATATCTTATGATGTTTCTTTTTCTGTGTGACTTATTTCAGTTAGAATCATCATACCTGAATCCACTCATTATGCTGCTACGGGCCTGATGACATAGATTTCATTGCTGAGTGATATTGCATTGTACGTAAGTACCACAACTTCTTTATCCATTTTTCACTTTCTGCGATATTGAACTTGTTCCGTAAACGAGGTTCTTGTAAACAGAGCCGTCCCAAACTTTGGGGTGGCTGTGTCTTTTTGATTTTAATATCCCTAAGCTATAGGACCATAAGTGGAAGTGCCCTAGGCTCTGTTGCTTTGTTTTTTAGATGTTTCAGGAAACACCATACACCTCTCCCGAGTGGCTGTTGGCAATTTACATCCCGCCCATCAGCATAACAAGGCTCCCAGTTCTCCATGGCCTGTCATGCCTTTCTGGATTTTACACTTTTTTCAGATGGTCCTTTTGACCGGGGGGAAGTGAGACTTCATTGTAGTGCAGATTTCCTTTGCAAGCTTGCTTGGTTGGCCAAAAAGGGCGTATGCGTTTTTTCCTGAATATATTCAGGAAAAAACGCATAAGCCCTTTTTGGCCAAGTGCATCATTGTGGACGTTCTGCCTGTTTTCCTATGCTTTAAATGCAATTCCAGTCTACCTCCTGAAATCGGTTTCCTGCAATTCTGCCCCGCTTTCAAGTCCTCTTGGCAGCCTTACTTCAGTATATTTTTGGACGATAGCTGTCATTTATAACTCTGCAGGTTTGTGAATTACAGTGCCCCTGAGCTCCTTTCTTCAACTCGCTTTCTTGTGAGCTGGCCGCAACACCGCAGGATTGCTTCAGGCCCTAATCTGGTTCCGGCACGGCACGCTGAGCCTTTGGTTAATTCCTCTTCCTGGTGGGAAATGAGAGTTAAATTTGCCCGTCCAGACACCTCCAGCTAGTCTCTCATTGGTTCTCCCTATTCCTGTTCATCTTCCGCAGAAATTGCAAACTGGGCCAAACAGGAGGTTAAAGGCACTGACTCTCCAAGTCGGGAGAGTGTTAGTAAAGCGTGTGGAATGTTGCACCCGAGTACCAGGGGACGAGAACTGAGACATATTGGAACACGTCTCCCGATCACACGGTTGATCATACTCTGGGTTCCACGTGCATGTTTTACCTGAAGGCAGAATCCCTTAAACCTGGAGAGTTGAGACCCGTGGAATGGGTACCATGCAATATGACTTCAAAGGGTCTTCATTTGCTCACCGAACCTCTCCAATCCTATCACTGCTGCGTTTGTGCCCCTGTACACACGCTTGATTTTCTTACAGAGACATAGCAATCCATAGGTTTTAAGATACTTACTAGTCAGGTACATTCTTAGGCGTTTAATATGGGGTGTTGAGTCCATTTCGTTGAGCAAGGAGTAGTTCTTGTCTATTCCATATTTGGCTTAAGGAACTTTATCTGTGCTCATTTCAATCTCTGGTTTTATGCAGCACCCCAACTCACCTTTCCCCTTAAGCAAGCATAAGTTGGTTTTCTAAATTTGAGACCCTGTTCTGTTTTGTAATCCAGTTCCTGTGTAGCCAAGTTTACATCCCGTGTATTAGTGATATCTTATGATGTTTCTTTTTCTGTGTGACTTATTTCAGTTAGAATCATCATACCTGAATCCACTCATTATGCTGCTATGGGCCTGATGACATAGATTTCATTGCTGAGTGATATTGCATTGTACGTAAGTACCACAACTTCTTTATCCATTTTTCACTTTCTGCGATATTGAACTTGTTCCGTAAACGAGGTTCTTGTAAACAGAGCCGTCCCAAACTTTGGGGTGGCTGTGTCTTTTTGATTTTAATTTCCCTAAGCTATAGGACCATAAGTGGAAGTGCCCTAGGCTCTGTTGCTTTGTTTTTTAGATGTTTCAGGAAACACCATACACCTCTCCCGAGTGGCTCTTGGCAATTTACATCCCGCCCATCAGCATAACAAGGTTCCCAGTTCTCCATGGCCTGTCCTGCCTTTCTGGATTTTACACTTTTTTCAGATGGCCCTTTTGACCGGGGGGAAGTGAGACTTCATTGTAGTGCAGATTTCCTTTGCAAGCTTGCTTGGTTGGCCAAAAAGGGCGTATGCGTTTTTTCCTGAATATATTCAGGAAAAAACGCATACGCCCTTTTTGGCCAAGTGCATCATTGTGGACGTTCTGCCTCTTTTCCTATGCTTTAAATGCAATTCCAGTCTACCTCCTGAAATCGGTTTCCTGCAATTCTGCCCCGCTTTCAAGTCCTCTTGGCAGCCTTACTTCAGTATATTTTTGGACGATAGCTGTCATTTATAACTCTGCAGGTTTGTGAATTACAGTGCCCCTGAGCTCCTTTCTTCAACTCGCTTTCTTGTGAGCTGGCCGCAACACCGCAGGATTGCTTCAGGCCCTAATCTGGTTCCGGCACGGCACGCTGAGCCTTTGGTTAATTCCTCTTCCTGGTGGGAAATGAGAGTTAAATTTGCCCGTCCAGACACCTCCAGCTAGTCTCTCATTGGTTCTCCCTATTCCTGTTCATCTTCCGCAGAAATTGCAAACTGGGCCAAACAGGAGGTTAAAGGCACTGACTCTCCAAGTCGGGAGAGTGTTAGTAAAGCGTCTGGAATGTTGCACCCGAGTACCAGGGGACGAGAACTGAGACATATTGGAACACGTCTCCCGATCACACGGTTGATCATACTCTGGGTTCCACGTGCATGTTTTAGCTGAAGGAAGAATCCCTTAAACCTGGAGAGTTGAGACCCGTGGAATGGGTACCATGCAATATGACTTCAAAGGGTCTTCATTTGCTCACCGAACCTCTCCAATCCTATCACTGCTGCGTTTGTGCCCCTGTACACACGCTTGATTTTCTTTCAGAGACATAGCAATCCATAGGTTTTAAGATACTTACTAGTCAGGTACATTCTTAGGCGTTTAATATGGGGTGTTGAGTCCATTTCGTTGAGCAAGGAGTAGTTCTTGTCTATTCTATATTTGGCTTAAGGAACTTTATCTGTGCTCATTTCAATCTCTGGTTTTATGCAGCACCCCAACTCACCTTTCCCCTTAAGCAAGCATAAGTTGGTTTTCTAAATTTGAGACCCTGTTCTGTTTTGTAATCCAGTTCCTGTGTAGCCAAGTTTACATCCCGTGTGTTAGTGATATCTTATGATGTTTCTTTTTCTGTGTGACTTATTTCAGTTAGAATCATCATACCTGAATCCACTCATTATGCTGCTACGGGCCTGATGACATAGATTTCATTGCTGAGTGATATTGCATTGTACGTAAGTACCACAACTTCTTTATACATTTTTCACTTTCTGCGATATTGAACTTGTTCCGTAAACGAGGTTCTTGTAAACAGAGCCGTCCCAAACTTTGGGGTGGCTGTGTCTTTTTGATTTTAATTTCCCTAAGCTATAGGACCATAAGTGGAAGTGCCCTAGGCTCTGTTGCTTTGTTTTTTAGATGTTTCAGGAAACACCATACACCTCTCCCGAGTGGCTCTTGGCAATTTACATCCCGCCCATCAGCATAACAAGGTTCCCAGTTCTCCATGGCCTGTCCTGCCTTTCTGGATTTTACACTTTTTTCAGATGGCCCTTTTGACCGGGGGGAAGTGAGACTTCATTGTAGTGCAGATTTCCTTTGCAAGCTTGCTTGGTTGGCCAAAAAGGGCGTATGCGAACGCATACGCCCTTTTTGGCCAAGTGCATCATTGTGGACGTTCTGCCTCTTTTCCTATGCTTTAAATGCAATTCCAGTCTACCTCCTGAAATCGGTTTCCTGCAATTCTGCCCCGCTTTCAAGTCCTCTTGGCAGCCTTACTTCAGTATATTTTTGGACGATAGCTGTCATTTATAACTCTGCAGGTTTGTGAATTACAGTGCCCCTGAGCTCCTTTCTTCAACTCGCTTTCTTGTGAGCTGGCCGCAACACCACAGGATTGCTTCAGGCCCTAATCTGGTTCCGGCACGGCACGCTGAGCCTTTGGTTAATTCCTCTTCCTGGTGGGAAATGAGAGTTAAATTTGCCCGTCCAGACACCTCCAGCTAGTCTCTCATTGGTTCTCCCTATTCCTGTTCATCTTCCGCAGAAATTGCATACTGGGCCAAACAGGAGGTTAAAGGCACTGACTCTCCAAGTCGGGAGAGTGTTAGTAAAGCGTGTGGAATGTTGCACCCGAGTACCAGGGGACGAGAACTGAGACATATTGGAACACGTCTCCCGATCACACGGTTGATCATACTCTGGGTTCCACGTGCATGTTTTACCTGAAGGCAGAATCCCTTAAACCTGGAGAGTTGAGACCCGTGGAATGGGTACCATGCAATATGACTTCAAAGGGTCTTCATTTGCTCACCGAACCTCTCCAATCCTATCACTGCTGCGTTTATGCCCCTGTACACACGCTTGATTTTCTTTCAGAGACATAGCAATCCATAGGTTTTAAGATACTTACTAGTCAGGTACATTCTTAGGCGTTTAATATGGGTTGTTGAGTCCATTTCGTTGAGCAAGGAGTAGTTCTTGTCTATTCCATATTTGGCTTAAGGAACTTTATCTGTGCTCATTTCAATCTCTGGTTTGATGCAGCACCCCAACTCACCTTTCCCCTTAAGCAAGCATAAGTTGGTTTTCTAAATTTGAGACCCTGTTCTGTTTTGTAATCCAGTTCCTGTGTAGCCAAGTTTACATTCCGTGTATTAGTGATATCTTATGATGTTTCTTTTTCTGTGTGACTTATTTCAGTTAGAATCATCATACCTGAATCCACTCATTATGCTGCTACGGGCCTGATGACATAGATTTCATTGCTGAGTGATATTGCATTGTACGTAAGTACCACAACTTCTTTATCCATTTTTCACTTTCTGCGATATTGAACTTGTACCGTAAACGAGGTTCTTGTAAACAGAGCCGTCCCAAACTTTGGGGTGGCTGTGTCTTTTTGATTTTAATTTCCCTAAGCTATAGGACCATAAGTGGAAGTGCCCTAGGCTCTGTTGCTTTGTTTTTTAGATGTTTCAGGAAACACCATACACCTCTCCCGAGTGGCTCTTGGCAATTTACATCCCGCCCATCAGCATAACAAGGCTCCCAGTTCTCCATGGCCTGTCCTGCCTTTCTGGATTTTACACTTTTTTCAGATGGCCCTTTTGACCGGGGGGAAGTGAGACTTCATTGTAGTGCAGATTTCCTTTGCAAGCTTGCTTGGTTGGCCAAAAAGGGCGTATGCGTTTTTTCCTGAATATATTCAGGAGAAAACGCATACGCCCTTTTTGGCCAAGTGCATCATTGTGGACGTTCTGCCTCTTTTCCTATGCTTTAAATGCAATTCCAGTCTACCTCCTGAAATCGGTTTCCTGCAATTCTGCCCCGCTTTCAAGTCCTCTTGGCAGCCTTACTTCAGTATATTTTTGGACGATAGCTGTCATTTATAACTCTGCAGGTTTGTGAATTACAGTGCCCCTGAGCTCCTTTCTTCAACTCGCTTTCTTGTGAGCTGGCCGCAACACCGCAGGATTGCTTCAGGCCCTAATCTGGTTCCAGCACGGCACGCTGAGCCTTTGGTTAATTCCTCTTCCTGGTGGGAAATGAGAGTTAAATTTGCCCGTCCAGACACCTCCAGCTAGTCTCTCATTGGTTCTCCCTATTCCTGTTCATCTTCCGCAGAAATTGCAAACTGGGCCAAACAGGAGGTTAAAGGCACTGACTCTCCAAGTCGGGAGAGTGTTAGTAAAGCGTCTGGAATGTTGCACCCGAGTACCAGGGGACGAGAACTGAGACATATTGGAACACGTCTCCCGATCACACGGTTGATCATACTCTGGGTTCCACGTGCATGTTTTAGCTGAAGGAAGAATCCCTTAAACCTGGAGAGTTGAGACCCGTGGAATGGGTACCATGCAATATGACTTCAAAGGGTCTTCATTTGCTCACCGAACCTCTCCAATCCTATCACTGCTGCGTTTGTGCCCCTGTACACACGCTTGATTTTCTTTCAGAGACATAGCAATCCATAGGTTTTAAGATACTTACTAGTCAGGTACATTCTTAGGCCTTTAATATGGGGTGTTGAGTCCATTTCGTTGAGCAAGGAGTAGTTCTTGTCTATTCTATATTTGGCTTAAGGAACTTTATCTGTGCTCATTTCAATCTCTGGTTTTATGCAGCACCCCAACTCACCTTTCCCCTTAAGCAAGCATAAGTTGGTTTTCTAAATTTGAGAACCTGTTCTGTTTTGTAATCCAGTTCCTGTGTAGCCAAGTTTACATTCCGTGTATTAGTGATATCTTATAATGTTTCTTTTTCTGTATGACTTATTTCAGTTAGAATCATCATACCTGAATCCACTCATTATGCTGCTACGGGCCTGATGACATAGATTTCATTGCTGAGTGATATTGCATTGTACGTAAGTACCACAACTTCTTTATCCATTTTTCACTTTCTGCGATATTGAACTTGTACCGTAAACGAGGTTCTTGTAAACAGAGCCGTCCCAAACTTTGGGGTGGCTGTGTCTTTTTGATTTTAATTTCCCTAAGCTATAGGACCATAAGTGGAAGTGCCCTAGGCTCTGTTGCTTTGTTTTTTAGATGTTTCAGGAAACACCATACACCTCTCCCGAGTGGCTCTTGGCAATTTACATCCCGCCCATCAGCATAACAAGGCTCCCAGTTCTCCATGGCCTGTCCTGTCTTTCTGGATTTTACACTTTTTTCAGATGGCCCTTTTGACCGGGGGGAAGTGAGACTTCATTGTAGTGCAGATTTCCTTTGCAAGGTTGCTTGGTTGGCCAAAAAGGGCGTATGCGTTTTTTCCTGAATATATTCAGGAAAAAACGCATACGCCCTTTTTGGCCAAGTGCATCATTGTGGACGTTCTGCCTCTTTTCCTATGCTTTAAATGCAATTCCAGTCTACCTCCTGAAATCGGTTTCCTGCAATTCTGCCCCGCTTTCAAGTCCTCTTGGCAGCCTTACTTCAGTATATTTTTGGACGATAGCTGTCATTTATAACTCTGCAGGTTTGTGAATTACAGTGCCCCTGAGCTCCTTTCTTCAACTCGCTTTCTTGTGAGCTGGCCGCAACACCGCAGGATTGCTTCAGGCCCTAATCTGGTTCCGGCACGGCACGCTGAGCCTTTGGTTAATTCCTCTTCCTGGTGGGAAATGAGAGTTAAATTTGCCCGTCCAGACACCTCCACCTAGTCTCTCATTGGTTCTCCCTATTCCTGTTCATCTTCCGCAGAAATTGCAAACTGGGCCAAACAGGAGGTTAAAGGCACTGACTCTCCAAGTCGGGAGAGTGTTAGTAAAGCGTGTGGAATGTTGCACCCGAGTACCAGGGGACGAGAACTGAGACATATTGGAACACGTCTCCCGATCACACGGTTGATCATACTCTGGGTTCCACGTGCATGTTTTACCTGAAGGCAGAATCCCTTAAACCTGGAGAGTTGAGACCCGTGGAATGGGTACCATGCAATATGACTTCAAAGGGTCTTCATTTGCTCACAGAACCTCTCCAATCCTATCACTGCTGCGTTTATGCCCCTGTACACACGCTTGATTTTCTTTCAGAGACATAGCAATCCATAGGTTTTAAGATACTTACTAGTCAGGTACATTCTTAGGCGTTTAATATGGGGTGTTGAGTCCATTTCGTTGAGCAAGGAGTAGTTCTTGTCTATTCCATATTTGGCTTAAGGAACTTTATCTGTGCTCATTTCAATCTCTGGTTTGATGCAGCACCCCAACTCACCTTTCCCCTTAAGCAAGCATAAGTTGGTTTTCTAAATTTGAGACCCTGTTCTGTTTTGTAATCCAGTTCCTGTGTAGCCAAGTTTACATCCCGTGTATTAGTGATATCTTATGATGTTTCTTTTTCTGTGTGACTTATTTCAGTTAGAATCATCATACCTGAATCCACTCATTATGTTGCTATGGGCCTGATGACATAGATTTCATTGCTGAGTGATATTGCATTGTACGTAAGTACCACAACTTCTTTATCCATTTTTCACTTTCTGCGATATTGAACTTGTACCGTAAACGAGGTTCTTGTAAACAGAGCCGTCCCAAACTTTGGGGTGGCTGTGTCTTTTTGATTTTAATTTCCCTAAGCTATAGGACCATAAGTGGAAGTGCCCTAGGCTCTGTTGCTTTGTTTTTTAGATGTTTCAGGAAACACCATACACCTCTCCCGAGTGGCTGTTGGCAATTTACATCCCGCTCATCAACATAACAAGGCTCCCAGTTCTCCATGGCCTGTCCTGCCTTTCTGGATTTTACACTTTTTTCAGATGGCCCTTTTGACCGGGGGAAAGTGAGACTTCATTGTAGTGCAGATTTCCTTTGCAAGCTTGCTTGGTTGGCCAAAAAGGGCGTATGCGTTTTTTCCTGAATATATTCAGGAAAAAACGCATACGCCCTTTTTGGCCAAGTGCATCATTGTGGACGTTCTGCCTCTTTTCCTATGCTTTAAATGCAATTCCAGTCTACCTCCTGAAATCGGTTTCCTGCAATTCTGTCCCGCTTTCAAGTCCTCTTGGCAGCCTTACTTCAGTATATTTTTGGACGATAGCTGTCATTTATAACTCTGCAGGTTTGTGAATTACAGTGCCCCTGAGCTCCTTTCTTCAACTCGTTTTCTTGTGAGCTGGCCGCAACACCGCAGGATTGCTTCAGGCCCTAATCTGGTTCCGGCACGGCACGCTGAGCCTTTGGTTAATTCCTCTTCCTGGTGGGAAATGAGAGTTAAATTTGCCCGTCCAGACACCTCCAGCTAGTCTCTCATTGGTTCTCCCTATTCCTGTTCATCTTCCGCAGAAATTGCAAACTGGGCCAAACAGGAGGTTAAAGGCACTGACTCTCCAAGTCGGGAGAGTGTTAGTAAAGCGTCTGGAATGTTGCACCCGAGTACCAGGGGACGAGAACTGAGACATATTGGAACACGTCTCCCGATCACACGGTTGATCATACTCTGGGTTCCACGTGCATGTTTTAGCTGAAGGAAGAATCCCTTAAACCTGGAGAGTTGAGACCCGTGGAATGGGTACCATGCAATATGACTTCAAAGGGTCTTCATTTGCTCACCGAACCTCTCCAATCCTATCACTGCTGCGTTTATGCCCCTGTACACACGCTTGATTTTCTTTCAGAGACATAGCAATCCATAGGTTTTAAGATACTTACTAGTCAGGTACATTCTTAGGCGTTTAATATGGGGTGTTGAGTCCATTTCATTGAGCAAGGAGTAGTTCTTGTCTATTCTATATTTGGCTTAAGGAACTTTATCTGTGCTCATTTCAATCTCTGGTTTTATGCAGCACCCCAACTCACCTTTCCCCTTAAGCAAGCATAAGTTGGTTTTCTAAATTTGAGACCCTGTTCTGTTTTGTAATCCAGTTCCTGTGTAGCCAAGTTTACATCTCGTGTATTAGTGATATCTTATGATGTTTCTTTTTCTGTGTGACTTATTTCAGTTAGAATCATCATACCTGAATCCACTCATTATGCTGCTATGGGCCTGATGACATAGATTTCATTGCTGAGTGATATTGCATTGTACGTAAGTACCACAACTTCTTTATCCATTTTGCGCTTTCTGTGATATTGAACTTGTACCGTAAACGAGGTTCTTGTAAACAGAGCCGTCCCAAACTTTGGGGTGGCTGTGTCTTTTTGATTTTAATTTCCCTAAGCTATAGGACCATAAGTGGAAGTGCCCTAGGCTCTGTTGCTTTGTTTTCTGGATGTTTCAGGAAACACCATACACTTCTCCAGAGTGGCTGCTGGCAATTTACATCCCACCCATCAACATAAGAAGGCTCCTAGTTCTCCTTGGCCTGTCCTGCCTGTCTGGATTTTACACTTTTTTCGGATGGCCCTTTTGACCGGGGGGCAGTGAGACTTCATTGTAGTGCAGATTTCCTTTGCAAGCTTGCTTGGTTGGCCAAAAAGGGCGTATGCGTTTTTTCCTGAATATATTCAGGAAAAAATGCATACGCCCTTTTTGGCCAAGTGCATCATTGTGGACGTTCTGCCTCTTTTCCTATGCTTTACGTGCAATTCCAGTCTACCTCCTGAAATCGGTTTCCTGCAATTCTGCCCCGCTTTCAAGTCCTCTTGGCAGCCTTACTTCAGTATATTTTTGGATGATAGCTGTCATTTATAACTCTGCAGGTTTGTGAATTACAGTGCCCCTGAGCTCCTTTCTTCAACTCGCTTTCTTGTGAGCTGGCCGCAACACCGCAGGATTGCTTCAGGCCCTAATCTGGTTCCGACACGGCACGCTGAGCCTTTGGTTAATTCTTCTTCCTGGTGGCAAATGAGAGTTAAATTTGCCCGTCCAGACACCTCCACCTAGTCTCTCATTGGTTCTCCCTATTCCTGTTCATCTTCCGCAGAAATTGCAAACTGGGCCAAACAGGAGGTTAAAGGCACTGACTCTCCAAGTCGGGAGAGTGTTAGTAAAGCGTGTGGAATGTTGCACCCGAGTACCAGGGAACGAGAACTGAGACATATTGGAACACGTCTCCCGATCACACGGTTGATCATACTCTGGGTTCCACGTGCATGTTTTAGCTGAAGGCAGAATCCCTTAAACCTGGAGAGTTGAGACCCGTGGAATGGGTACCATGCAATATGACTTCAAAGGGTCTTCATTTGCTCACCGAACCTCTCCAATCCTATCACTGCTGCGTTTGTGCCCCTGTACACACGCTTGATTTTCTTTCAGAGACATAGCAATCCATAGGTTTTAAGATACTTACTAGTCAGGTACATTCTTAGGCGTTTAATATGGGGTGTTGAGTCCATTTCGTTGAGCAAGGAGTAGTTCTTGTCTATTCCATATTTGGCTTAAGGAACTTTATCTGTGCTCATTTCAATCTCTGGTTTGATGCAGCACCCCAACTCACCTTTCCCCTTAAGCAAGCATAAGTTGGTTTTCTAAATTTGAGACCCTGTTCTGTTTTGTAATCCAGTTCCTGTGTAGCCAAGTTTACATCCCGTGTATTAGTGATATCTTATGATGTTTCTTTTTCTGTGTGACTAATTTCAGTTAGAATCATCATACCTGAATCCACTCATTATGCTGCTATGGGCCTGATGACATAGATTTCATTGCTGAGTGATATTGCATTGTACGTAAGTACCACAACTTCTTTATCCATTTTTCACTTTCTGCGATATTGAACTTGTTCCGTAAACGAGGTTCTTGTAAACAGAGCCGTCCCAAACTTTGGGGTGGCTGTGTCTTTTTGATTTTAATTTCCCTAAGCTATAGGACCATAAGTGGAAGTGCCCTAGGCTCTGTTGCTTTGTTTTTTAGATGTTTCAGGAAACACCATACACCTCTCCCGAGTGGCTCTTGGCAATTTACATCCCGCCCATCAGCATAACAAGGCTCCCAGTTCTCCATGGTCTGTCCTGCCTTTCTGGATTTTACACTTTTTTCAGATGGCCCTTTTGACCGGGGGGAAGTCAGACTTCATTGTAGTGCAGATTTCCTTTGCAAGCTTGCTTGGTTGGCCAAAAAGGGCGTATGCGTTTTTTCCTGAATATATTCAGGAAAAAACGCATACGCCCTTTTTGGCCAAGTGCATCATTGTGGACGTTCTGCCTCTTTTCCTATGCTTTAAATGCAATTCCAGTCTACCTCCTGAAATCGGTTTCCTGCAATTCTGCCCCGCTTTCAAGTCCTCTTGGCAGCCTTACTTCAGTATATTTTTGGACGATAGCTGTCATTTATAACTCTGCAGGTTTGTGAATTACAGTGCCCCTGAGCTCCTTTCTTCAACTCGCTTTCTTGTGAGCTGGCCGCAACACCGCAGGATTGCTTCAGGCCCTAATCTGGTTCCGGCACGGCACGCTGAGCCTTTGGTTAATTCCTCTTCCTGGTGGGAAATGAGAGTTAAATTTGCCCGTCCAGACACCTCCAGCTAGTCTCTCATTGGTTCTCCCTATTCCTGTTCATCTTCTGCAGAAATTGCAAACTGGGCCAAACAGGAGGTTAAAGGCACTGACTCTCCAAGTCGGGAGAGTGTTAGTAAAGCGTCTGGAATGTTGCACCCGAGTACCAGGGGACGAGAACTGAGACATATTGGAACACGTCTCCCGATCACACGGTTGATCATACTCTGGGTTCCACGTGCATGTTTTACCTGAAGGCAGAATCCCTTAAACCTGGAGAGTTGAGACCCGTGGAATGGGTACCATGCAATATGACTTCAAAGGGTCTTCATTTGCTCACAGAACCTCTCCAATCCTATCACTGCTGCGTTTATGCCCCTGTACACACGCTTGATTTTCTTTCAGAGACATAGCAATCCATAGGTTTTAAGATACTTACTAGTCAGGTACATTCTTAGGCGTTTAATATGGGGTGTTGAGTCCATTTCGTTGAGCAAGGAGTAGTTCTTGTCTATTCCATATTTGGCTTAAGGAACTTTATCTGTGCTCATTTCAATCTCTGGTTTGATGCAGCACCCCAACTCACCTTTCCCCTTAAGCAAGCATAAGTTGGTTTTCTAAATTTGAGACCCTGTTCTGTTTTGTAATCCAGTTCCTGTGTAGCCAAGTTTACATCCCGTGTATTAGTGATATCTTATGATGTTTCTTTTTCTGTGTGACTTATTTCAGTTAGAATCATCATACCTGAATCCACTCATTATGTTGCTACGGGCCTGATGACATAGATTTCATTGCTGAGTGATATTGCATTGTACGTAAGTACCACAACTTCTTTATCCATTTTTCACTTTCTGCGATATTGAACTTGTACCGTAAACGAGGTTCTTGTAAACAGAGCCGTCCCAAACTTTGGGGTGGCTGTGTCTTTTTGATTTTAATTTCCCTAAGCTATAGGACCATAAGTGGAAGTGCCCTAGGCTCTGTTGCTTTGTTTTTTAGATGTTTCAGGAAACAGCATACACCTCTCCCGAGTGGCTGTTGGCAATTTACATCCCGCTCATCAACATAACAAGGCTCCCAGTTCTCCATGGCCTGTCCTGCCTTTCTGGATTTTACACTTTTTTCAGATGGCCCTTTTGACCGGGGGAAAGTGAGACTTCATTGTAGTGCAGATTTCCTTTGCAAGCTTGCTTGGTTGGCCAAAAAAGGCGTATGCGTTTTTTCCTGAATATATTCAGGAAAAAACGCATACGCCCTTTTTGGCCAAGTGCATCATTGTGGACGTTCTGCCTCTTTTCCTATGCTTTAAATGCAATTCCAGTCTACCTCCTGAAATCGGTTTCCTGCAATTCTGCCCCGCTTTCAAGTCCTCTTGGCAGCCTTACTTCAGTATATTTTTGGACAATAGCTGTCATTTATAACTCTGCAGGTTTGTGAATTACAGTGCCCCTGAGCTCCTTTCTTCAACTCGTTTTCTTGTGAGCTGGCCGCAACACCGCAGGATTGCTTCAGGCCCTAATCTGGTTCCGGCACGGCACGCTGAGCCTTTGGTTAATTCCTCTTCCTGGTGGGAAATGAGAGTTAAATTTGCCCGTCCAGACACCTCCAGCTAGTCTCTCATTGGTTCTCCCTATTCCTGTTCATCTTCCGCAGAAATTGCAAACTGGGCCAAACAGGAGGTTAAAGGCACTGACTCTCCAAGTCGGGAGAGTGTTAGTAAAGCGTCTGGAATGTTGCACCCGAGTACCAGGGGACGAGAACTGAGACATATTGGAACACGTCTCCCGATCACACGGTTGATCATACTCTGGGTTCCACGTGCATGTTTTAGCTGAAGGAAGAATCCCTTAAACCTGGAGAGTTGAGACCCGTGGAATGGGTACCATGCAATATGACTTCAAAGGGTCTTCATTTGCTCACCGAACCTCTCCAATCCTATCACTGCTGCGTTTATGCCCCTGTACACACGCTTGATTTTCTTTCAGAGACATAGCAATCCATAGGTTTTAAGATACTTACTAGTCAGGTACATTCTTAGGCGTTTAATATGGGGTGTTGAGTCCATTTCATTGAGCAAGGAGTAGTTCTTGTCTATTCTATATTTGGCTTAAGGAACTTTATCTGTGCTCATTTCAATCTCTGGTTTTATGCAGCACCCCAACTCACCTTTCCCCTTAAGCAAGCATAAGTTGGTTTTCTAAATTTGAGACCCTGTTCTGTTTTGTAATCCAGTTCCTGTGTAGCCAAGTTTACATCTCGTGTATTAGTGATATCTTATGATGTTTCTTTTTCTGTGTGACTTATTTCAGTTAGAATCATCATACCTGAATCCACTCATTATGCTGCTATGGGCCTGATGACATAGATTTCATTGCTGAGTGATATTGCATTGTACGTAAGTACCACAACTTCTTTATCCATTTTGCGCTTTCTGTGATATTGAACTTGTACCGTAAACGAGGTTCTTGTAAACAGAGCCGTCCCAAACTTTGGGGTGGCTGTGTCTTTTTGATTTTAATTTCCCTAAGCTATAGGACCATAAGTGGAAGTGCCCTAGGCTCTGTTGCTTTGTTTTTTGGATGTTTCAGGAAACACCATACACTTCTCCAGAGTGGCTGCTGGCAATTTACATCCCACCCATCAACATAAGAAGGCTCCTAGTTCTCCTTGGCCTGTCCTGCCTGTCTGGATTTTACACTTTTTTCGGATGGCCCTTTTGACCGGGGGGCAGTGAGACTTCATTGTAGTGCAGATTTCCTTTGCAAGCTTGCTTGGTTGGCCAAAAAGGGCGTATGCGTTTTTTCCTGAATATATTCAGGAAAAAATGCATACGCCCTTTTTGGCCAAGTGCATCATTGTGGACGTTCTGCCTCTTTTCCTATGCTTTACGTGCAATTCCAGTCTACCTCCTGAAATCGGTTTCCTGCAATTCTGCCCCGCTTTCAAGTCCTCTTGGCAGCCTTACTTCAGTATATTTTTGGATGATAGCTGTCATTTATAACTCTGCAGGTTTGTGAATTACAGTGCCCCTGAGCTCCTTTCTTCAACTCGCTTTCTTGTGAGCTGGCCGCAACACCGCAGGATTGCTTCAGGCCCTAATCTGGTTCCGACACGGCACGCTGAGCCTTTGGTTAATTCCTCTTCCTGGTGGCAAATGAGAGTTAAATTTGCCCGTCCAGACACCTCCACCTAGTCTCTCATTGGTTCTCCCTATTCCTGTTCATCTTCCGCAGAAATTGCAAACTGGGCCAAACAGGAGGTTAAAGGCACTGACTCTCCAAGTCGGGAGAGTGTTAGTAAAGCGTGTGGAATGTTGCACCCGAGTACCAGGGGACGAGAACTGAGACATATTGGAACACGTCTCCCGATCACACGGTTGATCATACTCTGGGTTCCACGTGCATGTTTTACCTGAAGGCAGAATCCCTTAAACCTGGAGAGTTGAGACCCGTGGAATGGGTACCATGCAATATGACTTCAAAGGGTCTTCATTTGCTCACCGAACCTCTCCAATCCTATCACTGCTGCGTTTGTGCCCCTGTACACACGCTTGATTTTCTTTCAGAGACATAGCAATCCATAGGTTTTAAGATACTTACTAGTCAGGTACATTCTTAGGCGTTTAATATGGGGTGTTGAGTCCATTTCGTTGAGCAAGGAGTAGTTCTTGTCTATTCCATATTTGGCTTAAGGAACTTTATCTGTGCTCATTTCAATCTCTGGTTTGATGCAGCACCCCAACTCACCTTTCCCCTTAAGCAAGCATAAGTTGGTTTTCTAAATTTGAGACCCTGTTCTGTTTTGTAATCCAGTTCCTGTGTAGCCAAGTTTACATCCCGTGTATTAGTGATATCTTATGATGTTTCTTTTTCTGTGTGACTTATTTCAGTTAGAATCATCATACCTGAATCCACTCATTATGTTGCTATGGGCCTGATGACATAGATTTCATTGCTGAGTGATATTGCATTGTACGTAAGTACCACAACTTCTTTATCCATTTTTCACTTTCTGCGATATTGAACTTGTACCGTAAACGAGGTTCTTGTAAACAGAGCCGTCCCAAACTTTGGGGTGGCTGTGTCTTTTTGATTTTAATTTCCCTAAGCTATAGGACCATAAGTGGAAGTGCCCTAGGCTCTGTTGCTTTGTTTTTTAGATGTTTCAGGAAACACCATACACCTCTCCCGAGTGGCTGTTGGCAATTTACATCCCGCTCATCAACATAACAAGGCTCCCAGTTCTCCATGGCCTGTCCTGCCTTTCTGGATTTTACACTTTTTTCAGATGGCCCTTTTGACCGGGGGAAAGTGAGACTTCATTGTAGTGCAGATTTCCTTTGCAAGCTTGCTTGGTTGGCCAAAAAGGGCGTATGCGTTTTTTCCTGAATATATTCAGGAAAAAACGCATACGCCCTTTTTGGCCAAGTGCATCATTGTGGACGTTCTGCCTCTTTTCCTATGCTTTAAATGCAATTCCAGTCTACCTCCTGAAATCGGTTTCCTGCAATTCTGTCCCGCTTTCAAGTCCTCTTGGCAGCCTTACTTCAGTATATTTTTGGACGATAGCTGTCATTTATAACTCTGCAGGTTTGTGAATTACAGTGCCCCTGAGCTCCTTTCTTCAACTCGTTTTCTTGTGAGCTGGCCGCAACACCGCAGGATTGCTTCAGGCCCTAATCTGGTTCCGGCACGGCACGCTGAGCCTTTGGTTAATTCCTCTTCCTGGTGGGAAATGAGAGTTAAATTTGCCCGTCCAGACACCTCCAGCTAGTCTCTCATTGGTTCTCCCTATTCCTGTTCATCTTCCGCAGAAATTGCAAACTGGGCCAAACAGGAGGTTAAAGGCACTGACTCTCCAAGTCGGGAGAGTGTTAGTAAAGCGTCTGGAATGTTGCACCCGAGTACCAGGGGACGAGAACTGAGACATATTGGAACACGTCTCCCGATCACACGGTTGATCATACTCTGGGTTCCACGTGCATGTTTTAGCTGAAGGAAGAATCCCTTAAACCTGGAGAGTTGAGACCCGTGGAATGGGTACCATGCAATATGACTTCAAAGGGTCTTCATTTGCTCACCGAACCTCTCCAATCCTATCACTGCTGCGTTTATGCCCCTGTACACACGCTTGATTTTCTTTCAGAGACATAGCAATCCATAGGTTTTAAGATACTTACTAGTCAGGTACATTCTTAGGCGTTTAATATGGGGTGTTGAGTCCATTTCATTGAGCAAGGAGTAGTTCTTGTCTATTCTATATTTGGCTTAAGGAACTTTATCTGTGCTCATTTCAATCTCTGGTTTTATGCAGCACCCCAACTCACCTTTCCCCTTAAGCAAGCATAAGTTGGTTTTCTAAATTTGAGACCCTGTTCTGTTTTGTAATCCAGTTCCTGTGTAGCCAAGTTTACATCTCGTGTATTAGTGATATCTTATGATGTTTCTTTTTCTGTGTGACTTATTTCAGTTAGAATCATCATACCTGAATCCACTCATTATGCTGCTATGGGCCTGATGACATAGATTTCATTGCTGAGTGATATTGCATTGTACGTAAGTACCACAACTTCTTTATCCATTTTGCGCTTTCTGTGATATTGAACTTGTACCGTAAACGAGGTTCTTGTAAACAGAGCCGTCCCAAACTTTGGGGTGGCTGTGTCTTTTTGATTTTAATTTCCCTAAGCTATAGGACCATAAGTGGAAGTGCCCTAGGCTCTGTTGCTTTGTTTTCTGGATGTTTCAGGAAACACCATACACTTCTCCAGAGTGGCTGCTGGCAATTTACATCCCACCCATCAACATAAGAAGGCTCCTAGTTCTCCTTGGCCTGTCCTGCCTGTCTGGATTTTACACTTTTTTCGGATGGCCCTTTTGACCGGGGGGCAGTGAGACTTCATTGTAGTGCAGATTTCCTTTGCAAGCTTGCTTGGTTGGCCAAAAAGGGCGTATGCGTTTTTTCCTGAATATATTCAGGAAAAAATGCATACGCCCTTTTTGGCCAAGTGCATCATTGTGGACGTTCTGCCTCTTTTCCTATGCTTTACGTGCAATTCCAGTCTACCTCCTGAAATCGGTTTCCTGCAATTCTGCCCCGCTTTCAAGTCCTCTTGGCAGCCTTACTTCAGTATATTTTTGGATGATAGCTGTCATTTATAACTCTGCAGGTTTGTGAATTACAGTGCCCCTGAGCTCCTTTCTTCAACTCGCTTTCTTGTGAGCTGGCCGCAACACCGCAGGATTGCTTCAGGCCCTAATCTGGTTCCGACACGGCACGCTGAGCCTTTGGTTAATTCTTCTTCCTGGTGGCAAATGAGAGTTAAATTTGCCCGTCCAGACACCTCCACCTAGTCTCTCATTGGTTCTCCCTATTCCTGTTCATCTTCCGCAGAAATTGCAAACTGGGCCAAACAGGAGGTTAAAGGCACTGACTCTCCAAGTCGGGAGAGTGTTAGTAAAGCGTGTGGAATGTTGCACCCGAGTACCAGGGAACGAGAACTGAGACATATTGGAACACGTCTCCCGATCACACGGTTGATCATACTCTGGGTTCCACGTGCATGTTTTAGCTGAAGGCAGAATCCCTTAAACCTGGAGAGTTGAGACCCGTGGAATGGGTACCATGCAATATGACTTCAAAGGGTCTTCATTTGCTCACCGAACCTCTCCAATCCTATCACTGCTGCGTTTGTGCCCCTGTACACACGCTTGATTTTCTTTCAGAGACATAGCAATCCATAGGTTTTAAGATACTTACTAGTCAGGTACATTCTTAGGCGTTTAATATGGGGTGTTGAGTCCATTTCGTTGAGCAAGGAGTAGTTCTTGTCTATTCCATATTTGGCTTAAGGAACTTTATCTGTGCTCATTTCAATCTCTGGTTTGATGCAGCACCCCAACTCACCTTTCCCCTTAAGCAAGCATAAGTTGGTTTTCTAAATTTGAGACCCTGTTCTGTTTTGTAATCCAGTTCCTGTGTAGCCAAGTTTACATCCCGTGTATTAGTGATATCTTATGATGTTTCTTTTTCTGTGTGACTAATTTCAGTTAGAATCATCATACCTGAATCCACTCATTATGCTGCTATGGGCCTGATGACATAGATTTCATTGCTGAGTGATATTGCATTGTACGTAAGTACCACAACTTCTTTATCCATTTTTCACTTTCTGCGATATTGAACTTGTTCCGTAAACGAGGTTCTTGTAAACAGAGCCGTCCCAAACTTTGGGGTGGCTGTGTCTTTTTGATTTTAATTTCCCTAAGCTATAGGACCATAAGTGGAAGTGCCCTAGGCTCTGTTGCTTTGTTTTTTAGATGTTTCAGGAAACACCATACACCTCTCCCGAGTGGCTCTTGGCAATTTACATCCCGCCCATCAGCATAACAAGGCTCCCAGTTCTCCATGGTCTGTCCTGCCTTTCTGGATTTTACACTTTTTTCAGATGGCCCTTTTGACCGGGGGGAAGTCAGACTTCATTGTAGTGCAGATTTCCTTTGCAAGCTTGCTTGGTTGGCCAAAAAGGGCGTATGCGTTTTTTCCTGAATATATTCAGGAAAAAACGCATACGCCCTTTTTGGCCAAGTGCATCATTGTGGACGTTCTGCCTCTTTTCCTATGCTTTAAATGCAATTCCAGTCTACCTCCTGAAATCGGTTTCCTGCAATTCTGCCCCGCTTTCAAGTCCTCTTGGCAGCCTTACTTCAGTATATTTTTGGACGATAGCTGTCATTTATAACTCTGCAGGTTTGTGAATTACAGTGCCCCTGAGCTCCTTTCTTCAACTCGCTTTCTTGTGAGCTGGCCGCAACACCGCAGGATTGCTTCAGGCCCTAATCTGGTTCCGGCACGGCACGCTGAGCCTTTGGTTAATTCCTCTTCCTGGTGGGAAATGAGAGTTAAATTTGCCCGTCCAGACACCTCCAGCTAGTCTCTCATTGGTTCTCCCTATTCCTGTTCATCTTCTGCAGAAATTGCAAACTGGGCCAAACAGGAGGTTAAAGGCACTGACTCTCCAAGTCGGGAGAGTGTTAGTAAAGCGTCTGGAATGTTGCACCCGAGTACCAGGGGACGAGAACTGAGACATATTGGAACACGTCTCCCGATCACACGGTTGATCATACTCTGGGTTCCACGTGCATGTTTTACCTGAAGGCAGAATCCCTTAAACCTGGAGAGTTGAGACCCGTGGAATGGGTACCATGCAATATGACTTCAAAGGGTCTTCATTTGCTCACAGAACCTCTCCAATCCTATCACTGCTGCGTTTATGCCCCTGTACACACGCTTGATTTTCTTTCAGAGACATAGCAATCCATAGGTTTTAAGATACTTACTAGTCAGGTACATTCTTAGGCGTTTAATATGGGGTGTTGAGTCCATTTCGTTGAGCAAGGAGTAGTTCTTGTCTATTCCATATTTGGCTTAAGGAACTTTATCTGTGCTCATTTCAATCTCTGGTTTGATGCAGCACCCCAACTCACCTTTCCCCTTAAGCAAGCATAAGTTGGTTTTCTAAATTTGAGACCCTGTTCTGTTTTGTAATCCAGTTCCTGTGTAGCCAAGTTTACATCCCGTGTATTAGTGATATCTTATGATGTTTCTTTTTCTGTGTGACTTATTTCAGTTAGAATCATCATACCTGAATCCACTCATTATGTTGCTACGGGCCTGATGACATAGATTTCATTGCTGAGTGATATTGCATTGTACGTAAGTACCACAACTTCTTTATCCATTTTTCACTTTCTGCGATATTGAACTTGTACCGTAAACGAGGTTCTTGTAAACAGAGCCGTCCCAAACTTTGGGGTGGCTGTGTCTTTTTGATTTTAATTTCCCTAAGCTATAGGACCATAAGTGGAAGTGCCCTAGGCTCTGTTGCTTTGTTTTTTAGATGTTTCAGGAAACACCATACACCTCTCCCGAGTGGCTGTTGGCAATTTACATCCCGCTCATCAACATAACAAGGCTCCCAGTTCTCCATGGCCTGTCCTGCCTTTCTGGATTTTACACTTTTTTCAGATGGCCCTTTTGACCGGGGGAAAGTGAGACTTCATTGTAGTGCAGATTTCCTTTGCAAGCTTGCTTGGTTGGCCAAAAAGGGCGTATGCGTTTTTTCCTGAATATATTCAGGAAAAAACGCATACGCCCTTTTTGGCCAAGTGCATCATTGTGGACGTTCTGCCTCTTTTCCTATGCTTTAAATGCAATTCCAGTCTACCTCCTGAAATCGGTTTCCTGCAATTCTGCCCCGCTTTCAAGTCCTCTTGGCAGCCTTACTTCAGTATATTTTTGGACGATAGCTGTCATTTATAACTCTGCAGGTTTGTGAATTACAGTGCCCCTGAGCTCCTTTCTTCAACTCGTTTTCTTGTGAGCTGGCCGCAACACCGCAGGATTGCTTCAGGCCCTAATCTGGTTCCGGCACGGCACGCTGAGCCTTTGGTTAATTCCTCTTCCTGGTGGGAAATGAGAGTTAAATTTGCCCGTCCAGACACCTCCAGCTAGTCTCTCATTGGTTCTCCCTATTCCTGTTCATCTTCCGCAGAAATTGCAAACTGGGCCAAACAGGAGGTTAAAGGCACTGACTCTCCAAGTCGGGAGAGTGTTAGTAAAGCGTCTGGAATGTTGCACCCGAGTACCAGGGGACGAGAACTGAGACATATTGGAACACGTCTCCCGATCACACGGTTGATCATACTCTGGGTTCCACGTGCATGTTTTAGCTGAAGGAAGAATCCCTTAAACCTGGAGAGTTGAGACCCGTGGAATGGGTACCATGCAATATGACTTCAAAGGGTCTTCATTTGCTCACCGAACCTCTCCAATCCTATCACTGCTGCGTTTATGCCCCTGTACACACGCTTGATTTTCTTTCAGAGACATAGCAATCCATAGGTTTTAAGATACTTACTAGTCAGGTACATTCTTAGGCGTTTAATATGGGGTGTTGAGTCCATTTCATTGAGCAAGGAGTAGTTCTTGTCTATTCTATATTTGGCTTAAGGAACTTTATCTGTGCTCATTTCAATCTCTGGTTTTATGCAGCACCCCAACTCACCTTTCCCCTTAAGCAAGCATAAGTTGGTTTTCTAAATTTGAGACCCTGTTCTGTTTTGTAATCCAGTTCCTGTGTAGCCAAGTTTACATCTCGTGTATTAGTGATATCTTATGATGTTTCTTTTTCTGTGTGACTTATTTCAGTTAGAATCATCATACCTGAATCCACTCATTATGCTGCTATGGGCCTGATGACATAGATTTCATTGCTGAGTGATATTGCATTGTACGTAAGTACCACAACTTCTTTATCCATTTTGCGCTTTCTGTGATATTGAACTTGTACCGTAAACGAGGTTCTTGTAAACAGAGCCGTCCCAAACTTTGGGGTGGCTGTGTCTTTTTGATTTTAATTTCCCTAAGCTATAGGACCATAAGTGGAAGTGCCCTAGGCTCTGTTGCTTTGTTTTTTGGATGTTTCAGGAAACACCATACACTTCTCCAGAGTGGCTGCTGGCAATTTACATCCCACCCATCAACATAAGAAGGCTCCTAGTTCTCCTTGGCCTGTCCTGCCTGTCTGGATTTTACACTTTTTTCGGATGGCCCTTTTGACCGGGGGGCAGTGAGACTTCATTGTAGTGCAGATTTCCTTTGCAAGCTTGCTTGGTTGGCCAAAAAGGGCGTATGCGTTTTTTCCTGAATATATTCAGGAAAAAATGCATACGCCCTTTTTGGCCAAGTGCATCATTGTGGACGTTCTGCCTCTTTTCCTATGCTTTACGTGCAATTCCAGTCTACCTCCTGAAATCGGTTTCCTGCAATTCTGCCCCGCTTTCAAGTCCTCTTGGCAGCCTTACTTCAGTATATTTTTGGATGATAGCTGTCATTTATAACTCTGCAGGTTTGTGAATTACAGTGCCCCTGAGCTCCTTTCTTCAACTCGCTTTCTTGTGAGCTGGCCGCAACACCGCAGGATTGCTTCAGGCCCTAATCTGGTTCCGACACGGCACGCTGAGCCTTTGGTTAATTCCTCTTCCTGGTGGCAAATGAGAGTTAAATTTGCCCGTCCAGACACCTCCACCTAGTCTCTCATTGGTTCTCCCTATTCCTGTTCATCTTCCGCAGAAATTGCAAACTGGGCCAAACAGGAGGTTAAAGGCACTGACTCTCCAAGTCGGGAGAGTGTTAGTAAAGCGTGTGGAATGTTGCACCCGAGTACCAGGGGACGAGAACTGAGACATATTGGAACACGTCTCCCGATCACACGGTTGATCATACTCTGGGTTCCACGTGCATGTTTTACCTGAAGGCAGAATCCCTTAAACCTGGAGAGTTGAGACCCGTGGAATGGGTACCATGCAATATGACTTCAAAGGGTCTTCATTTGCTCACCGAACCTCTCCAATCCTATCACTGCTGCGTTTGTGCCCCTGTACACACGCTTGATTTTCTTTCAGAGACATAGCAATCCATAGGTTTTAAGATACTTACTAGTCAGGTACATTCTTAGGCGTTTAATATGGGGTGTTGAGTCCATTTCGTTGAGCAAGGAGTAGTTCTTGTCTATTCCATATTTGGCTTAAGGAACTTTATCTGTGCTCATTTCAATCTCTGGTTTGATGCAGCACCCCAACTCACCTTTCCCCTTAAGCAAGCATAAGTTGGTTTTCTAAATTTGAGACCCTGTTCTGTTTTGTAATCCAGTTCCTGTGTAGCCAAGTTTACATCCCGTGTATTAGTGATATCTTATGATGTTTCTTTTTCTGTGTGACTAATTTCAGTTAGAATCATCATACCTGAATCCACTCATTATGCTGCTATGGGCCTGATGACATAGATTTCATTGCTGAGTGATATTGCATTGTACGTAAGTACCACAACTTCTTTATCCATTTTTCACTTTCTGCGATATTGAACTTGTTCCGTAAACGAGGTTCTTGTAAACAGAGCCGTCCCAAACTTTGGGGTGGCTGTGTCTTTTTGATTTTAATTTCCCTAAGCTATAGGACCATAAGTGGAAGTGCCCTAGGCTCTGTTGCTTTGTTTTTTAGATGTTTCAGGAAACACCATACACCTCTCCCGAGTGGCTCTTGGCAATTTACATCCCGCCCATCAGCATAACAAGGCTCCCAGTTCTCCATGGCCTGTCCTGCCTTTCTGGATTTTACACTTTTTTCAGATGGCCCTTTTGACCGGGGGGAAGTCAGACTTCATTGTAGTGCAGATTTCCTTTGCAAGCTTGCTTGGTTGGCCAAAAAGGGCGTATGCGTTTTTTCCTGAATATATTCAGGAAAAAACGCATACGCCCTTTTTGGCCAAGTGCATCATTGTGGACGTTCTGCCTCTTTTCCTATGCTTTAAATGCAATTCCAGTCTACCTCCTGAAATCGGTTTCCTGCAATTCTGCCCCGCTTTCAAGTCCTCTTGGCAGCCTTACTTCAGTATATTTTTGGACGATAGCTGTCATTTATAACTCTGCAGGTTTGTGAATTACAGTGCCCCTGAGCTCCTTTCTTCAACTCGCTTTCTTGTGAGCTGGCCGCAACACCACAGGATTGCTTCAGGCCCTAATCTGGTTCCGGCACGGCACGCTGAGCCTTTGGTTAATTCCTCTTCCTGGTGGGAAATGAGAGTTAAATTTGCCCGTCCAGACACCTCCACCTAGTCTCTCATTGGTTCTCCCTATTCCTGTTCATCTTCCGCAGAAATTGCAAACTGGGCCAAACAGGAGGTTAAAGGCACTGACTCTCCAAGTCGGGAGAGTGTTAGTAAAGCGTGTGGAATGTTGCACCCTAGTACCAGGGGACGAGAACTGAGACATATTGGAACACGTCTCCCGATCACACGGTTGATCATACTCTGGGTTCCACGTGCATGTTTTACCTGAAGGCAGAATCCCTTAAACCTGGAGAGTTGAGACCCGTGGAATGGGTACCATGCAATATGACTTCAAAGGGTCTTCATTTGCTCACCGAACCTCTCCAATCCTATCACTGCTGCGTTTATGCCCCTGTACACACGCTTGATTTTCTTTCAGAGACATAGCAATCCATAGGTTTTAAGATACTTACTAGTCAGGTACATTCTTAGGCGTTTAATATGGGTTGTAGAGTCCATTTCGTTGAGCAAGGAGTAGTTCTTGTCTATTCCATATTTGGCTTAAGGAACTTTATCTGTGCTCATTTCAATCTCTGGTTTGATGCAGCACCCCAACTCACCTTTCCCCTTAAGCAAGCATAAGTTGGTTTTCTAAATTTGAGACCCTGTTCTGTTTTGTAATCCAGTTCCTGTGTAGCCAAGTTTACATTCCGTGTATTAGTGATATCTTATGATGTTTCTTTTTCTGTGTGACTTATTTCAGTTAGAATCATCATACCTGAATCCACTCATTATGCTGCTACGGGCCTGATGACATAGATTTCATTGCTGAGTGATATTGCATTGTACGTAAGTACCACAACTTCTTTATCCATTTTTCACTTTCTGCGATATTGAACTTGTTCCGTAAACGAGGTTCTTGTAAACAGAGCCGTCCCAAACTTTGGGGTGGCTGTGTCTTTTTGATTTTAATTTCCCTAAGCTATAGGACCATAAGTGGAAGTGCCCTAGGCTCTGTTGCTTTGTTTTTTAGATGTTTCAGGAAACACCATACACCTCTCCCGAGTGGCTGTTGGCAATTTACATCCCGCCCATCAGCATAACAAGGCTCCCAGTTCTCCATGGCGTGTCCTGCCTTTCTGGATTTTACTTTTTTCAGATGGCCCTTTTGACCGGTGGGAAGTGAGACTTCATTGTAGTGCAGATTTCCTTTGCAAGCTTGCTTGGTTGGCCAAAAAGTGCGTATGCGTTTTTTCCTGAATATATTCAGGAAAAAACGCATACGCCCTTTTTGGCCAAGTGCATCATTGTGGACGTTCTGCCTCTTTTCCTATGCTTTAAATGCAATTCCAGTCTACCTCCTGAAATCGGTTTCCTGCAATTCTGCCCCGTTTTCAAGTCCTCTTGGCAGCCTTACTTCAGTATATTTTTGGACGATAGCTGTCATTTATAACTCTGCAGGTTTGTGAATTACAGTGCCCCTGAGCTCCTTTCTTCAACTCGCTTTCTTGTGAGCTGGCCGCAACACCGCAGGATTGCTTCAGGCCCTAATCTGGTTCCGGCACGGCACGCTGAGCCTTTGGTTAATTCCTCTTCCTGGTGGGAAATGAGAGTTAAATTTGCCCGTCCAGACACCTCCACCTAGTCTCTCATTGGTTCTCCCTATTCCTGTTCATCTTCCGCAGAAATTGCAAACTGGGCCAAACAGGAGGTTAAAGGCACTGACTCTCCAAGTCGGGAGAGTGTTAGTAAAGCGTCTGGAATGTTGCACCCGAGTACCAGGGGACGAGAACTGAGACATATTGGAACACGTCTCCCGATCACACGGTTGATCATACTCTGGGTTCCACGTGCATGTTTTACCTGAAGGCAGAATCCCTTAAACCTGGAGAGTTGAGACCCGTGGAATGGGTACCATGCAATATGACTTCAAAGGGTCTTCATTTGCTCACAGAACCTCTCCAATCCTATCACTGCTGCGTTTATGCCCCTGTACACACGCTTGATTTTCTTTCAGAGACATAGCAATCCATAGGTTTTAAGATACTTACTAGTCAGGTATATTCTTAGGCGTTTAATATGGGGTGTTGAGTCCATTTCGTTGAGCAAGGAGTAGTTCTTGTCTATTCCATATTTGGCTTAAGGAACTTTATCTGTGCTCATTTCAATCTCTGGTTTGATGCAGCACCCCAACTCACCTTTCCCCTTAAGCAAGCATAAGTTGGTTTTCTAAATTTGAGACCCTGTTCTGTTTTGTAATCCAGTTCCTGTGTAGCCAAGTTTACATCCCGTGTATTAGTGATATCTTATGATGTTTCTTTTTCTGTGTGACTTATTTCAGTTAGAATCATCATACCTGAATCCACTCATTATGTTGCTACGGGCCTGATGACATAGATTTCATTGCTGAGTGATATTGCATTGTACGTAAGTACCACAACTTCTTTATCCATTTTTCACTTTCTGCGATATTGAACTTGTACCGTAAACGAGGTTCTTGTAAACAGAGCCGTCCCAAACTTTGGGGTGGCTGTGTCTTTTTGATTTTAATTTCCCTAAGCTATAGGACCATAAGTGGAAGTGCCCTAGGCTCTGTTGCTTTGTTTTTTAGATGTTTCAGGAAACACCATACACCTCTCCCGAGTGGCTGTTGGCAATTTACATCCCGCCCATCAACATAACAAGGCTCCCAGTTCTCCATGGCCTGTCCTGCCTTTCTGGATTTTACACTTTTTTCAGATGGCCCTTTTGACCGGGGGGAAGTGAGACTTCATTGTAGTGCAGATTTCCTTTGCAAGCTTGCTTGGTTGGCCAAAAAGGGCGTATGCGTTTTTTCCTGAATATATTCAGGAAAAAATGCATACGCCCTTTTTGGCCAAGTGCATCATTGTGGACGTTCTGCCTCTTTTCCTATGCTTTAAATGCAATTCCAGTCTACCTCCTGAAATCGGTTTCCTGCAATTCTGCCCCGCTTTCAAGTCCTCTTGGCAGCCTTACTTCAGTATATTTTTGGACGATAGCTGTCATTTATAACTCTGCAGGTTTGTGAATTACAGTGCCCCTGAGCTCCTTTCTTCAACTCGCTTTCTTGTGAGCTGGCCGCAACACCGCAGGATTGCTTCAGGCCCTAATCTGGTTCCGGCATGGCACGCTGAGCCTTTGGTTAATTCCTCTTCCTGGTGGGAAATGAGAGTTAAATTTGCCCGTCCAGACACCTCCAGCTAGTCTCTCATTGGTTCTCCCTATTCCTGTTCATCTTCCGCAGAAATTGCAAACTGGGCCAAACAGGAGGTTAAAGGCACTGACTCTCCAAGTCGGGAGAGTGTTAGTAAAGCGTCTGGAATGTTGCACCCGAGTACCAGGGGACGAGAACTGAGACATATTGGAACATGTCTCCCGATCACGGGTGATCATACTCTGGGTTCCACGTGCATGTTTTACCTGAAGGCAGAATCCCTTAAACCTGGAGAGTTGAGACCCGTGGAATGGGTACCATGCAATATGACTTCAAAGGGTCTTCATTTGCTCACCGAACCTCTCCAATCCTATCACAGCTGCGTTTATGCCCCTGTACACACGCTTGATTTTCTTTCAGAGACATAGCAATCCATAGGTTTTAAGATACTTACTAGTCAGGTACATTCTTAGGCGTTTAATATGGGGTGTTGAGTCCATTTCATTGAGCAAGGAGTAGTTCTTGTCTATTCTATATTTGGCTTAAGGAACTTTATCTGTGCTCATTTCAATCTCTGCTTTTATGCAGCACCCCAACTCACCTTTCCCCTTAAGCAAGCATAAGTTGGTTTTCTAAATTTGAGACCCTGTTCTGTTTTGTAATCCAGTTCCTGTGTAGCCAAGTTTACATCCCGTGTATTAGTGATATCTTATGATGTTTCTTTTTCTGTGTGACTTATTTCAGTTAGAATCATCATACCTGAATCCACTCATTATGCTGCTATGGGCCTGATGACATAGATTTCATTGCTGAGTGATATGGCATTGTACGTAAGTACCACAACTTCTTTATCCATTTTTCACTTTCTGTGATATTGAACTTGTACCGTAAATGAGGTTCTTGTAAACAGAGCCGTCCCAAACTTTGGGGTGGCTGTGTCTTTTTGATTTTAATTTCCCTAAGCTATAGGACCATATGTGGAAGTGCCCTAGGCTCTGTTGCTTTGTTTTTTAGATGTTTCAGGAAACACCATACACCTCTCCCGAGTGGCTCTTGGCAATTTACATCCCGCCCATCAGCATAACAAGGCTCCCAGTTCTCCATGGCCTGTCCTGCCTTTCTGGATTTTACACTTTTTTCAGATGGCCCTTTTGACCGGGGGGAAGTGAGACTTCATTGTAGTGCAGATTTCCTTTGCAAGCTTGCTTGGTTGGCCAAAAAGGGCGTATGCGTTTTTTCCTGAATATATTCAGGAAAAAACGCATACGCCCTTTTTGGCCAAGTGCATCATTGTGGACGTTCTGCCTCTTTTCCTATGCTTTAAATGCAATTCCAGTCTACCTCCTGAAATCGGTTTCCTGCAATTCTGCCCCGCTTTCAAGTCCTCTTGGCAGCCTTACTTCAGTATATTTTTGGACGATAGCTGTCATTTATAACTCTGCAGGTTTGTGAATTACAGTGCCCCTGAGCTCCTTTCTTCAACTCGCTTTCTTGTGAGCTGGCCGCAACACCGCAGGATTGCTTCAGGCCCTAATCTGGTTCTGGCACGGCACGCTGAGCCTTTGGTTAATTCCTCTTCCTGGTGGGAAATGAGAGTTAAATTTGCCCGTCCAGACACCTCCAGCTAGTCTCTCATTGGTTCTCCCTATTCCTGTTCATCTTCCGCAGAAATTGCAAACTGGGCCAAACAGGAGGTTAAAGGCAGTGACTCTCCAAGTCGGGAGAGTGTTAGTAAAGCGTCTGGAATGTTGCACCCGAGTACCAGGGGACGAGAACTGAGACATATTGGAACACGTCTCCCGATCACACGGTTGATCATACTCTGGGTTCCACGTGCATGTTTTAGCTGAAGGAAGAATCCCTTAAACCTGGAGAGTTGAGACCCGTGGAATGGGTACCATGCAATATGACTTCAAAGGGTCTTCATTTGCTCACCGAACCTCTCCAATCCTATCACTGCTGCGTTTATGCCCCTGTACACACGCTTGATTTTCTTTCAGAGACATAGCAATCCATAGGTTTTAAGATACTTACTAGTCAGGTACATTCTTAGGCGTTTAATATGGGGTGTTGAGTCCATTTCATTGAGCAAGGAGTAGTTCTTGTCTATTCTATATTTGGCTTAAGGAACTTTATCTGTGCTCATTTCAATCTCTGGTTTTATGCAGCACCCCAACTCACCTTTCCCCTTAAGCAAGCATAAGTTGGTTTTCTAAATTTGAGACCCTGTTCTGTTTTGTAATCCAGTTCCTGTGTAGCCAAGTTTACATCCCGTGTATTAGTGATATCTTATGATGTTTCTTTTTCTGTGTGACTTATTTCAGTTAGAATCATCATACCTGAATCCACTCATTATGCTGCTATGGGCCTGATGACATAGATTTCATTGCTGAGTGATATTGCATTGTACGTAAGTACCACAACTTCTTTATCCATTTTGCGCTTTCTGTGATATTGAACTTGTACCGTAAACGAGGTTCTTGTAAACAGAGCCGTCCCAAACTTTGGGGTGGCTGTGTCTTTTTGATTTTAATTTCCCTAAGCTATAGGACCATAAGTGGAAGTGCCCTAGGCTCTGTTGCTTTGTTTTTTGGATGTTTCAGGAAACACCATACACTTCTCCAGAGTGGCTGCTGGCAATTTACATCCCACCCATCAACATAAGAAGGCTCCTAGTTCTCCTTGGCCTGTCCTGCCTGTCTGGATTTTACACTTTTTTCAGATGGCCCTTTTGACCGGGGGGCAGTGAGACTTCATTGTAGTGCAGATTTCCTTTGCAAGGTTGCTCGGTTGGCCAAAAAGGGCCTATGCGTTTTTTCCTGAATATATTCAGGAAAAAATGCATACGCCCTTTTTGGCCAAGTGCATCATTGTGGACGTTCTGCCTCTTTTCCTATGCTTTACGTGCAATTCCAGTCTACCTCCTGAAATCGGTTTCCTGCAATTCTGCCCCGCTTTCAAGTCCTCTTGGCAGCCTTACTTCAATATATTTTTGGAAGATAGCTGTCATTTATAACTCTGCAGGTTTGTGAATTACAGTGCCCCTGAGCTCCTTTCTTCAACTCGCTTTCTTGTGAGCTGGCCGCAACACCGCAGGATTGCTTCAGGCCCTAATCTGGTTCCGACACGGCACGCTGAGCCTTTGGTTAATTCCTCTTCCTGGTGGCAAATGAGAGTTAAATTTGCCCGTCCAGACACCTCCACCTAGTCTCTCATTGGTTCTCCCTATTCCTGTTCATCTTCCTCAGAAATTGCAAATGGGGCAAACAGGAGGTTAAAGGCACTGACTCTCCAAGTCGGGAGAGTGTTAGTAAAGTGTCTGGAATGTTGCACCCGAGTACCAGGGGACTAGAACTGAGACATATTGGAACATGTCTCCCGATCACACGGTTGATCATACTCTGGGTTCCACGTGCATGTTTTACCTGAAGGCAGAATCCCTTAAACCTGGAGAGTTGAGACCCGTGGAATGGGTACCATGCAATATGACTTCAAAGGGTCTTCATTTGCTCACCGAACCTCTCCAATCCTATCACTGCTGCGTTTATGCCCCTGTACACACGCTTGATTTTCTTTCAGAGACATAGCAATCCATAGGTTTTAAGATACTTACTAGTCAGGTACATTCTTAGGCGTTTAATATGGGGTGTTGAGTCCATTTCGTTGAGCAAGGAGTAGTTCTTGTCTATTCCATATTTGGCTTAAGGAACTTTATCTGTGTTCATTTCAATCTCTGGTTTGATGCAGCACCCCAACTCACCTTTCCCCTTAAGCAAGCATAAGTTGGTTTTCTAAATTTGAGACCCTGTTCTGTTTTGTAATCCAGTTCCTGTGTAGCCAAGTTTACATTCCGTGTATTAGTGATATCTTATGATGTTTCTTTTTCTGTGTGACTTATTTCACTGAGAATCATCATACCTGAATCCACTCATTATGCTGCTACGGGCCTGATGACATAGATTTCATTGCTGAGTGATATTGCATTGTACGTAAGTACCACAACTTCTTTATCCATTTTTCACTTTCTGCGATATTGAACTTGTACCGTAAACGAGGTTCTTGTAAACAGAGCCGTCCCAAACTTTGGGGTGGCTGTGTCTTTTTGATTTTAATTTCCCTAAGCTATAGGACCATAAGTGGAAGTGCCCTAGGTTCTGTTGCTTTGTTTTTTAGATGTTTCAGGAAACACCATACACCTCTCCCGAGTGGCTCTTGGCAATTTACATCCCGCCCATCAGCATAACAAGGCTCCCAGTTCTCCATGGCCTGTCCTCCCTTTCTGGATTTTACACTTTTTTCAGATGGCCCTTTTGACCGGGGGGAAGTGAGACTTCATTGTAGTGCAGATTTCCTTTGCAAGCTTGCTTGGTTGGCCAAAAAGGGCGTATGCGTTTTTTCCTGAATATATTCAGGAAAAAACGCATACGCCCTTTTTGGCCAAGTGCATCATTGTGGACGTTCTGCCTCTTTTCCTATGCTTTAAATGCAATTCCAGTCTACCTCCTGAAATCGGTTTCCTGCAATTCTGCCCCGCTTTCAAGTCCTCTTGGCAGCCTTACTTCAGTATATTTTTGGACGATAGCTGTCATTTATAACTCTGCAGGTTTGTGAATTACAGTGCCCCTGAGCTCCTTTCTTCAACTCGCTTTCTTGTGAGCTGGCCGCAACACCGCAGGATTGCTTCAGGCCCTAATCTGGTTCCGGCACGGCACGCTGAGCCTTTGGTTAATTCCTCTTCCTGGTGGGAAATGAGAGTTAAATTTGCCCGTCCAGACACCTCCAGCTAGTCTCTCATTGGTTCTCCCTATTCCTGTTCATCTTCCGCAGAAATTGCAAACTGGGCCAAACAGGAGGTTAAAGGCACTGACTCTCCAAGTCGGGAGAGTGTTAGTAAAGCGTCTGGAATGTTGCACCCGAGTACCAGGGGACGAGAACTGAGACATATTGGAACACGTCTCCCGATCACACGGTTGATCATACTCTGGGTTCCACGTGCATGTTTTAGCTGAAGGAAGAATCCCTTAAACCTGGAGAGTTGAGACCCGTGGAATGGGTACCATGCAATATGACTTCAAAGGGTCTTCATTTGCTCACCGAACCTCTCCAATCCTATCACTGCTGCGTTTATGCCCCTGTACACACGCTTGATTTTCTTTCAGAGACATAGCAATCCATAGGTTTTAAGATACTTACTAGTCAGGTACATTCTTAGGCGTTTAATATGGGGTGTTGAGTCCATTTCGTTGAGCAAGGAGTAGTTCTTGTCTATTCCATATTTGGCTTAAGGAACTTTATCTGTGCTCATTTCAATCTCTGGTTTGATGCAGCACCCCAACTCACCTTTCCCCTTAAGCAAGCATAAGTTGGTTTTCTAAATTTGAGACCCTGTTCTGTTTTGTAATCCAGTTCCTGTGTAGCCAAGTTTACATCCCGTGTATTAGTGATATCTTATGATGTTTCTTTTTCTGTGTGACTTATTTCAGTTAGAATCATCATACCTGAATCCACTCATTATGCTGCTACGGGCCTGATGACATAGATTTCATTGCTGAGTGATATTGCATTGTACGTAAGTACCACAACTTCTTTATCCATTTTTCACTTTCTGCGATATTGAACTTGTACCGTAAACGAGGTTCTTGTAAACAGAGCCGTCCCAAACTTTGGGGTGGCTGTGTCTTTTTGATTTTAATTTCCCTAAGCTATAGGACCATAAGTGGAAGTGCCCTAGGCTCTGTTGCTTTGTTTTTTAGATGTTTCAGGAAACACCATACACCTCTCCGGAGTGGCTCTTGGCAATTCACATCCCGCCCATCAGCATAACAAGGCTCCCAGTTCTCCATGGCCTGTCCTGCCTTTCTGGATTTTACACTTTTTTCAGATGGCCCTTTTGACCGGGGGGAAGTGAGACTTCATTGTAGTGCAGATTTCCTTTGCAAGCTTGCTTGGTTGTCCAAAAAGGGCGTATGCGTTTTTTCCTGAATATATTCAGGAAAAAACGCATACGCCCTTTTTGGCCAAGTGCATCATTGTGGACGTTCTGCCTCTTTTCCTATGCTTTAAATGCAATTCCAGTCTACCTCCTGAAATCGGTTTCCTGCAATTCTGCCCCGCTTTCAAGTCCTCTTGGCAGCCTTACTTCAGTATATTTTTGGACGATAGCTGTCATTTATAACTCTGCAGGTTTGTGAATTACAGTGCCCCTGAGCTCCTTTCTTCAACTCGTTTTCTTGTGAGCTGGCCGCAACACTGCAGGATTGCTTCAGGCCCTAATCTGGTTCCGGCACGGCACGCTGAGCCTTTGGTTAATTCCTCTTCCTGGTGGGAAATGAGAGTTAAATTTGCCCGTCCAGACACCTCCAGCTAGTCTCTCATTGGTTCTCCCTATTCCTGTTCATCTTCCGCAGAAATTGCAAACTGGGCCAAACAGGAGGTTAAAGGCACTGACTCTCCAAGTCGGGAGAGTGTTAGTAAAGCGTCTGGAATGTTGCACCCGAGTACCAGGGGACGAGAACTGAGACATATTGGAACACGTCTCCCGATCACACGGTTGATCATACTCTGGGCTCCACGTGCATGTTTTAGCTGAAGGAAGAATCCCTTAAACCTGGAGAGTTGAGACCCGTGGAATGGGTACCATGCAATATGACTTCAAAGGGTCTTCATTTGCTCACCGAACCTCTCCAATCCTATCACTGCTGCGTTTATGCCCCTGTACACACGCTTGATTTTCTTTCAGAGACATAGCAATCCATAGGTTTTAAGATACTTACTAGTCAGGTACATTCTTAGGCGTTTAATATGGGGTGTTGAGTCCATTTCGTTGAGCAAGGAGTAGTTCTTGTCTATTCCATATTTGGCTTAAGGAACTTTATCTGTGCTCATTTCAATCTCTGGTTTTATGCAGCACCCCAACTCACCTTTCCCCTTAAGCAAGCATAAGTTGGTTTTCTAAATTTGAGACCCTGTTCTGTTTTGTAATCCAGTTCCTGTGTAGCCAAGTTTACATCCCGTGTATTAGTGATATCTTATGATGTTTCTTTTTCTGTGTGACTTATTTCAGTTAGAATCATCATACCTGAATCCACTCATTATGCTGCTACGGGCCTGATGACATAGATTTCATTGCTGAGTGATATTGCATTGTACGTAAGTACCACAACTTCTTTATCCATTTTTCACTTTCTGCGATATTGAACTTGTACCGTAAACGAGGTTCTTGTAAACAGAGCCGTCCCAAACTTTGGGGTGGCTGTGTCTTTTTGATTTTAATTTCCCTAAGCTATAGGACCATAAGTGGAAGTGCCCTAGGCTCTGTTGCTTTGTTTTTTAGATGTTTCAGGAAACACCATACACCTCTCCCGAGTGGCTGTTGGCAATTTACATCCCGCCCATCAGCATAACAAGGCTCCCAGTTCTCCATGGCCTGTCCTGCCTTTCTGGATTTTACACTTTTTTCAGATGGCCCTTTTGACCGGGGGGAAGTGAGACTTCATTGTAGTGCAGATTTCCTTTGCAAGCTTGCTTGGTTGGCCAAAAAGGGCGTATGCGTTTTTTCCTGAATATATTCAGGAAAAAACGCATACACCCTTTTTGGCCAAGTGCATCATTGTGGACGTTCTGCCTCTTTTCCTATGCTTTAAATGCAATTCCAGTCTACCTCCTGAAATCGGTTTCCTGCAATTCTGCCCCGCTTTCAAGTCCTCTTGGCAGCCTTACTTCAGTATATTTTTGGACGATAGCTGTCATTTATAACTCTGCAGGTTTGTGAATTACAGTGCCCCTGAGCTCCTTTCTTCAACTCGCTTTCTTGTGAGCTGGCCGCAACACCGCAGGATTGCTTCAGGCCCTAATCTTGTTCCGGCACGGCACGCTGAGCCTTTGGTTAATTCCTCTTCCTGGTGGGAAATGAGAGTTAAATTTGCCCGTCCAGACACCTCCAGCTAGTCTCTCATTGGTTCTCCCTATTCCTGTTCATCTTCCGCAGAAATTGCAAACTGGGCCAAACAGGAGGTTAAAGGCACTGACTCTCCAGTCGGGAGAGTGTTAGTAAAGCGTCTGGAATGTTGCACCCGAGTACCAGGGGACGAGAACTGAGACATATTGGAACACGTCTCCCGATCACACGGTTGATCATACTCTGGGTTCCACGTGCATGTTTTAGCTGAAGGAAGAATCCCTTAAACCTGGAGAGTTGAGACCCGTGGAATGGGTACCATGCAATATGACTTCAAAGGGTCTTCATTTGCTCACCGAAACTCTCCAATCCTATCACTGCTGCGTTTATGCCCCTGTACACACGCTTGATTTTCTTTCAGAGACATAGCAATCCATAGGTTTTAAGATACTTACTAGTCAGGTACATTCTTAGGCGTTTAATATGGGGTGTTGAGTCCATTTCGTTGAGCAAGGAGTAGTTCTTGTCTATTCCATATTTGGCTTAAGGAACTTTATCTGTGCTCATTTCAATCTCTGGTTTTATGCAGCACCCCAACTCACCTTTCCCCTTAAGCAAGCATAAGTTGGTTTTCTAAATTTGAGACCCTGTTCTGTTTTGTAATCCAGTTCCTGTGTAGCCAAGTTTACATCCCGTGTATTAGTGATATCTTATGATGTTTCTTTTTCTGTGTGACTTATTTCAGTTAGAATCATCATACCTGAATCCACTCATTATGCTGCTACGGGCCTGATGACATAGATTTCATTGCTGAGTGATATTGCATTGTACGTAAGTACCACAACTTCTTTATCCATTTTTTCACTTTCTGCGATATTGAACTTGTACCGTAAACGAGGTTCTTGTAAACAGAGCCGTCCCAAACTTTGGGGTGGCTGTGTCTTTTTGATTTTAATTTCCCTAAGCTATAGGACCATAAGTGGAAGTGCCCTAGGCTCTGTTGCTTTGTTTTTTAGATGTTTCAGGAAACACCATACACCTCTCCGGAGTGGCTCTTGGCAATTTACATCCCGCCCATCAGCATAACAAGGCTCCCAGTTCTCCATGGCCTGTCCTGCCTTTCTGGATTTTACACTTTTTTCAGATGGCCCTTTTGACCGGGGGGAAGTGAGACTTCATTGTAGTGCAGATTTCCTTTGCAAGCTTGCTTGGTTGGCCAAAAAGGGCGTATGCGTTTTTTCCTGAATATATTCAGGAAAAAACGCATACGCCCTTTTTGGCCAAGTGCATCATTGTGGACGTTCTGCCTCTTTTCCTATGCTTTAAATGCAATTCCAGTCTACCTCCTGAAATCGGTTTCCTGCAATTCTGCCCCGCTTTCAAGTCCTCTTGGCAGCCTTACTTCAGTATATTTTTGGACGATAGCTGTCATTTATAACTCTGCAGGTTTGTGAATTACAGTGCCCCTGAGCTCCTTTCTTCAACTCGCTTTCTTGTGAGCTGGCCGCAACACCGCAGGATTGCTTCAGGCCCTAATCTGGTTCCGGCACGGCACGCTGAGCCTTTGGTTAATTCCTCTTCCTGGTGGGAAATGAGAGTTAAATTTGCCCGTCCAGACACCTCCAGCTAGTCTCTCATTGGTTCTCCCTATTCCTGTTCATCTTCCGCAGAAATTGCAAACTGGGCCAAACAGGAGGTTAAAGGCAGTGACTCTCCAAGTCGGGAGAGTGTTAGTAAAGCGTCTGGAATGTTGCACCCGAGTACCAGGGGACGAGAACTGAGACATATTGGAACACGTCTCCCGATCACACGGTTGATCATACTCTGGGTTCCACGTGCATGTTTTAGCTGAAGGAAGAATCCCTTAAACCTGGAGAGTTGAGACCCGTGGAATGGGTACCATGCAATATGACTTCAAAGGGTCTTCATTTGCTCACCGAACCTCTCCAATCCTATCACTGCTGCGTTTATGCCCCTGTACACACGCTTGATTTTCTTTCAGAGACATAGCAATCCATAGGTTTTAAGATACTTACTAGTCAGGTACATTCTTAGGCGTTTAATATGGGGTGTTGAGTCCATTTCGTTGAGCAAGGAGTAATTCTTGTCTATTCCATATTTGGCTTAAGGAACTTTATCTGTGCTCATTTCTATCTCTGGTTTTATGCAGCACCCCAACTCACCTTTCCCCTTAAGCAAGCATAATTTGGTTTTCTAAATTTGAGACCCTGTTCTGTTTTGTAATCCAGTTCCTGTGTAGCCAAGTTTACATCCCGTGTATTAGTGATATCTTATGATGTTTCTTTTTCTGTGTGACTTATTTCAGTTAGAATCATCATACCTGAATCCACTCATTATGCTGCTACGGGCCTGATGACATAGATTTCATTGCTGAGTGATATGGCATTGTACGTAAGTACCACAACTTCTTTATCCATTTTTCACTTTCTGCGATATTGAACTTGTACCGTAAACGAGGTTCTTGTAAACAGAGCCGTCCCAAACTTTGGGGTGGCTGTGTCTTTTTGATTTTAATTTCCCTAAGCTATAGGACCATAAGTGGAAGTGCCCTAGGCTCTGTTGCTTTGTTTTTTAGATGTTTCAGGAAACACCATACACCTCTCCCGAGTGGCTCTTGGCAATTTACATCCCGCCCATCAGCATAACAAGGCTCCCAGTTCTCCATGGCCTGTCCTGCCTTTCTGGATTTTACACTTTTTTCAGATGGCCCTTTTGACCGGGGGGAAGTGAGACTTCATTGTAGTGCAGATTTCCTTTGCAAGCTTGCTTGGTTGGCCAAAAAGGGCGTATGTGTTTTTTCCTGAATATATTCAGGAAAAAACGCATACGCCCTTTTTGGCCAAGTGCCTCATTGTGGGCGTTCTGCCTCTTTTCCTATGCTTTAAATGCAATTCCAGTCTACCTCCTGAAATCGGTTTCCTGCAATTCTGCCCCGCTTTCAAGTCCTCTTGGCAGCCTTACTTCAGTATATTTTTGGACGATAGCTGTCATTTATAACTCTGCAGGTTTGTGAATTACAGTGCCCCTGAGCTCCTTTCTTCAACTCGCTTTCTTGTGAGCTGGCCGCAACACCGCAGGATTGCTTCAGGCCCTAATCTGGTTCCGGCACGGCACGCTGAGCCTTTGGTTAATTCCTCTTCCTGGTGGGAAATGAGAGTTAAATTTGCCCGTCCAGACACCTCCAGCTAGTCTCTCATTGGTTCTCCCTATTCCTGTTCATCTTCCGCAGAAATTGCAAACTGGGCCAAACAGGAGGTTAAAGGCAGTGACTCTCCAAGTCGGGAGAGTGTTAGTAAAGCGTCTGGAATGTTGCACCCGAGTACCAGGGGACGAGAACTGAGACATATTGGAACACGTCTCCCGATCACACGGTTGATCATACTCTGGGTTCCACGTGCATGTTTTAGCTGAAGGAAGAATCCCTTAAACCTGGAGAGTTGAGACCCGTGGAATGGGTACCATGCAATATGACTTCAAAGGGTCTTCATTTGCTCACCGAACCTCTCCAATCCTATCACTGCTGCGTTTATGCCCCTGTACACACGCTTGATTTTCTTTCAGAGACATAGCAATCCATAGGTTTTAAGATACTTACTAGTCAGGTACATTCTTAGGCGTTTAATATGGGGTGTTGAGTCCATTTCGTTGAGCAAGGAGTAGTTCTTGTCTATTCTATATTTGGCTTAAGGAACTTTATCTGTGCTCATTTCAATCTCTGGTTTTATGCAGCACCCCAACTCACCTTTCCCCTTAAGCAAGCATAAGTTGGTTTTCTAAATTTGAGACCCTGTTCTGTTTTGTAATCCAGTTCCTGTGTAGCCAAGTTTACATCCCGTGTATTAGTGATATCTTATGATGTTTCTTTTTCTGTGTGACTTATTTCAGTTAGAATCATCATACCTGAATCCACTCATTATGCTGCTATGGGCCTGATGACATAGATATCATTGCTGAGTGATATGGCATTGTACGTAAGTACCACAACTTCTTTATCCATTTTTCACTTTCTGTGATATTGAACTTGTACCGTAAATGAGGTTCTTGTAAACAGAGCCGTCCCAAACTTTGGGGTGGCTGTGTCTTTTTGATTTTAATTTCCCTAAGCTATAGGACCATAAGTGGAAGTGCCCTAGGCTCTGTTGCTTTGTTTTTTAGATGTTTCAGGAAACACCATACACCTCTCCCGAGTGGCTGTTGGCAATTTACATCCCGCCCATCAGCATAACAAGGCTCCCAGTTCTCCATGGCCTGTCCTGCCTTTCTGGATTTTACACTTTTTTCAGATGGCCCTTTTGACCGGGGGGAAGTGAGACTTCATTGTAGTGCAGATTTCCTTTGCAAGCTTGCTTGGTTGGCCAAAAAGGGCGTATGCGTTTTTTCCTGAATATATTCAGGAAAAAACGCATACGCCCTTTTTGGCCAAGTGCATCATTGTGGACGTTCTGCCTCTTTTCCTATGCTTTAAATGCAATTCCAGTCTACCTCCTGAAATCGGTTTCCTGCAATTCTGCCCCGCTTTCAAGTCCTCTTGGCAGCCTTACTTCAGTATATTTTTGGACGATAGCTGTCATTTATAACTCTGCAGGTTTGTGAATTACAGTGCCCCTGAGCTCCTTTCTTCAACTCGCTTTCTTGTGAGCTGGCCGCAACACCGCAGGATTGCTTCAGGCCCTAATCTGGTTCCGGCACGGCACGCTGAGCCTTTGGTTAATTCCTCTTCCTGGTGGGAAATGAGAGTTAAATTTGCCCGTCCAGACACCTCCAGCTAGTCTCTCATTGGTTCTCCCTATTCCTGTTCATCTTCCGCAGAAATTGCAAACTGGGCCAAACAGGAGGTTAAAGGCAGTGACTCTCCAAGTCGGGAGAGTGTTAGTAAAGCGTCTGGAATGTTGCACCCGAGTACCAGGGGACGAGAACTGAGACATATTGGAACACGTCTCCCGATCACACGGTTGATCATACTCTGGGTTCCACGTGCATGTTTTAGCTGAAGGAAGAATCCCTTAAACCTGGAGAGTTGAGACCCGTGGAATGGGTACCATGCAATATGACTTCAAAGGGTCTTCATTTGCTCACCGAACCTCTCCAATCCTATCACTGCTGCGTTTATGCCCCTGTACACACGCTTGATTTTCTTTCAGAGACATAGCAATCCATAGGTTTTAAGATACTTACTAGTCAGGTACATTCTTAGGCGTTTAATATGGGGTGTTGAGTCCATTTCATTGAGCAAGGAGTAGTTCTTGTCTATTCTATATTTGGCTTAAGGAACTTTATCTGTGCTCATTTCAATCTCTGGTTTTATGCAGCACCCCAACTCACCTTTCCCCTTAAGCAAGCATAAGTTGGTTTTCTAAATTTGAGACCCTGTTCTGTTTTGTAATCCAGTTCCTGTGTAGCCAAGTTTACATCCCGTGTATTAGTGATATCTTATGATGTTTCTTTTTCTGTGTGACTTATTTCAGTTAGAATCATCATACCTGAATCCACTCATTATGCTGCTATGGGCCTGATGACATAGATATCATTGCTGAGTGATATGGCATTGTACGTAAGTACCACAACTTCTTTATCCATTTTTCACTTTCTGTGATATTGAACTTGTACCGTAAATGAGGTTCTTGTAAACAGAGCCGTCCCAAACTTTGGGGTGGCTGTGTCTTTTTGATTTTAATTTCCCTAAGCTATAGGACCATAAGTGGAAGTGCCCTAGGCTCTGTTGCTTTGTTTTTTAGATGTTTCAGGAAACACCATACACCTCTCCCGAGTGGCTGTTGGCAATTTACATCCCGCCCATCAGCATAACAAGGCTCCCAGTTCTCCATGGCCTGTCCTGCCTTTCTGGATTTTACACTTTTTTCAGATGGCCCTTTTGACCGGGGGGAAGTGAGACTTCATTGTAGTGCAGATTTCCTTTGCAAGCTTGCTTGGTTGGCCAAAAAGGGCGTATGCGTTTTTTCCTGAATATATTCAGGAAAAAACGCATACGCCCTTTTTGGCCAAGTGCATCATTGTGGACGTTCTGCCTCTTTTCCTATGCTTTAAATGCAATTCCAGTCTACCTCCTGAAATCGGTTTCCTGCAATTCTGCCCCGCTTTCAAGTCCTCTTGGCAGCCTTACTTCAGTATATTTTTGGACGATAGCTGTCATTTATAACTCTGCAGGTTTGTGAATTACAGTGCCCCTGAGCTCCTTTCTTCAACTCGCTTTCTTGTGAGCTGGCCGCAACACCGCAGGATTGCTTCAGGCCCTAATCTGGTTCCGGCACGGCACGCTGAGCCTTTGGTTAATTCCTCTTCCTGGTGGGAAATGAGAGTTAAATTTGCCCGTCCAGACACCTCCAGCTAGTCTCTCATTGGTTCTCCCTATTCCTGTTCATCTTCCGCAGAAATTGCAAACTGGGCCAAACAGGAGGTTAAAGGCACTGACTCTCCAAGTCGGGAGAGTGTTAGTAAAGCGTCTGGAATGTTGCACCCGAGTACCAGGGGACGAGAACTGAGACATATTGGAACACGTCTCCCGATCACACGGTTAATCATACTCTGGGTTCCACATGCATGTTTTAGCTGAAGGAAGAATCCCTTAAACCTGGAGAGTTGAGACCCGTGGAATGGGTACCATGCAATATGACTTCAAAGGGTCTTCATTTGCTCACCGAACCTCTCCAATCCTATCACTGCTGCGTTTATGCCCCTGTACACACGCTTGATTTTCTTTCAGAGACATAGCAATCCATAGGTTTTAAGATACTTACTAGTCAGGTACATTCTTAGGCGTTTAATATGGGGTGTTGAGTCCATTTCGTTGAGCAAGGAGTAGTTCTTGTCTATTCCATATTTGGCTTAAGGAACTTTATCTGTGCTCATTTCAATCTCTGGTTTGATGCAGCACCCCAACTCACCTTTCCCCTTAAGCAAGCATAAGTTGGTTTTCTAAATTTGAGACCCTGTTCTGTTTTGTAATCCAGTTCCTGTGTAGCCAAGTTTACATCCCGTGTATTAGTGATATCTTATGATGTTTCTTTTTCTGTGTGACTTATTTCAGTTAGAATCATCATACCTGAATCCACTCATTATGCTGCTACGGGCCTGATGACATAGATTTCATTGCTGAGTGATATTGCATTGTACGTAAGTACCACAACTTCTTTATCCATTTTTCACTTTCTGCGATATTGAACTTGTACCGTAAACGAGGTTCTTGTAAACAGAGCCGTCCCAAACTTTGGGGTGGCTGTGTCTTTTTGATTTTAATTTCCCTAAGCTATAGGACCATAAGTGGAAGTGCCCTAGGCTCTGTTGCTTTGTTTTTTAGATGTTTCAGGAAACACCATACACCTCTCCCGAGTGGCTGTTGGCAATTTACATCCCGCCCATCAGCATAACAAGGCTCCCAGTTCTCCATGGCCTGTCCTGCCTTTCTGGATTTTACACTTTTTTCAGATGGCCCTTTTGACCGGGGGGAAGTGAGACTTCATTGTAGTGCAGATTTCCTTTGCAAGCTTGCTTGGTTGGCCAAAAAGGGCGTATGCGTTTTTTCCTGAATATATTCAGGAAAAAACGCATACGCCCTTTTTGGCCAAGTGCATCATTGTGGACGTTCTGCCTCTTTTCCTATGCTTTAAATGCAATTCCAGTCTACCTCCTGAAATCGGTTTCCTGCAATTCTGCCCCGCTTTCAAGTCCTCTTGGCAGCCTTACTTCAGTATATTTTTGGACGATAGCTGTCATTTATAACTCTGCAGGTTTGTGAATTACAGTGCCCCTGAGCTCCTTTCTTCAACTCGCTTTCTTGTGAGCTGGCCGCAACACCGCAGGATTGCTTCAGGCCCTAATCTGGTTCCGGCACGGCACGCTGAGCCTTTGGTTAATTCCTCTTCCTGGTGGGAAATGAGAGTTAAATTTGCCCGTCCAGACACCTCCAGCTAGTCTCTCATTGGTTCTCCCTATTCCTGTTCATCTTCCGCAGAAATTGCAAACTGGGCCAAACAGGAGGTTAAAGGCACTGACTCTCCAAGTCGGGAGAGTGTTAGTAAAGCGTCTGGAATGTTGCACCCAAGTACCAGGGGACGAGAACTGAGACATATTGGAACACGTCTCCCGATCACACGGTTGATCATACTCTGGGTTCCACGTGCATGTTTTAGCTGAAGGAAGAATCCCTTAAACCTGGAGAGTTGAGACCCGTGGAATGGGTACCATGCAATATGACTTCAAAGGGTCTTCATTTGCTCACCGAACCTCTCCAATCCTATCACTGCTGCGTTTATGCCCCTGTACACACGCTTGATTTTCTTTCAGAGACATAGCAATCCATAGGTTTTAAGATACTTACTAGTCAGGTACATTCTTAGGCGTTTAATATGGGGTGTTGAGTCCATTTCATTGAGCAAGGAGTAGTTCTTGTCTATTCTATATTTGGCTTAAGGAACTTTATCTGTGCTCATTTCAATCTCTGGTTTTATGCAGCACCCCAACTCACCTTTCCCCTTAAGCAAGCATAAGTTGGTTTTCTAAATTTGAGACCCTGTTCTGTTTTGTAATCCAGTTCCTGTGTAGCCAAGTTTACATCCCGTGTATTAGTGATATCTTATGATGTTTCTTTTTCTGTGTGACTTATTTCAGTTAGAATCATCATACCTGAATCCACTCATTATGCTGCTATGGGCCTGATGACATAGATATCATTGCTGAGTGATATGGCATTGTACGTAAGTACCACAACTTCTTTATCCATTTTTCACTTTCTGTGATATTGAACTTGTACCATAAATGAGGTTCTTGTAAACAGAGCCGTCCCAAACTTTGGGGTGGCTGTGTCTTTTTGATTTTAATTTCCCTAAGCTATAGGACCATAAGTGGAAGTGCCCTAGGCTCTGTTGCTTTGTTTTTTAGATGTTTCAGGAAACACCATACACCTCTCCCGAGTGGCTGTTGGCAATTTACATCCCGCCCATCAGCATAACAAGGCTCCCAGTTCTCCATGGCCTGTCCTGCCTTTCTGGATTTTACACTTTTTTCAGATGGCCCTTTTGACCGGGGGGAAGTGAGACTTCATTGTAGTGCAGATTTCCTTTGCAAGCTTGCTTGGTTGGCCAAAAAGGGCGTATGCGTTTTTTCCTGAATATATTCAGGAAAAAACGCATACGCCCTTTTTGGCCAAGTGCATCATTGTGGACGTTCTGCCTCTTTTCCTATGCTTTAAATGCAATTCCAGTCTACCTCCTGAAATCGGTTTCCTGCAATTCTGCCCCGCTTTCAAGTCCTCTTGGCAGCCTTACTTCAGTATATTTTTGGACGATAGCTGTCATTTATAACTCTGCAGGTTTGTGAATTACAGTGCCCCTGAGCTCCTTTCTTCAACTCGCTTTCTTGTGAGCTGGCCGCAACACCGCAGGATTGCTTCAGGCCCTAATCTGGTTCCGGCACGGCACGCTGAGCCTTTGGTTAATTCCTCTTCCTGGTGGGAAATGAGAGTTAAATTTGCCCGTCCAGACACCTCCAGCTAGTCTCTCATTGGTTCTCCCTATTCCTGTTCATCTTCCGCAGAAATTGCAAACTGGGCCAAACAGGAGGTTAAAGGCAGTGACTCTCCAAGTCGGGAGAGTGTTAGTAAAGCGTCTGGAATGTTGCACCCGAGTACCAGGGGACGAGAACTGAGACATATTGGAACACGTCTCCCGATCACACGGTTGATCATACTCTGGGTTCCACGTGCATGTTTTAGCTGAAGGAAGAATCCCTTAAACCTGGAGAGTTGAGACCCGTGGAATGGGTACCATGCAATATGACTTCAAAGGGTCTTCATTTGCTCACAGAACCTCTCCAATCCTATCACTGCTGCGTTTATGCCCCTGTACACACGCTTGATTTTCTTTCAGAGACATAGCAATCCATAGGTTTTAAGATACTTACTAGTCAGGTACATTCTTAGGCGTTTAATATGGGGTGTTGAGTCCATTTCATTGAGCAAGGAGTAGTTCTTGTCTATTCTATATTTGGCTTAAGGAACTTTATCTGTGCTCATTTCAATCTCTGGTTTTATGCAGCACCCCAACTCACCTTTCCCCTTAAGCAAGCATAAGTTGGTTTTCTAAATTTGAGACCCTGTTCTGTTTTGTAATCCAGTTCCTGTGTAGCCAAGTTTACATCCCGTGTATTAGTGATATCTTATGATGTTTCTTTTTCTGTGTGACTTATTTCAGTTAGAATCATCATACCTGAATCCACTCATTATGCTGCTATGGGCCTGATGACATAGATATCATTGCTGAGTGATATGGCATTGTACGTAAGTACCACAACTTCTTTATCCATTTTTCACTTTCTGTGATATTGAACTTGTACCGTAAATGAGGTTCTTGTCAACAGAGCCGTCCCAAACTTTGGGGTGGCTGTGTCTTTTTGATTTTAATTTCCCTAAGCTATAGGACCATAAGTGGAAGTGCCCTAGGCTCTGTTGCTTTGTTTTTTAGATGTTTCAGGAAACACCATACACCTCTCCCGAGTGGCTCTTGGCAATTTACATCCCGCCCATCAGCATAACAAGGCTCCCAGTTCTCCATGGCCTGTCCTGCCTTTCTGGATTTTACACTTTTTTCAGATGGCCCTTTTGACCGGGGGGAAGTGAGACTTCATTGTAGTGCAGATTTCCTTTGCAAGCTTGCTTGGTTGGCCAAAAAGGGCGTATGCGTTTTTTCCTGAATATATTCAGGAAAAAACGCATACGCCCTTTTTGGCCAAGTGCATCATTGTGGACGTTCTGCCTCTTTTCCTATGCTTTAAATGCAATTCCAGTCTACCTCCTGAAATCGGTTTCCTGCAATTCTGCCCCGCTTTCAAGTCCTCTTGGCAGCCTTACTTCAGTATATTTTTGGACGATAGCTGTCATTTATAACTCTGCAGGTTTGTGAATTACAGTGCCCCTGAGCTCCTTTCTTCAACTCGCTTTCTTGTGAGCTGGCCGCAACACCGCAGGATTGCTTCAGGCCCTAATCTGGTTCCGGCACGGCACGCTGAGCCTTTGGTTAATTCCTCTTCCTGGTGGGAAATGAGAGTTAAATTTGCCCGTCCAGACACCTCCACCTAGTCTCTCATTGGTTCTCCCTATTCCTGTTCATCTTCCGCAGAAATTGCAAACTGGGCCAAACAGGAGGTTAAAGGCAGTGACTCTCCAAGTCGGGAGAGTGTTAGTAAAGCGTCTGGAATGTTGCACCCGAGTACCAGGGGACGAGAACTGAGACATATTGGAACACGTCTCCCGATCACACGGTTGATCATACTCTGGGTTCCACGTGCATGTTTTAGCTGAAGGAAGAATCCCTTAAACCTGGAGAGTTGAGACCCGTGGAATGGGTACCATGCAATATGACTTCAAAGGGTCTTCATTTGCTCACCGAACCTCTCCAATCCTATCACTGCTGCGTTTATGCCCCTGTACACACGCTTGATTTTCTTTCAGAGACATAGCAATCCATAGGTTTTAAGATACTTACTAGTCAGGTACATTCTTAGGCGTTTAATATGGGGTGTTGAGTCCATTTCATTGAGCAAGGAGTAGTTCTTGTCTATTCTATATTTGGCTTAAGGAACTTTATCTGTGCTCATTTCAATCTCTGGTTTTATGCAGCACCCCAACTCACCTTTCCCCTTAAGCAAGCATAAGTTGGTTTTCTAAATTTGAGACCCTGTTCTGTTTTGTAATCCAGTTCCTGTGTAGCCAAGTTTACATCCCGTGTATTAGTGATATCTTATGATGTTTCTTTTTCTGTGTGACTTATTCCAGTTAGAATCATCATACCTGAATCCACTCATTATGCTGCTATGGGCCTGATGACATAGATATCATTGCTGAGTGATATGGCATTGTACGTAAGTACCACAACTTCTTTATCCATTTTTCACTTTCTGTGATATTGAACTTGTACCGTAAATGAGGTTCTTGTAAACAGAGCCGTCCCAAACTTTGGGGTGGCTGTGTCTTTTTGATTTTAATTTCCCTAAGCTATAGGACCATAAGTGGAAGTGCCCTAGGCTCTGTTGCTTTGTTTTTTAGATGTTTCAGGAAACACCATACACCTCTCCCGAGTGGCTCTTGGCAATTTACATCCCGCCCATCAGCATAACAAGGCTCCCAGTTCTCCATGGCCTGTCCTGCCTTTCTGGATTTTACACTTTTTTCAGATGGCCCTTTTGACCGGGGGGAAGTGAGACTTCATTGTAGTGCAGATTTCCTTTGCAAGCTTGCTTGGTTGGCCAAAAAGGGCGTATGCGTTTTTTCCTGAATATATTCAGGAAAAAACGCATACGCCCTTTTTGGCCAAGTGCATCATTGTGGGCGTTCTGCCTCTTTTCCTATGCTTTAAATGCAATTCCAGTCTACCTCCTGAAATCGGTTTCCTGCAATTCTGCCCCGCTTTCAAGTCCTCTTGGCAGCCTTACTTCAGTATATTTTTGGACGATAGCTGTCATTTATAACTCTGCAGGTTTGTGAATTACAGTGCCCCTGAGCTCCTTTCTTCAACTCGCTTTCTTGTGAGCTGGCCGCAACACCGCAGGATTGCTTCAGGCCCTAATCTGGTTCCGGCACGGCACGCTGAGCCTTTGGTTAATTCCTCTTCCTGGTGGGAAATGAGAGTTAAATTTGCCCGTCCAGACACCTCCAGCTAGTCTCTCATTGGTTCTCCCTATTCCTGTTCATCTTCCGCAGAAATTGCAAACTGGGCCAAACAGGAGGTTAAAGGCACTGACTCTCCAAGTCGGGAGAGTGTTAGTAAAGCGTCTGGAATGTTGCACCCGAGTACCAGGGGACGAGAACTGAGACATATTGGAACACGTCTCCCGATCACACGGTTGATCATACTCTGGGTTCCACGTGCATGTTTTAGCTGAAGGAAGAATCCCTTAAACCTGGAGAGTTGAGACCCGTGGAATGGGTACCATGCAATATGACTTCAAAGGGTCTTCATTTGCTCACCGAACCTCTCCAATCCTATCACTGCTGCGTTTATGCCCCTGTACACACGCTTGATTTTCTTTCAGAGACATAGCAATCCATAGGTTTTAAGATACTTACTAGTCAGGTACATTCTTAGGCGTTTAATATGGGGTGTTGAGTCCATTTCGTTGAGCAAGGAGTAGTTCTTGTCTATTCCATATTTGGCTTAAGGAACTTTATCTGTGCTCATTTCAATCTCTGGTTTTATGCAGCACCCCAACTCACCTTTCCCCTTAAGCAAGCATAAGTTGGTTTTCTAAATTTGAGACCCTGTTCTGTTTTGTAATCCAGTTCCTGTGTAGCCAAGTTTACATCCCGTGTATTAGTGATATCTTATGATGTTTCTTTTTCTGTGTGACTTATTTCAGTTAGAATCATCATACCTGAATCCACTCATTATGCTGCTACGGGCCTGATGACATAGATTTCATTGCTGAGTGATATTGCATTGTACGTAAGTACCACAACTTCTTTATCCATTTTTCACTTTCTGCGATATTGAACTTGTACCGTAAACGAGGTTCTTGTAAACAGAGCCGTCCCAAACTTTGGGGTGGCTGTGTCTTTTTGATTTTAATTTCCCTAAGCTATAGGACCATAAGTGGAAGTGCCCTAGGCTCTGTTGCTTTGTTTTTTAGATGTTTCAGGAAACACCATACACCTCTCCCGAGTGGCTGTTGGCAATTTACATCCCGCCCATCAGCATAACAAGGCTCCCAGTTCTCCATGGCCTGTCCTGCCTTTCTGGATTTTACACTTTTTTCAGATGGCCCTTTTGACCGGGGGGAAGTGAGACTTCATTGTAGTGCAGATTTCCTTTGCAAGCTTGCTTGGTTGGCCAAAAAGGGCGTATGCGTTTTTTCCTGAATATATTCAGGAAAAAACGCATACGCCCTTTTTGGCCAAGTGCATCATTGTGGACGTTCTGCCTCTTTTCCTATGCTTTAAATGCAATTCCAGTCTACCTCCTGAAATCGGTTTCCTGCAATTCTGCCCCGCTTTCAAGTCCTCTTGGCAGCCTTACTTCAGTATATTTTTGGACGATAGCTGTCATTTATAACTCTGCAGGTTTGTGAATTACAGTGCCCCTGAGCTCCTTTCTTCAACTCGCTTTCTTGTGAGCTGGCCGCAACACCGCAGGATTGCTTCAGGCCCTAATCTGGTTCCGGCACGGCACGCTGAGCCTTTGGTTAATTCCTCTTCCTGGTGGCAAATGACAGTTAAATTTGCCCGTCAAGACACCTCCAGCTAGTCTCTCATTGGTTCTCCCTATTCCTGTTCATCTTCCGCAGAAATTGCAAACTGGGCCAAACAGGAGGTTAAAGGCAGTGACTCTCCAAGTCGGGAGAGTGTTAGTAAAGCGTCTGGAATGTTGCACCCGAGTACCAGGGGACGAGAACTGAGACATATTGGAACACGTCTCCCGATCACACGGTTGATCATACTCTGGGTTCCACGTGCATGTTTTAGCTGAAGGAAGAATCCCTTAAACCTGGAGAGTTGAGACCCGTGGAATGGGTACCATGCAATATGACTTCAAAGGGTCTTCATTTGCTCACCGAACCTCTCCAATCCTATCACTGCTGCGTTTATGCCCCTGTACACACGCTTGATTTTCTTTCAGAGACATAGCAATCCATAGGTTTTAAGATACTTACTAGTCAGGTACATTCTTAGGCGTTTAATATGGGGTGTTGAGTCCATTTCATTGAGCAAGGAGTAGTTCTTGTCTATTCTATATTTGGCTTAAGGAACTTTATCTGTGCTCATTTCAATCTCTGGTTTTATGCAGCACCCCAACTCACCTTTCCCCTTAAGCAAGCATAAGTTGGTTTTCTAAATTTGAGACCCTGTTCTGTTTTGTAATCCAGTTCCTGTGTAGCCAAGTTTACATCCCGTGTATTAGTGATATCTTATGATGTTTCTTTTTCTGTGTGACTTATTTCAGTTAGAATCATCATACCTGAATCCACTCATTATGCTGCTATGGGCCTGATGACATAGATATCATTGCTGAGTGATATGGCATTGTACGTAAGTACCACAACTTCTTTATCCATTTTTCACTTTCTGTGATATTGAACTTGTACCGTAAATGAGGTTCTTGTAAACAGAGCCGTCCCAAACTTTGGGGTGGCTGTGTCTTTTTGATTTTAATTTCCCTAAGCTATAGGACCATAAGTGGAAGTGCCCTAGGCTCTGTTGCTTTGTTTTTTAGATGTTTCAGGAAACACCATACACCTCTCCGGAGTGGCTCTTGGCAATTTACATCCCGCCCATCAGCATAACAAGGCTCCCAGTTCTCCATGGCCTGTCCTGCCTTTCTGGATTTTACACTTTTTTCAGATGGCCCTTTTGACCGGGGGGAAGTGAGACTTCATTGTAGTGCAGATTTCCTTTGCAAGCTTGCTTGGTTGGCCAAAAAGGGCGTATGCGTTTTTTCCTGAATATATTCAGGAAAAAACGCATACGCCCTTTTTGGCCAAGTGCATCATTGTGGACGTTCTGCCTCTTTTCCTATGCTTTAAATGCAATTCCAGTCTACCTCCTGAAATCGGTTTCCTGCAATTCTGCCCCGCTTTCAAGTCCTCTTGGCAGCCTTACTTCAGTATATTTTTGGACGATAGCTGTCATTTATAACTCTGCAGGTTTGTGAATTACAGTGCCCCTGAGCTCCTTTCTTCAACTCGCTTTCTTGTGAGCTGGCCGCAACACCGCAGGATTGCTTCAGGCCCTAATCTGGTTCCGGCACGGCACGCTGAGCCTTTGGTTAATTCCTCTTCCTGGTGGGAAATGAGAGTTAAATTTGCCCGTCCAGACACCTCCAGCTAGTCTCTCATTGGTTCTCCCTATTCCTGTTCATCTTCCGCAGAAATTGCAAACTGGGCCAAACAGGAGGTTAAAGGCACTGACTCTCCAAGTCGGGAGAGTGTTAGTAAAGCGTCTGGAATGTTGCACCCGAGTACCAGGGGACGAGAACTGAGACATATAGGAACACGTCTCCCGATCACACGGTTGATCATACTCTGGGTTCCACGTGCATGTTTTAGCTGAAGGAAGAATCCCTTAAACCTGGAGAGTTGAGACCCGTGGAATGGGTACCATGCAATATGACTTCAAAGGGTCTTCATTTGCTCACCGAACCTCTCCAATCCTATCACTGCTGCGTTTATGCCCCTGTACACACGCTTGATTTTCTTTCAGAGACATAGCAATCCATAGGTTTTAAGATACTTACTAGTCAGGTACATTCTTAGGCGTTTAATATGGGGTGTTGAGTTCATTTCGTTGAGCAAGGAGTAGTTCTTGTCTATTCCATATTTGGCTTAAGGAACTTTATCTGTGCTCATTTCAATCTCTGGTTTTATGCAGCACCCCAACTCACCTTTCCCCTTAAGCAAGCATAAGTTGGTTTTCTAAATTTGAGACCCTGTTCTGTTTTGTAATCCAGTTCCTGTGTAGCCAAGTTTACATCCCGTGTATTAGTGATATCTTATGATGTTTCTTTTTCTGTGTGACTTATTTCAGTTAGAATCATCATACCTGAATCCACTCATTATGCTGCTACGGGCCTGATGACATAGATTTCATTGCTGAGTGATATGGCATTGTACGTAAGTACCACAACTTCTTTATCCATTTTTTCACTTTCTGCGATATTGAACTTGTACCGTAAATGAGGTTCTTGTAAACAGAGCCGTCCCAAACTTTGGGGTGGCTGTGTCTTTTTGATTTTAATTTCCCTAAGCTATAGGACCATAAGTGGAAGTGCCCTAGGCTCTGTTGCTTTGTTTTTTAGATGTTTCAGGAAACACCATACACCTCTCCGGAGTGGCTCTTGGCAATTTACATCCCGCCCATCAGCATAACAAGGCTCCCAGTTCTCCATGGCCTGTCCTGCCTTTCTGGATTTTACACTTTTTTCAGATGGCCCTTTTGACCGGGGGGAAGTGAGACTTCATTGTAGTGCAGATTTCCTTTGCAAGCTTGCTTGGTTGGCCAAAAAGGGCGTATGCGTTTTTTCCTGAATATATTCAGGAAAAAACGCATACGCCCTTTTTGGCCAAGTGCATCATTGTGGACGTTCTGCCTCTTTTCCTATGCTTTAAATGCAATTCCAGTCTACCTCCTGAAATCGGTTTCCTGCAATTCTGCCCCGCTTTCAAGTCCTCTTGGCAGCCTTACTTCAGTATATTTTTGGACGATAGCTGTCATTTATAACTCTGCAGGTTTGTGAATTACAGTGCCCCTGAGCTCCTTTCTTCAACTCGCTTTCTTGTGAGCTGGCCGCAACACCGCAGGATTGCTTCAGGCCCTAATCTGGTTCCGGCACGGCACGCTGAGCCTTTGGTTAATTCCTCTTCCTGGTGGGAAATGAGAGTTAAATTTGCCCGTCCAGACACCTCCAGCTAGTCTCTCATTGGTTCTCCCTATTCCTGTTCATCTTCCGCAGAAATTGCAAACTGGGCCAAACAGGAGGTTAAAGGCACTGACTCTCCAAGTCGGGAGAGTGTTAGTAAAGCGTCTGGAATGTTGCACCCGAGTACCAGGGGACGAGAACTGAGACATATTGGAACACGTCTCCCGATCACACGGTTGATCATACTCTGGGTTCCACGTGCATGTTTTAGCTGAAGGAAGAATCCCTTAAACCTGGAGAGTTGAGACCCGTGGAATGGGTACCATGCAATATGACTTCAAAGGGTCTTCATTTGCTCACCGAACCTCTCCAATCCTATCACTGCTGCGTTTATGCCCCTGTACACACGCTTGATTTTCTTTCAGAGACATAGCAATCCATAGGTTTTAAGATACTTACTAGTCAGGTACATTCTTAGGCGTTTAATATGGGGTGTTGAGTCCATTTCGTTGAGCAGGGAGTAATTCTTGTCTATTCCATATTTGGCTTAAGGAACTTTATCTGTGCTCATTTCAATCTCTGGTTTTATGCAGCACCCCAACTCACCTTTCCCCTTAAGCAAGCATAAGTTGGTTTTCTAAATTTGAGACCCTGTTCTGTTTTGTAATCCAGTTCCTGTGTAGCCAAGTTTACATCCCGTGTATTAGTGATATCTTATGATGTTTCTTTTTCTGTGTGACTTATTTCAGTTAGAATCATCATACCTGAATCCACTCATTATGCTGCTACGGGCCTGATGACATAGATTTCATTGCTGAGTGATATTGCATTGTACGTAAGTACCACAACTTCTTTATCCATTTTTTCACTTTCTGCGATATTGAACTTGTACCGTAAACGAGGTTCTTGTAAACAGAGCCGTCCCAAACTTTGGGGTGGCTGTGTCTTTTTGATTTTAATTTCCCTAAGCTATAGGACCATAAGTGGAAGTGCCCTAGGCTCTGTTGCTTTGTTTTTTAGATGTTTCAGGAAACACCATACACCTCTCCGGAGTGGCTCTTGGCAATTTACATCCCGCCCATCAGCATAACAAGGCTCCCAGTTCTCCATGGCCTGTCCTGCCTTTCTGGATTTTACACTTTTTTCAGATGGCCCTTTTGACCGGGGGGAAGTGAGACTTCATTGTAGTGCAGATTTCCTTTGCAAGCTTGCTTGGTTGGCCAAAAAGGGCGTATGCGTTTTTTCCTGAATATATTCAGGAAAAAACGCATACGCCCTTTTTGGCCAAGTGCATCATTGTGGACGTTCTGCCTCTTTTCCTATGCTTTAAATGCAATTCCAGTCTACCTCCTGAAATCGGTTTCCTGCAATTCTGCCCCGCTTTCAAGTCCTCTTGGCAGCCTTACTTCAGTATATTTTTGGACGATAGCTGTCATTTATAACTCTGCAGGTTTGTGAATTACAGTGCCCCTGAGCTCCTTTCTTCAACTCGCTTTCTTGTGAGCTGGCCGCAACACCGCAGGATTGCTTCAGGCCCTAATCTGGTTCCGGCACGGCACGCTGAGCCTTTGGTTAATTCCTCTTCCTGGTGGGAAATGAGAGTTAAATTTGCCCGTCCAGACACCTCCAGCTAGTCTCTCATTGGTTCTCCCTATTCCTGTTCATCTTCCGCAGAAATTGCAAACTGGGCCAAACAGGAGGTTAAAGGCAGTGACTCTCCAAGTCGGGAGAGTGTTAGTAAAGCGTCTGGAATGTTGCACCCGAGTACCAGGGGACGAGAACTGAGACATATTGGAACACGTCTCCCGATCACACGGTTGATCATACTCTGGGTTCCACGTGCATGTTTTAGCTGAAGGAAGAATCCCTTAAACCTGGAGAGTTGAGACCCGTGGAATGGGTACCATGCAATATGACTTCAAAGGGTCTTCATTTGCTCACCGAACCTCTCCAATCCTATCACTGCTGCGTTTATGCCCCTGTACACACGCTTGATTTTCTTTCAGAGACATAGCAATCCATAGGTTTTAAGATACTTACTAGTCAGGTACATTCTTAGGCGTTTAATATGGGGTGTTGAGTCCATTTCGTTGAGCAAGGAGTAATTCTTGTCTATTCCATATTTGGCTTAAGGAACTTTATCTGTGCTCATTTCAATCTCTGGTTTTATGCAGCACCCCAACTCACCTTTCCCCTTAAGCAAGCATAAGTTGGTTTTCTAAATTTGAGACCCTGTTCTGTTTTGTAATCCAGTTCCTGTGTAGCCAAGTTTACATCCCGTGTATTAGTGATATCTTATGATGTTTCTTTTTCTGTGTGACTTATTTCAGTTAGAATCATCATACCTGAATCCACTCATTATGCTGCTACGGGCCTGATGACATAGATTTCATTGCTGAGTGATATTGCATTGTACGTAAGTACCACAACTTCTTTATCCATTTTTTCACTTTCTGCGATATTGAACTTGTACCGTAAACGAGGTTCTTGTAAACAGAGCCGTCCCAAACTTTGGGGTGGCTGTGTCTTTTTGATTTTAATTTCCCTAAGCTATAGGACCATAAGTGGAAGTGCCCTAGGCTCTGTTGCTTTGTTTTTTAGATGTTTCAGGAAACACCATACACCTCTCCGGAGTGGCTCTTGGCAATTTACATCCCGCCCATCAGCATAACAAGGCTCCCAGTTCTCCATGGCCTGTCCTGCCTTTCTGGATTTTACACTTTTTTCAGATGGCCCTTTTGACCGGGGGGAAGTGAGACTTCATTGTAGTGCAGATTTCCTTTGCAAGCTTGCTTGGTTGGCCAAAAAGGGCGTATGCGTTTTTTCCTGAATATATTCAGGAAAAAACGCATACGCCCTTTTTGGCCAAGTGCATCATTGTGGACGTTCTGCCTCTTTTCCTATGCTTTAAATGCAATTCCAGTCTACCTCCTGAAATCGGTTTCCTGCAATTCTGCCCCGCTTTCAAGTCCTCTTGGCAGCCTTACTTCAGTATATTTTTGGACGATAGCTGTCATTTATAACTCTGCAGGTTTGTGAATTACAGTGCCCCTGAGCTCCTTTCTTCAACTCGCTTTCTTGTGAGCTGGCCGCAACACCGCAGGATTGCTTCAGGCCCTAATCTGGTTCCGGCACGGCACGCTGAGCCTTTGGTTAATTCCTCTTCCTGGTGGGAAATGAGAGTTAAATTTGCCCGTCCAGACACCTCCAGCTAGTCTCTCATTGGTTCTCCCTATTCCTGTTCATCTTCCGCAGAAATTGCAAACTGGGCCAAACAGGAGGTTAAAGGCAGTGACTCTCCAAGTCGGGAGAGTGTTAGTAAAGCGTCTGGAATGTTGCACCCGAGTACCAGGGGACGAGAACTGAGACATATTGGAACACGTCTCCCGATCACACGGTTGATCATACTCTGGGTTCCACGTGCATGTTTTAGCTGAAGGAAGAATCCCTTAAACCTGGAGAGTTGAGACCCGTGGAATGGGTACCATGCAATATGACTTCAAAGGGTCTTCATTTGCTCACCGAACCTCTCCAATCCTATCACTGCTGCGTTTATGCCCCTGTACACACGCTTGATTTTCTTTCAGAGACATAGCAATCCATAGGTTTTAAGATACTTACTAGTCAGGTACATTCTTAGGCGTTTAATATGGGATGTTGAGTCCATTTCGTTGAGCAAGGAGTAATTCTTGTCTATTCCATATTTGGCTTAAGGAACTTTATCTGTGCTCATTTCAATCTCTGGTTTTATGCAGCACCCCAACTCACCTTTCCCCTTAAGCAAGCATAAGTTGGTTTTCTAAATTTGAGACCCTGTTCTGTTTTGTAATCCAGTTCCTGTGTAGCCAAGTTTACATCCCGTGTATTAGTGATATCTTATGATGTTTCTTTTTCTGTGTGACTTATTTCAGTTAGAATCATCATACCTGAATCCACTCATTATGCTGCTACGGGCCTGATGACATAGATTTCATTGCTGAGTGATATTGCATTGTACGTAAGTACCACAACTTCTTTATCCATTTTTCACTTTCTGCAATATTGAACTTGTACCGTAAACGAGGTTCTTGTAAACAGAGCCGTCCCAAACTTTGGGGTGGCTGTGTCTTTTTGATTTTAATTTCCCTAAGCTATAGGACCATAAGTGGAAGTGCCCTAGGCTCTGTTGCTTTGTTTTTTAGACGTTTCAGGAAACACCATACACCTCTCCGGAGTGGCTCTTGGCAATTCACATCCCGCCCATCAGCATAACAAGGCTCCCAGTTCTCCATGGCCTGTCCTGCCTTTCTGGATTTTACACTTTTTTCAGATGGCCCTTTTGACCGGGGGGAAGTGAGACTTCATTGTAGTGCAGATTTCCTTTGCAAGCTTGCTTGGTTGGCCAAAAAGGGCGTATGCGTTTTTTCCTGAATATATTCAGGAAAAAACGCATACGCCCTTTTTGGCCAAGTGCATCATTGTGGGCGTTCTGCCTCTTTTCCTATGCTTTAAATGCAATTCCAGTCTACCTCCTGAAATCGGTTTCCTGCAATTCTGCCCCGCTTTCAAGTCCTCTTGGCAGCCTTACTTCAGTATATTTTTGGACGATAGCTGTCATTTATAACTCTGCAGGTTTGTGAATTACAGTGCCCCTGAGCTCCTTTCTTCAACTCGCTTTCTTGTGAGCTGGCCGCAACACCGCAGGATTGCTTCAGGCCCTAATCTGGTTCCGGCACGGCACGCTGAGCCTTTGGTTAATTCCTCTTCCTGGTGGGAAATGAGAGTTAAATTTGCCCGTCCAGACACCTCCAGCTAGTCTCTCATTGGTTCTCCCTATTCCTGTTCATCTTCCACAGAAATTGCAAACTGGGCCAAACAGGAGGTTAAAGGCACTGACTCTCCAAGTCGGGAGAGTGTTAGTAAAGCGTCTGGAATGTTGCACCCGAGTACCAGGGGACGAGAACTGAGACATATTGGAACACGTCTCCCGATCACACGGTTGATCATACTCTGGGTTCCACGTGCATGTTTTAGCTGAAGGAAGAATCCCTTAAACCTGGAGAGTTGAGACCCGTGGAATGGGTACCATGCAATATGACTTCAAAGGGTCTTCATTTGCTCACCGAACCTCTCCAATCCTATCACTGCTGCGTTTATGCCCCTGTACACACGCTTGATTTTCTTTCAGAGACATAGCAATCCATAGGTTTTAAGATACTTACTAGTCAGGTACATTCTTAGGCGTTTAATATGGGGTGTTGAGTCCATTTCGTTGAGCAAGGAGTAGTTCTTGTCTATTCCATATTTGGCTTAAGGAACTTTATCTGTGCTCATTTCAATCTCTGGTTTGATGCAGCACCCCAACTCACCTTTCCCCTTAAGCAAGCATAAGTTGGTTTTCTAAATTTGAGACCCTGTTCTGTTTTGTAATCCAGTTCCTGTGTAGCCAAGTTTACATCCCGTGTATTAGTGATATCTTATGATGTTTCTTTTTCTGTGTGACTTATTTCAGTTAGAATCATCATACCTGAATCCACTCATTATGCTGCTACGGGCCTGATGACATAGATTTCATTGCTGAGTGATATTGCATTGTACGTAAGTACCACAACTTCTTTATCCATTTTTCACTTTCTGCGATATTGAACTTGTACCGTAAACGAGGTTCTTGTAAACAGAGCCGTCCCAAACTTTGGGGTGGCTGTGTCTTTTTGATTTTAATTTCCCTAAGCTATAGGACCATAAGTGGAAGTGCCCTAGGCTCTGTTGCTTTGTTTTTTAGATGTTTCAGGAAACACCATACACCTCTCCCGAGTGGCTGTTGGCAATTTACATCCCGCCCATCAGCATAACAAGGCTCCCAGTTCTCCATGGCCTGTCCTGCCTTTCTGGATTTTACACTTTTTTCAGATGGCCCTTTTGACCGGGGGGAAGTGAGACTTCATTGTAGTGCAGATTTCCTTTGCAAGCTTGCTTGGTTGGCCAAAAAGGGCGTATGCGTTTTTTCCTGAATATATTCAGGAAAAAACGCATACGCCCTTTTTGGCCAAGTGCATCATTGTGGACGTTCTGCCTCTTTTCCTATGCTTTAAATGCAATTCCAGTCTACCTCCTGAAATCGGTTTCCTGCAATTCTGCCCCGCTTTCAAGTCCTCTTGGCAGCCTTACTTCAGTATATTTTTGGATGATAGCTGTCATTTATAACTCTGCAGGTTTGTGAATTACAGTGCCCCTGAGCTCCTTTCTTCAACTCGCTTTCTTGTGAGCTGGCCGCAACACCGCAGGATTGCTTCAGGCCCTAATCTGGTTCCGGCACGGCACGCTGAGCCTTTGGTTAATTCCTCTTCCTGGTGGGAAATGAGAGTTAAATTTGCCCGTCCAGACACCTCCAGCTAGTCTCTCATTGGTTCTCCCTATTCCTGTTCATCTTCCGCAGAAATTGCAAACTGGGCCAAACAGGAGGTTAAAGGCACTGACTCTCCAAGTCGGGAGAGTGTTAGTAAAGCGTCTGGAATGTTGCACCCGAGTACCAGGGGACGAGAACTGAGACATATTGGAACACGTCTCCCGATCACACGGTTGATCATACTCTGGGTTCCACGTGCATGTTTTAGCTGAAGGAAGAATCCCTTAAACCTGGAGAGTTGAGACCCGTGGAATGGGTACCATGCAATATGACTTCAAAGGGTCTTCATTTGCTCACCGAACCTCTCCAATCCTATCACTGCTGCGTTTATGCCCCTGTACACACGCTTGATTTTCTTTCAGAGACATAGCAATCCATAGGTTTTAAGATACTTACTAGTCAGGTACATTCTTAGGCGTTTAATATGGGGTGTTGAGTCCATTTCATTGAGCAAGGAGTAGTTCTTGTCTATTCTATATTTGGCTTAAGGAACTTTATCTGTGCTCATTTCAATCTCTGGTTTTATGCAGCACCCCAACTCACCTTTCCCCTTAAGCAAGCATAAGTTGGTTTTCTAAATTTGAGACCCTGTTCTGTTTTGTAATCCAGTTCCTGTGTAGCCAAGTTTACATCCCGTGTATTAGTGATATCTTATGATGTTTCTTTTTCTGTGTGACTTATTTCAGTTAGAATCATCATACCTGAATCCACTCATTATGCTGCTACGGGCCTGATGACATAGATATCATTGCTGAGTGATATGGCATTGTACGTAAGTACCACAACTTCTTTATCCATTTTTCACTTTCTGTGATATTGAACTTGTACCGTAAATGAGGTTCTTGTAAACAGAGCCGTCCCAAACTTTGGGGTGGCTGTGTCTTTTTGATTTTAATTTCCCTAAGCTATAGGACCATAAGTGGAAGTGCCCTAGGTTCTGTTGCTTTGTTTTTTAGATGTTTCAGGAAACACCATACACCTCTCCCGAGTGGCTGTTGGCAATTTACATCCGGCCCATCAGCATAACAAGGCTCCCAGTTCTCCATGGCCTGTCCTGCCTTTCTGGATTTTACACTTTTTTCAGATGGCCCTTTTGACTGGGGGGAAGTGAGACTTCATTGTAGTGCAGATTTCCTTTGCAAGCTTGCTTGGTTGGCCAAAAAGGGCGTATGCGTTTTTTCCTGAATATATTCAGGAAAAAACGCATACGCCCTTTTTGGCCAAGTGCATCATTGTGGACGTTCTGCCTCTTTTCCTATGCTTTAAATGCAATTCCAGTCTACCTCCTGAAATCGGTTTCCTGCAATTCTGCCCCGCTTTCAAGTCCTCTTGGCAGCCTTACTTCAGTATATTTTTGGACGATAGCTGTCATTTATAACTCTGCAGGTTTGTGAATTACAGTGCCCCTGAGCTCCTTTCTTCAACTCGCTTTCTTGTGAGCTGGCCGCAACACCGCAGGATTGCTTCAGGCCCTAATCTGGTTCCGGCACGGCACGCTGAGCCTTTGGTTAATTCCTCTTCCTGGTGGGAAATGAGAGTTAAATTTGCCCGTCCAGACACCTCCAGCTAGTCTCTCATTGGTTCTCCCTATTCCTGTTCATCTTCCGCAGAAATTGCAAACTGGGCCAAACAGGAGGTTAAAGGCACTGACTCTCCAAGTCGGGAGAGTGTTAGTAAAGCGTCTGGAATGTTGCACCCGAGTACCAGGGGACGAGAACTGAGACATATTGGAACACGTCTCCCGATCACACGGTTGATCATACTCTGGGTTCCACGTGCATGTTTTAGCTGAAGGAAGAATCCCTTAAACCTGGAGAGTTGAGACCCGTGGAATGGGTACCATGCAATATGACTTCAAAGGGTCTTCATTTGCTCACCGAACCTCTCCAATCCTATCACTGCTGCGTTTATGCCCCTGTACACACGCTTGATTTTCTTTCAGAGACATAGCAATCCATAGGTTTTAAGATACTTACTAGTCAGGTACATTCTTAGGCGTTTAATATGGGGTGTTGAGTCCATTTCGTTGAGCAAGGAGTAGTTCTTGTCTATTCCATATTTGGCTTAAGGAACTTTATCTGTGCTCATTTCAATCTCTGGTTTTATGCAGCACCCCAACTCACCTTTCCCCTTAAGCAAGCATAAGTTGGTTTTCTAAATTTGAGACCCTGTTCTGTTTTGTAATCCAGTTCCTGTGTAGCCAAGTTTACATCCCGTGTATTAGTGATATCTTATGATGTTTCTTTTTCTGTGTGACTTATTTCAGTTAGAATCATCATACCTGAATCCACTCATTATGCTGCTACGGGCCTGATGACATAGATATCATTGCTGAGTGATATGGCATTGTACGTAAGTACCACAACTTCTTTATCCATTTTTCACTTTCTGTGATATTGAACTTGTACCGTAAATGAGGTTCTTGTAAACAGAGCCGTCCCAAACTTTGGGGTGGCTGTGTCTTTTTGATTTTAATTTCCCTAAGCTATAGGACCATAAGTGGAAGTGCCCTAGGTTCTGTTGCTTTGTTTTTTAGATGTTTCAGGAAACACCATACACCTCTCCCGAGTGGCTGTTGGCAATTTACATCCCGCCCATCAGCATAACAAGGCTCCCAGTTCTCCATGGCCTGTCCTGCCTTTCTGGATTTTACACTTTTTTCAGATGGCCCTTTTGACCGGGGGGAAGTGAGACTTCATTGTAGTGCAGATTTCCTTTGCAAGCTTGCTTGGTTGGCCAAAAAGGGCGTATGCGTTTTTTCCTGAATATATTCAGGAAAAAACGCATACGCCCTTTTTGGCCAAGTGCATCATTGTGGACGTTCTGCCTCTTTTCCTATGCTTTAAATGCAATTCCAGTCTACCTCCTGAAATCGGTTTCCTGCAATTCTGCCCCGCTTTCAAGTCCTCTTGGCAGCCTTACTTCAGTATATTTTTGGACGATAGCTGTCATTTATAACTCTGCAGGTTTGTGAATTACAGTGCCCCTGAGCTCCTTTCTTCAACTCGCTTTCTTGTGAGCTGGCCGCAACACCGCAGGATTGCTTCAGGCCCTAATCTGGTTCCGGCACGGCACGCTGAGCCTTTGGTTAATTCCTCTTCCTGGTGGGAAATGAGAGTTAAATTTGCCCGTCCAGACACCTCCAGCTAGTCTCTCATTGGTTCTCCCTATTCCTGTTCATCTTCCGCAGAAATTGCAAACTGGGCCAAACAGGAGGTTAAAGGCACTGACTCTCCAAGTCGGGAGAGTGTTAGTAAAGCGTGTGGAATGTTGCACCCGAGTACCAGGGGACGAGAACTGAGACATATTGGAACACGTCTCCCGATCACACGGTTGATCATACTCTGGGTTCCACGTGCATGTTTTAGCTGAAGGAAGAATCCCTTAAACCTGGAGAGTTGAGACCCGTGGAATGGGTACCATGCAATATGACTTCAAAGGGTCTTCATTTGCTCACCGAACCTCTCCAATCCTATCACTGCTGCGTTTATGCCCCTGTACACACGCTTGATTTTCTTTCAGAGACATAGCAATCCATAGGTTTTAAGATACTTACTAGTCAGGTACATTCTTAGGCGTTTAATATGGGGTGTTGAGTCCATTTCGTTGAGCAAGGAGTAGTTCTTGTCTATTCCATATTTGGCTTAAGGAACTTTATCTGTGCTCATTTCAATCTCTGGTTTTATGCAGCACCCCAACTCACCTTTCCCCTTAAGCAAGCATAAGTTGGTTTTCTAAATTTGAGACCCTGTTCTGTTTTGTAATCCAGTTCCTGTGTAGCCAAGTTTACATCCCGTGTATTAGTGATATCTTATGATGTTTCTTTTTCTGTGTGACTTATTTCAGTTAGAATCATCATACCTGAATCCACTCATTATGCTGCTACGGGCCTGATGACATAGATTTCATTGCTGAGTGATATTGCATTGTACGTAAGTACCACAACTTCTTTATCCATTTTTCACTTTCTGCGATATTGAACTTGTACCGTAAACGAGGTTCTTGTAAACAGAGCCGTCCCAAACTTTGGGGTGGCTGTGTCTTTTTGATTTTAATTTCCCTAAGCTATAGGACCATAAGTGGAAGTGCCCTAGGCTCTGTTGCTTTGTTTTTTAGATGTTTCAGGAAACACCATACACCTCTCCCGAGTGGCTCTTGGCAATTTACATCCCGCCCATCAGCATAACAAGGCTCCCAGTTCTCCATGGCCTGTCCTGCCTTTCTGGATTTTACACTTTTTTCAGATGGCCCTTTTGACCGGGGGGAAGTGAGACTTCATTGTAGTGCAGATTTCCTTTGCAAGCTTGCTTGGTTGGCCAAAAAGGGCGTATGCGTTTTTTCCTGAATATATTCAGGAAAAAACGCATACGCCCTTTTTGGCCAAGTGCATCATTGTGGACGTTCTGCCTCTTTTCCTATGCTTTAAATGCAATTCCAGTCTACCTCCTGAAATCGGTTTCCTGCAATTCTGCCCCGCTTTCAAGTCCTCTTGGCAGCCTTACTTCAGTATATTTTTGGACGATAGCTGTCATTTATAACTCTGCAGGTTTGTGAATTACAGTGCCCCTGAGCTCCTTTCTTCAACTCGCTTTCTTGTGAGCTGGCCGCAACACCGCAGGATTGCTTCAGGCCCTAATCTGGTTCCGGCACGGCACGCTGAGCCTTTGGTTAATTCCTCTTCCTGGTGGGAAATGAGAGTTAAATTTGCCCGTCCAGACACCTCCAGCTAGTCTCTCATTGGTTCTCCCTATTCCTGTTCATCTTCCGCAGAAATTGCAAACTGGGCCAAACAGGAGGTTAAAGGCACTGACTCTCCAAGTCGGGAGAGTGTTAGTAAAGCGTCTGGAATGTTGCACCCGAGTACCAGGGGACGAGAACTGAGACATATTGGAACACGTCTCCCGATCACACGGTTGATCATACTCTGGGTTCCACGTGCATGTTTTAGCTGAAGGAAGAATCCCTTAAACCTGGAGAGTTGAGACCCGTGGAATGGGTACCATGCAATATGACTTCAAAGGGTCTTCATTTGCTCACCGAACCTCTCCAATCCTATCACTGCTGCGTTTATGCCCCTGTACACACGCTTGATTTTCTTTCAGAGACATAGCAATCCATAGGTTTTAAGATACTTACTAGTCAGGTACATTCTTAGGCGTTTAATATGGGTTGTTGAGTCCATTTCATTGAGCAAGGAGTAGTTCTTGTCTATTCTATATTTGGCTTAAGGAACTTTATCTGTGCTCATTTCAATCTCTGGTTTTATGCAGCACCCCAACTCACCTTTCCCCTTAAGCAAGCATAAGTTGGTTTTCTAAATTTGAGACCCTGTTCTGTTTTGTAATCCAGTTCCTGTGTAGCCAAGTTTACATCCCGTGTATTAGTGATATCTTATGATGTTTCTTTTTCTGTGTGACTTATTTCAGTTAGAATCATCATACCTGAATCCACTCATTATGCTGCTATGGGCCTGATGACATAGATATCATTGCTGAGTGATATGGCATTGTACGTAAGTACCACAACTTCTTTATCCATTTTTCACTTTCTGTGATATTGAACTTGTACCGTAAATGAGGTTCTTGTAAACAGAGCCGTCCCAAACTTTGGGGTGGCTGTGTCTTTTTGATTTTAATTTCCCTAAGCTATAGGACCATAAGTGGAAGTGCCCTAGGCTCTGTTGCTTTGTTTTTTAGATGTTTCAGGAAACACCATACACCTCTCCCGAGTGGCTCTTGGCAATTTACATCCCGCCCATCAGCATAACAAGGCTCCCAGTTCTCCATGGCCTGTCCTGCCTTTCTGGATTTTACACTTTTTTCAGATGGCCCTTTTGACCGGGGGGAAGTGAGACTTCATTGTAGTGCAGATTTCCTTTGCAAGCTTGCTTGGTTGGCCAAAAAGGGCGTATGCGTTTTTTCCTGAATATATTCAGGAAAAAACGCATACGCCCTTTTTGGCCAAGTGCATCATTGTGGGCGTTCTGCCTCTTTTCCTATGCTTTAAATGCAATTCCAGTCTACCTCCTGAAATCGGTTTCCTGCAATTCTGCCCCGCTTTCAAGTCCTCTTGGCAGCCTTACTTCAGTATATTTTTGGACGATAGCTGTCATTTATAACTCTGCAGGTTTGTGAATTACAGTGCCCCTGAGCTCCTTTCTTCAACTCGCTTTCTTGTGAGCTGGCCGCAACACCGCAGGATTGCTTCAGGCCCTAATCTGGTTCCGGCACGGCACGCTGAGCCTTTGGTTAATTCCTCTTCCTGGTGGGAAATGAGAGTTAAATTTGCCCGTCCAGACACCTCCAGCTAGTCTCTCATTGGTTCTCCCTATTCCTGTTCATCTTCCGCAGAAATTGCAAACTGGGCCAAACAGGAGGTTAAAGGCACTGACTCTCCAAGTCGGGAGAGTGTTAGTAAAGCGTCTGGAATGTTGCACCCGAGTACCAGGGGACGAGAACTGAGACATATTGGAACACGTCTCCCGATCACACGGTTGATCATACTCTGGGTTCCACGTGCATGTTTTAGCTGAAGGAAGAATCCCTTAAACCTGGAGAGTTGAGACCCGTGGAATGGGTACCATGCAATATGACTTCAAAGGGTCTTCATTTGCTCACCGAACCTCTCCAATCCTATCACTGCTGCGTTTATGCCCCTGTACACACGCTTGATTTTCTTTCAGAGACATAGCAATCCATAGGTTTTAAGATACTTACTAGTCAGGTACATTCTTAGGCGTTTAATATGGGGTGTTGAGTCCATTTCGTTGAGCAAGGAGTAGTTCTTGTCTATTCCATATTTGGCTTAAGGAACTTTATCTGTGCTCATTTCAATCTCTGGTTTTATGCAGCACCCCAACTCACCTTTCCCCTTAAGCAAGCATAAGTTGGTTTTCTAAATTTGAGACCCTGTTCTGTTTTGTAATCCAGTTCCTGTGTAGCCAAGTTTACATCCCGTGTATTAGTGATATCTTATGATGTTTCTTTTTCTGTGTGACTTATTTCAGTTAGAATCATCATACCTGAATCCACTCATTATGCTGCTACGGGCCTGATGACATAGATTTCATTGCTGAGTGATATTGCATTGTACGTAAGTACCACAACTTCTTTATCCATTTTTCACTTTCTGCGATATTGAACTTGTACCGTAAACGAGGTTCTTGTAAACAGAGCCGTCCCAAACTTTGGGGTGGCTGTGTCTTTTTGATTTTAATTTCCCTAAGCTATAGGACCATAAGTGGAAGTGCCCTAGGCTCTGTTGCTTTGTTTTTTAGATGTTTCAGGAAACACCATACACCTCTCCCGAGTGGCTCTTGGCAATTTACATCCCGCCCATCAGCATAACAAGGCTCCCAGTTCTCCATGGCCTGTCCTGCCTTTCTGGATTTTACACTTTTTTCAGATGGCCCTTTTGACCGGGGGGAAGTGAGACTTCATTGTAGTGCAGATTTCCTTTGCAAGCTTGCTTGGTTGGACAAAAAGGGCGTATGCGTTTTTTCCTGAATATATTCAGGAAAAAACGCATACGCCCTTTTTGGCCAAGTGCATCATTGTGGACGTTCTGCCTCTTTTCCTATGCTTTAAATGCAATTCCAGTCTACCTCCTGAAATCGGTTTCCTGCAATTCTGCCCCGCTTTCAAGTCCTCTTGGCAGCCTTACTTCAGTATATTTTTGGACGATAGCTGTCATTTATAACTCTGCAGGTTTGTGAATTACAGTGCCCCTGAGCTCCTTTCTTCAACTCGCTTTCTTGTGAGCTGGCCGCAACACCGCAGGATTGCTTCAGGCCCTAATCTGGTTCCGGCACGGCACGCTGAGCCTTTGGTTAATTCCTCTTCCTGGTGGGAAATGAGAGTTAAATTTGCCCGTCCAGACACCTCCAGCTAGTCTCTCATTGGTTCTCCCTATTCCTGTTCATCTTCCGCAGAAATTGCAAACTGGGCCAAACAGGAGGTTAAAGGCAGTGACTCTCCAAGTCGGGAGAGTGTTAGTAAAGCGTCTGGAATGTTGCACCCGAGTACCAGGGGACGAGAACTGAGACATATTGGAACACGTCTCCCGATCACACGGTTGATCATACTCTGGGTTCCACGTGCATGTTTTAGCTGAAGGAAGAATCCCTTAAACCTGGAGAGTTGAGACCCGTGGAATGGGTACCATGCAATATGACTTCAAAGGGTCTTCATTTGCTCACCGAACCTCTCCAATCCTATCACTGCTGCGTTTATGCCCCTGTACACACGCTTGATTTTCTTTCAGAGACATAGCAATCCATAGGTTTTAAGATACTTACTAGTCAGGTACATTCTTAGGCGTTTAATATGGGGTGTTGAGTCCATTTCATTGAGCAAGGAGTAGTTCTTGTCTATTCTATATTTGGCTTAAGGAACTTTATCTGTGCTCATTTCAATCTCTGGTTTTATGCAGCACCCCAACTCACCTTTCCCCTTAAGCAAGCATAAGTTGGTTTTCTAAATTTGAGACCCTGTTCTGTTTTGTAATCCAGTTCCTGTGTAGCCAAGTTTACATCCCGTGTATTAGTGATATCTTATGATGTTTCTTTTTCTGTGTGACTTATTTCAGTTAGAATCATCATACCTGAATCCACTCATTATGCTGCTACGGGCCTGATGACATAGATATCATTGCTGAGTGATATGGCATTGTACGTAAGTACCACAACTTCTTTATCCATTTTTCACTTTCTGTGATATTGAACTTGTACCGTAAATGAGGTTCTTGTAAACAGAGCCGTCCCAAACTTTGGGGTGGCTGTGTCTTTTTGATTTTAATTTCCCTAAGCTATAGGACCATAAGTGGAAGTGCCCTAGGTTCTGTTGCTTTGTTTTTTAGATGTTTCAGGAAACACCATACACCTCTCCGGAGTGGCTGTTGGCAATTTACATCCCGCCCATCAGCATAACAAGGCTCCCAGTTCTCCATGGCCTGTCCTGCCTTTCTGGATTTTACACTTTTTTCAGATGGCCCTTTTGACCGGGGGGAAGTGAGACTTCATTGTAGTGCAGATTTCCTTTGCAAGCTTGCTTGGTTGGCCAAAAAGGGCGTATGCGTTTTTTCCTGAATATATTCAGGAAAAAACGCATACGCCCTTTTTGGCCAAGTGCATCATTGTGGACGTTCTGCCTCTTTTCCTATGCTTTAAATGCAATTCCAGTCTACCTCCTGAAATCGGTTTCCTGCAATTCTGCCCCGCTTTCAAGTCCTCTTGGCAGCCTTACTTCAGTATATTTTTGGACGATAGCTGTCATTTATAACTCTGCAGGTTTGTGAATTACAGTGCCCCTGAGCTCCTTTCTTCAACTCGCTTTCTTGTGAGCTGGCCGCAACACCGCAGGATTGCTTCAGGCCCTAATCTGGTTCCGGCACGGCACGCTGAGCCTTTGGTTAATTCCTCTTCCTGGTGGCAAATGAGAGTTAAATTTGCCCGTCCAGACACCTCCAGCTAGTCTCTCATTGGTTCTCCCTATTCCTGTTCATCTTCCGCAGAAATTGCAAACTGGGCCAAACAGGAGGTTAAAGGCACTGACTCTCCAAGTCGGGAGAGTGTTAGTAAAGCGTCTGGAATGTTGCACCCGAGTACCAGGGGACGAGAACTGAGACATATTGGAACACGTCTCCCGATCACACGGTTGATCATACTCTGGGTTCCACGTGCATGTTTTAGCTGAAGGAAGAATCCCTTAAACCTGGAGAGTTGAGACCCGTGGAATGGGTACCATGCAATATGACTTCAAAGGGTCTTCATTTGCTCACCGAACCTCTCCAATCCTATCACTGCTGCGTTTATGCCCCTGTACACACGCTTGATTTTCTTTCAGAGACATAGCAATCCATAGGTTTTAAGATACTTACTAGTCAGGTACATTCTTAGGCGTTTAATATGGGGTGTTGAGTCCATTTTGTTGAGCAAGGAGTAGTTCTTGTCTATTCCATATTTGGCTTAAGGAACTTTATCTGTGCTCATTTCAATCTCTGGTTTTATGCAGCACCCCAACTCACCTTTCCCCTTAAGCAAGCATAAGTTGGTTTTCTAAATTTGAGACCCTGTTCTGTTTTGTAATCCAGTTCCTGTGTAGCCAAGTTTACATCCCGTGTATTAGTGATATCTTATGATGTTTCTTTTTCTGTGTGACTTATTTCAGTTAGAATCATCATACCTGAATCCACTCATTATGCTGCTACGGGCCTGATGACATAGATATCATTGCTGAGTGATATGGCATTGTACGTAAGTACCACAACTTCTTTATCCATTTTTCACTTTCTGTGATATTGAACTTGTACCGTAAATGAGGTTCTTGTAAACAGAGCCGTCCCAAACTTTGGGGTGGCTGTGTCTTTTTGATTTTAATTTCCCTAAGCTATAGGACCATAAGTGGAAGTGCCCTAGGTTCTGTTGCTTTGTTTTTTAGATGTTTCAGGAAACACCATACACCTCTCCCGAGTGGCTGTTGGCAATTTACATCCCGCCCATCAGCATAACAAGGCTCCCAGTTCTCCATGGCCTGTCCTGCCTTTCTGGATTTTACACTTTTTTCAGATGGCCCTTTTGACCGGGGGGAAGTGAGACTTCATTGTAGTGCAGATTTCCTTTGCAAGCTTGCTTGGTTGGCCAAAAAGGGCGTATGCGTTTTTTCCTGAATATATTCAGGAAAAAACGCATACGCCCTTTTTGGCCAAGTGCATCATTGTGGACGTTCTGCCTCTTTTCCTATGCTTTAAATGCAATTCCAGTCTACCTCCTGAAATCGGTTTCCTGCAATTCTGCCCCGCTTTCAAGTCCTCTTGGCAGCCTTACTTCAGTATATTTTTGGACGATAGCTGTCATTTATAACTCTGCAGGTTTGTGAATTACAGTGCCCCTGAGCTCCTTTCTTCAACTCGCTTTCTTGTGAGCTGGCCGCAACACCGCAGGATTGCTTCAGGCCCTAATCTGGTTCCGGCACGGCACGCTGAGCCTTTGGTTAATTCCTCTTCCTGGTGGGAAATGAGAGTTAAATTTGCCCGTCCAGACACCTCCAGCTAGTCTCTCATTGGTTCTCCCTATTCCTGTTCATCTTCCGCAGAAATTGCAAACTGGGCCAAACAGGAGGTTAAAGGCACTGACTCTCCAAGTCGGGAGAGTGTTAGTAAAGCGTCTGGAATGTTGCACCCGAGTACCAGGGGACGAGAACTGAGACATATTGGAACACGTCTCCCGATCACACGGTTGATCATACTCTGGGTTCCACGTGCATGTTTTAGCTGAAGGAAGAATCCCTTAAACCTGGAGAGTTGAGACCCGTGGAATGGGTACCATGCAATATGACTTCAAAGGGTCTTCATTTGCTCACCGAACCTCTCCAATCCTATCACTGCTGCGTTTATGCCCCTGTACACACGCTTGATTTTCTTTCAGAGACATAGCAATCCATAGGTTTTAAGATACTTACTAGTCAGGTACATTCTTAGGCGTTTAATATGGGGTGTTGAGTCCATTTCGTTGAGCAAGGAGTAGTTCTTGTCTATTCCATATTTGGCTTAAGGAACTTTATCTGTGCTCATTTCAATCTCTGGTTTTATGCAGCACCCCAACTCACCTTTCCCCTTAAGCAAGCATAAGTTGGTTTTCTAAATTTGAGACCCTGTTCTGTTTTGTAATCCAGTTCCTGTGTAGCCAAGTTTACATCCCGTGTATTAGTGATATCTTATGATGTTTCTTTTTCTGTGTGACTTATTTCAGTTAGAATCATCATACCTGAATCCACTCATTATGCTGCTACGGGCCTGATGACATAGATTTCATTGCTGAGTGATATTGCATTGTACGTAAGTACCACAACTTCTTTATCCATTTTTCACTTTCTGCGATATTGAACTTGTACCGTAAACGAGGTTCTTGTAAACAGAGCCGTCCCAAACTTTGGGGTGGCTGTGTCTTTTTGATTTTAATTTCCCTAAGCTATAGGACCATAAGTGGAAGTGCCCTAGGCTCTGTTGCTTTGTTTTTTAGATGTTTCAGGAAACACCATACACCTCTCCCGAGTGGCTGTTGGCAATTTACATCCCGCCCATCAGCATAACAAGGCTCCCAGTTCTCCATGGCCTGTCCTGCCTTTCTGGATTTTACACTTTTTTCAGATGGCCCTTTTGACCGGGGGGAAGTGAGACTTCATTGTAGTGCAGATTTCCTTTGCAAGCTTGCTTGGTTGGCCAAAAAGGGCGTATGCGTTTTTTCCTGAATATATTCAGGAAAAAACGCATACGCCCTTTTTGGCCAAGTGCATCATTGTGGACGTTCTGCCTCTTTTCCTATGCTTTAAATGCAATTCCAGTCTACCTCCTGAAATCGGTTTCCTGCAATTCTGCCCCGCTTTCAAGTCCTCTTGGCAGCCTTACTTCAGTATATTTTTGGACGATAGCTGTCATTTATAACTCTGCAGGTTTGTGAATTACAGTGCCCCTGAGCTCCTTTCTTCAACTCGCTTTCTTGTGAGCTGGCCGCAACACCGCAGGATTGCTTCAGGCCCTAATCTGGTTCCGGCACGGCACGCTGAGCCTTTGGTTAATTCCTCTTCCTGGTGGGAAATGAGAGTTAAATTTGCCCGTCCAGACACCTCCAGCTAGTGTCTCATTGGTTCTCCCTATTCCTGTTCATCTTCCGCAGAAATTGCAAACTGGGCCAAACAGGAGGTTAAAGGCAGTGACTCTCCAAGTCGGGAGAGTGTTAGTAAAGCGTCTGGAATGTTGCACCCGAGTACCAGGGGACGAGAACTGAGACATATTGGAACACGTCTCCCGATCACACGGTTGATCATACTCTGGGTTCCACGTGCATGTTTTAGCTGAAGGAAGAATCCCTTAAACCTGGAGAGTTGAGACCCGTGGAATGGGTACCATGCAATATGACTTCAAAGGGTCTTCATTTGCTCACCGAACCTCTCCAATCCTATCACTGCTGCGTTTATGCCCCTGTACACACGCTTGATTTTCTTTCAGAGACATAGCAATCCATAGGTTTTAAGATACTTACTAGTCAGGTACATTCTTAGGCGTTTAATATGGGGTGTTGAGTCCATTTCGTTGAGCAAGGAGTAGTTCTTGTCTATTCCATATTTGGCTTAAGGAACTTTATCTGTGCTCATTTCAATCTCTGGTTTTATGCAGCACCCCAACTCACCTTTCCCCTTAAGCAAGCATAAGTTGGTTTTCTAAATTTGAGACCCTGTTCTGTTTTGTAATCCAGTTCCTGTGTAGCCAAGTTTACATCCCGTGTATTAGTGATATCTTATGATGTTTCTTTTTCTGTGTGACTTATTTCAGTTAGAATCATCATACCTGAATCCACTCATTATGCTGCTACGGGCCTGATGACATAGATTTCATTGCTGAGTGATATTGCATTGTACGTAAGTACCACAACTTCTTTATCCATTTTTCACTTTCTGCGATATTGAACTTGTACCGTAAACGAGGTTCTTGTAAACAGAGCCGTCCCAAACTTTGGGGTGGCTGTGTCTTTTTGATTTTAATTTCCCTAAGCTATAGGACCATAAGTGGAAGTGCCCTAGGCTCTGTTGCTTTGTTTTTAGATGTTTCAGGAAACACCATACACCTCTCCCGAGTGGCTCTTGGCAATTTACATCCCGCCCATCAGCATAACAAGGCTCCCAGTTCTCCATGGCCTGTCCTGCCTTTCTGGATTTTACACTTTTTTCAGATGGCCCTTTTGACCGGGGGGAAGTGAGACTTCATTGTAGTGCAGATTTCCTTTGCAAGCTTGCTTGGTTGGACAAAAAGGGCGTATGCGTTTTTTCCTGAATATATTCAGGAAAAAACGCATACGCCCTTTTTGGCCAAGTGCATCATTGTGGACGTTCTGCCTCTTTTCCTATGCTTTAAATGCAATTCCAGTCTACCTCCTGAAATCGGTTTCCTGCAATTCTGCCCCGCTTTCAAGTCCTCTTGGCAGCCTTACTTCAGTATATTTTTGGACGATAGCTGTCATTTATAACTCTGCAGGTTTGTGAATTACAGTGCCCCTGAGCTCCTTTCTTCAACTCGCTTTCTTGTGAGCTGGCCGCAACACCGCAGGATTGCTTCAGGCCCTAATCTGGTTCCGGCACGGCACGCTGAGCCTTTGGTTAATTCCTCTTCCTGGTGGCAAATGAGAGTTAAATTTGCCCGTCCAGACACCTCCAGCTAGTCTCTCATTGGTTCTCCCTATTCCTGTTCATCTTCCGCAGAAATTGCAAACTGGGCCAAACAGGAGGTTAAAGGCACTGACTCTCCAAGTCGGGAGAGTGTTAGTAAAGCGTCTGGAATGTTGCACCCGAGTACCAGGGGACGAGAACTGAGACATATTGGAACACGTCTCCCGATCACACGGTTGATCATACTCTGGGTTCCACGTGCATGTTTTAGCTGAAGGAAGAATCCCTTAAACCTGGAGAGTTGAGACCCGTGGAATGGGTACCATGCAATATGACTTCAAAGGGTCTTCATTTGCTCACCGAACCTCTCCAATCCTATCACTGCTGCGTTTATGCCCCTGTACACACGCTTGATTTTCTTTCAGAGACATAGCAATCCATAGGTTTTAAGATACTTACTAGTCAGGTACATTCTTAGGCGTTTAATATGGGGTGTTGAGTCCATTTCATTGAGCAAGGAGTAGTTCTTGTCTATTCTATATTTGGCTTAAGGAACTTTATCTGTGCTCATTTCAATCTCTGGTTTTATGCAGCACCCCAACTCACCTTTCCCCTTAAGCAAGCATAAGTTGGTTTTCTAAATTTGAGACCCTGTTCTGTTTTGTAATCCAGTTCCTGTGTAGCCAAGTTTACATCCCGTGTATTAGTGATATCTTATGATGTTTCTTTTTCTGTGTGACTTATTTCAGTTAGAATCATCATACCTGAATCCACTCATTATGCTGCTATGGGCCTGATGACATAGATATCATTGCTGAGTGATATGGCATTGTACGTAAGTACCACAACTTCTTTATCCATTTTTCACTTTCTGTGATATTGAACTTGTACCGTAAATGAGGTTCTTGTAAACAGAGCCGTCCCAAACTTTGGGGTGGCTGTGTCTTTTTGATTTTAATTTCCCTAAGCTATAGGACCATAAGTGGAAGTGCCCTAGGCTCTGTTGCTTTGTTTTTTAGATGTTTCAGGAAACACCATACACCTCTCCCGAGTGGCTGTTGGCAATTTACATCCCGCCCATCAGCATAACAAGGCTCCCAGTTCTCCATGGCCTGTCCTGCCTTTCTGGATTTTACACTTTTTTCAGATGGCCCTTTTGACCGGGGGGAAGTGAGACTTCATTGTAGTGCAGATTTCCTTTGCAAGCTTGCTTGGTTGGCCAAAAAGGGCGTATGCGTTTTTTCCTGAATATATTCAGGAAAAAACGCATACGCCCTTTTTGGCCAAGTGCATCATTGTGGACGTTCTGCCTCTTTTCCTATGCTTTAAATGCAATTCCAGTCTACCTCCTGAAATCGGTTTCCTGCAATTCTGCCCCGCTTTCAAGTCCTCTTGGCAGCCTTACTTCAGTATATTTTTGGACGATAGCTGTCATTTATAACTCTGCAGGTTTGTGAATTACAGTGCCCCTGAGCTCCTTTCTTCAACTCGCTTTCTTGTGAGCTGGCCGCAACACCGCAGGATTGCTTCAGGCCCTAATCTGGTTCCGGCACGGCACGCTGAGCCTTTGGTTAATTCCTCTTCCTGGTGGGAAATGAGAGTTAAATTTGCCCGTCCAGACACCTCCAGCTAGTCTCTCATTGGTTCTCCCTATTCCTGTTCATCTTCCGCAGAAATTGCAAACTGGGCCAAACAGGAGGTTAAAGGCAGTGACTCTCCAAGTCGGGAGAGTGTTAGTAAAGCGTCTGGAATGTTGCACCCGAGTACCAGGGGACGAGAACTGAGACATATTGGAACACGTCTCCCGATCACACGGTTGATCATACTCTGGGTTCCACGTGCATGTTTTAGCTGAAGGAAGAATCCCTTAAACCTGGAGAGTTGAGACCCGTGGAATGGGTACCATGCAATATGACTTCAAAGGGTCTTCATTTGCTCACCGAACCTCTCCAATCCTATCACTGCTGCGTTTATGCCCCTGTACACACGCTTGATTTTCTTTCAGAGACATAGCAATCCATAGGTTTTAAGATACTTACTAGTCAGGTACATTCTTAGGCGTTTAATATGGGGTGTTGAGTTCATTTCGTTGAGCAAGGAGTAGTTCTTGTCTATTCCATATTTGGCTTAAGGAACTTTATCTGTGCTCATTTCAATCTCTGGTTTTATGCAGCACCCCAACTCACCTTTCCCCTTAAGCAAGCATAAGTTGGTTTTCTAAATTTGAGACCCTGTTCTGTTTTGTAATCCAGTTCCTGTGTAGCCAAGTTTACATCCCGTGTATTAGTGATATCTTATGATGTTTCTTTTTCTGTGTGACTTATTTCAGTTAGAATCATCATACCTGAATCCACTCATTATGCTGCTACGGGCCTGATGACATAGATTTCATTGCTGAGTGATATTGCATTGTACGTAAGTACCACAACTTCTTTATCCATTTTTTCACTTTCTGCGATATTGAACTTGTACCGTAAACGAGGTTCTTGTAAACAGAGCCGTCCCAAACTTTGGGGTGGCTGTGTCTTTTTGATTTTAATTTCCCTAAGCTATAGGACCATAAGTGGAAGTGCCCTAGGCTCTGTTGCTTTGTTTTTTAGATGTTTCAGGAAACACCATACACCTCTCCGGAGTGGCTCTTGGCAATTTACATCCCGCCCATCAGCATAACAAGGCTCCCAGTTCTCCATGGCCTGTCCTGCCTTTCTGGATTTTACACTTTTTTCAGATGGCCCTTTTGACCGGGGGGAAGTGAGACTTCATTGTAGTGCAGATTTCCTTTGCAAGCTTGCTTGGTTGGCCAAAAAGGGCGTATGCGTTTTTTCCTGAATATATTCAGGAAAAAACGCATACGCCCTTTTTGGCCAAGTGCATCATTGTGGACGTTCTGCCTCTTTTCCTATGCTTTAAATGCAATTCCAGTCTACCTCCTGAAATCGGTTTCCTGCAATTCTGCCCCGCTTTCAAGTCCTCTTGGCAGCCTTACTTCAGTATATTTTTGGACGATAGCTGTCATTTATAACTCTGCAGGTTTGTGAATTACAGTGCCCCTGAGCTCCTTTCTTCAACTCGCTTTCTTGTGAGCTGGCCGCAACACCGCAGGATTGCTTCAGGCCCTAATCTGGTTCCGGCACGGCACGCTGAGCCTTTGGTTAATTCCTCTTCCTGGTGGCAAATGAGAGTTAAATTTGCCCGTCCAGACACCTCCAGCTAGTCTCTCATTGGTTCTCCCTATTCCTGTTCATCTTCCGCAGAAATTGCAAACTGGGCCAAACAGGAGGTTAAAGGCAGTGACTCTCCAAGTCGGGAGAGTGTTAGTAAAGCGTCTGGAATGTTGCACCCGAGTACCAGGGGACGAGAACTGAGACATATTGGAACACGTCTCCCGATCACACGGTTGATCATACTCTGGGTTCCACGTGCATGTTTTAGCTGAAGGAAGAATCCCTTAAACCTGGAGAGTTGAGACCCGTGGAATGGGTACCATGCAATATGACTTCAAAGGGTCTTCATTTGCTCACCGAACCTCTCCAATCCTATCACTGCTGCGTTTATGCCCCTGTACACACGCTTGATTTTCTTTCAGAGACATAGCAATCCATAGGTTTTAAGATACTTACTAGTCAGGTACATTCTTAGGCGTTTAATATGGGGTGTTGAGTCCATTTCGTTGAGCAAGGAGTAGTTCTTGTCTATTCCATATTTGGCTTAAGGAACTTTATCTGTGCTCATTTCAATCTCTGGTTTTATGCAGCACCCCAACTCACCTTTCCCCTTAAGCAAGCATAAGTTGGTTTTCTAAATTTGAGACCCTGTTCTGTTTTGTAATCCAGTTCCTGTGTAGCCAAGTTTACATCCCGTGTATTAGTGATATCTTATGATGTTTCTTTTTCTGTGTGACTTATTTCAGTTAGAATCATCATACCTGAATCCACTCATTATGCTGCTACGGGCCTGATGACATAGATTTCATTGCTGAGTGATATTGCATTGTACGTAAATACCACAACTTCTTTATCCATTTTTTCACTTTCTGCGATATTGAACTTGTACCGTAAACGAGGTTCTTGTAAACAGAGCCGTCCCAAACTTTGGGGTGGCTGTGTCTTTTTGATTTTAATTTCCCTAAGCTATAGGACCATAAGTGGAAGTGCCCTAGGCTCTGTTGCTTTGTTTTTTAGATGTTTCAGGAAACACCATACACCTCTCCGGAGTGGCTCTTGGCAATTTACATCCCGCCCATCAGCATAACAAGGCTCCCAGTTCTCCATGGCCTGTCCTGCCTTTCTGGATTTTACACTTTTTTCAGATGGCCCTTTTGACCGGGGGGAAGTGAGACTTCATTGTAGTGCAGATTTCCTTTGCAAGCTTGCTTGGTTGGCCAAAAAGGGCGTATGTGTTTTTTCCTGAATATATTCAGGAAAAAACGCATACGCCCTTTTTGGCCAAGTGCATCATTGTGGGCGTTCTGCCTCTTTTCCTATGCTTTAAATGCAATTCCAGTCTACCTCCTGAAATCGGTTTCCTGCAATTCTGCCCCGCTTTCAAGTCCTCTTGGCAGCCTTACTTCAGTATATTTTTGGACGATAGCTGTCATTTATAACTCTGCAGGTTTGTGAATTACAGTGCCCCTGAGCTCCTTTCTTCAACTCGCTTTCTTGTGAGCTGGCCGCAACACCACAGGATTGCTTCAGGCCCTAATCTGGTTCCGGCACGGCACGCTGAGCCTTTGGTTAATTCCTCTTCCTGGTGGGAAATGAGAGTTAAATTTGCCCGTCCAGACACCTCCAGCTAGTCTCTCATTGGTTCTCCCTATTCCTGTTCATCTTCCGCAGAAATTGCAAACTGGGCCAAACAGGAGGTTAAAGGCACTGACTCTCCAAGTCGGGAGAGTGTTAGTAAAGCGTCTGGAATGTTGCACCCGAGTACCAGGGGACGAGAACTGAGACATATTGGAACACGTCTCCCGATCACACGGTTGATCATACTCTGGGTTCCACGTGCATGTTTTAGCTGAAGGAAGAATCCCTTAAACCTGGAGAGTTGAGACCCGTGGAATGGGTACCATGCAATATGACTTCAAAGGGTCTTCATTTGCTCACCGAACCTCTCCAATCCTATCACTGCTGCGTTTATGCCCCTGTACACACGCTTGATTTTCTTTCAGAGACATAGCAATCCATAGGTTTTAAGATACTTACTAGTCAGGTACATTCTTAGGCGTTTAATATGGGGTGTTGAGTCCATTTCGTTGAGCAAGGAGTAGTTCTTGTCTATTCCATATTTGGCTTAAGGAACTTTATCTGTGCTCATTTCAATCTCTGGTTTTATGCAGCACCCCAACTCACCTTTCCCCTTAAGCAAGCATAAGTTGGTTTTCTAAATTTGAGACCCTGTTCTGTTTTGTAATCCAGTTCCTGTGTAGCCAAGTTTACATCCCGTGTATTAGTGATATCTTATGATGTTTCTTTTTCTGTGTGACTTATTTCAGTTAGAATCATCATACCTGAATCCACTCATTATGCTGCTACGGGCCTGATGACATAGATTTCATTGCTGAGTGATATGGCATTGTACGTAAGTACCACAACTTCTTTATCCATTTTTCACTTTCTGCGATATTGAACTTGTACCGTAAACGAGGTTCTTGTAAACAGAGCCGTCCCAAACTTTGGGGTGGCTGTGTCTTTTTGATTTTAATTTCCCTAAGCTATAGGACCATAAGTGGAAGTGCCCTAGGCTCTGTTGCTTTGTTTTTTAGATGTTTCAGGAAACACCATACACCTCTCCCGAGTGGCTCTTGGCAATTTACATCCCGCCCATCAGCATAACAAGGCTCCCAGTTCTCCATGGCCTGTCCTGCCTTTCTGGATTTTACACTTTTTTCAGATGGCCCTTTTGACCGGGGGGAAGTGAGACTTCATTGTAGTGCAGATTTCCTTTGCAAGCTTGCTTGGTTGGCCAAAAAGGGCGTATGTGTTTTTTCCTGAATATATTCAGGAAAAAACGCATACGCCCTTTTTGGCCAAGTGCATCATTGTGGGCGTTCTGCCTCTTTTCCTATGCTTTAAATGCAATTCCAGTCTACCTCCTGAAATCGGTTTCCTGCAATTCTGCCCCGCTTTCAAGTCCTCTTGGCAGCCTTACTTCAGTATATTTTTGGACGATAGCTGTCATTTATAACTCTGCAGGTTTGTGAATTACAGTGCCCCTGAGCTCCTTTCTTCAACTCGCTTTCTTGTGAGCTGGCCGCAACACCGCAGGATTGCTTCAGGCCCTAATCTGGTTCCGGCACGGCACGCTGAGCCTTTGGTTAATTCCTCTTCCTGGTGGGAAATGAGAGTTAAATTTGCCCGTCCAGACACCTCCAGCTAGTCTCTCATTGGTTCTCCCTATTGCTGTTCATCTTCCGCAGAAATTGCAAACTGGGCCAAACAGGAGGTTAAAGGCACTGACTCTCCAAGTCGGGAGAGTGTTAGTAAAGCGTCTGGAATGTTGCACCCGAGTACCAGGGGACGAGAACTGAGACATATTGGAACACGTCTCCCGGTCACACGGTTGATCATACTCTGGGTTCCACGTGCATGTTTTAGGTGAAGGAAGAATCCCTTAAACCTGGAGAGTTGAGACCCGTGGAATGGGTACCATGCAATATGACTTCAAAGGGTCTTCATTTGCTCACCGAACCTCTCCAATCCTATCACTGCTGCGTTTATGCCCCTGTACACACGCTTGATTTTCTTTCAGAGACATAGCAATCCATAGGTTTTAAGATACTTACTAGTCAGGTACATTCTTAGGCGTTTAATATGGGGTGTTGAGTCCATTTCGTTGAGCAAGGAGTAATTCTTGTCTATTCCATATTTGGCTTAAGGAACTTTATCTGTGCTCATTTCAATCTCTGGTTTTATGCAGCACCCCAACTCACCTTTCCCCTTAAGCAAGCATAAGTTGGTTTTCTAAATTTGAGACCCTGTTCTGTTTTGTAATCCAGTTCCTGTGTAGCCAAGTTTACATCCCGTGTATTAGTGATATCTTATGATGTTTCTTTTTCTGTGTGACTTATTTCAGTTAGAATCATCATACCTGAATCCACTCATTATGCTGCTACGGGCCTGATGACATAGATTTCATTGCTGAGTGATATTGCATTGTACGTAAGTACCACAACTTCTTTATCCATTTTTCACTTTCTGCGATATTGAACTTGTACCGTAAACGAGGTTCTTGTAAACAGAGCCGTCCCAAACTTTGGGGTGGCTGTGTCTTTTTGATTTTAATTTCCCTAAGCTATAGGACCATAAGTGGAAGTGCCCTAGGCTCTGTTGCTTTGTTTTTTAGATGTTTCAGGAAACACCATACACCTCTCCCGAGTGGCTGTTGGCAATTTACATCCCGCCCATCAGCATAACAAGGCTCCCAGTTCTCCATGGCCTGTCCTGCCTTTCTGGATTTTACACTTTTTTCAGATGGCCCTTTTGACCGGGGGGAAGTGAGACTTCATTGTAGTGCAGATTTCCTTTGCAAGCTTGCTTGGTTGGCCAAAAAGGGCGTATGCGTTTTTTCCTGAATATATTCAGGAAAAAACGCATACGCCCTTTTTGGCCAAGTGCATCATTGTGGACGTTCTGCCTCTTTTCCTATGCTTTAAATGCAATTCCAGTCTACCTCCTGAAATCGGTTTCCTGCAATTCTGCCCCGCTTTCAAGTCCTCTTGGCAGCCTTACTTCAGTATATTTTTGGACGATAGCTGTCATTTATAACTCTGCAAGTTTGTGAATTACAGTGCCCCTGAGCTCCTTTCTTCAACTCGCTTTCTTGTGAGCTGGCCGCAACACCGCAGGATTGCTTCAGGCCCTAATCTGGTTCCGGCACGGCACGCTGAGCCTTTGGTTAATTCCTCTTCCTGGTGGGAAATGAGAGTTAAATTTGCCCGTCCAGACACCTCCAGCTAGTCTCTCATTGGTTCTCCCTATTCCTGTTCATCTTCCGCAGAAATTGCAAACTGGGCCAAACAGGAGGTTAAAGGCAGTGACTCTCCAAGTCGGGAGAGTGTTAGTAAAGCGTCTGGAATGTTGCACCCGAGTACCAGGGGACGAGAACTGAGACATATTGGAACACGTCTCCCGATCACACGGTTGATCATACTCTGGGTTCCACGTGCATGTTTTAGCTGAAGGAAGAATCCCTTAAACCTGGAGAGTTGAGACCCGTGGAATGGGTACCATGCAATATGACTTCAAAGGGTCTTCATTTGCTCACCGAACCTCTCCAATCCTATCACTGCTGCGTTTATGCCCCTGTACACACGCTTGATTTTCTTTCAGAGACATAGCAATCCATAGGTTTTAAGATACTTACTAGTCAGGTACATTCTTAGGCGTTTAATATGGGGTGTTGAGTCCATTTCATTGAGCAAGGAGTAGTTCTTGTCTATTCTATATTTGGCTTAAGGAACTTTATCTGTGCTCATTTCAATCTCTGGTTTTATGCAGCACCCCAACTCACCTTTCCCCTTAAGCAAGCATAAGTTGGTTTTCTAAATTTGAGACCCTGTTCTGTTTTGTAATCCAGTTCCTGTGTAGCCAAGTTTACATCCCGTGTATTAGTGATATCTTATGATGTTTCTTTTTCTGTGTGACTTATTTCAGTTAGAATCATCATACCTGAATCCACTCATTATGCTGCTATGGGCCTGATGACATAGATATCATTGCTGAGTGATATGGCATTGTACGTAAGTACCACAACTTCTTTATCCATTTTTCACTTTCTGTGATATTGAACTTGTACCGTAAATGAGGTTCTTGTAAACAGAGCCGTCCCAAACTTTGGGGTGGCTGTGTCTTTTTGATTTTAATTTCCCTAAGCTATAGGACCATAAGTGGAAGTGCCCTAGGCTCTGTTGCTTTGTTTTTTAGATGTTTCAGGAAACACCATACACCTCTCCCGAGTGGCTGTTGGCAATTTACATCCCGCCCATCAGCATAACAAGGCTCCCAGTTCTCCATGGCCTGTCCTGCCTTTCTGGATTTTACACTTTTTTCAGATGGCCCTTTTGACCGGGGGGAAGTGAGACTTCATTGTAGTGCAGATTTCCTTTGCAAGCTTGCTTGGTTGGCCAAAAAGGGCGTATGCGTTTTTTCCTGAATATATTCAGGAAAAAACGCATACGCCCTTTTTGGCCAAGTGCATCATTGTGGACGTTCTGCCTCTTTTCCTATGCTTTAAATGCAATTCCAGTCTACCTCCTGAAATCGGTTTCCTGCAATTCTGCCCCGCTTTCAAGTCCTCTTGGCAGCCTTACTTCAGTATATTTTTGGACGATAGCTGTCATTTATAACTCTGCAAGTTTGTGAATTACAGTGCCCCTGAGCTCCTTTCTTCAACTCGCTTTCTTGTGAGCTGGCCGCAACACCGCAGGATTGCTTCAGGCCCTAATCTGGTTCCGGCACGGCACGCTGAGCCTTTGGTTAATTCCTCTTCCTGGTGGGAAATGAGAGTTAAATTTGCCCGTCCAGACACCTCCAGCTAGTCTCTCATTGGTTCTCCCTATTCCTGTTCATCTTCCGCAGAAATTGCAAACTGGGCCAAACAGGAGGTTAAAGGCACTGACTCTCCAAGTCGGGAGAGTGTTAGTAAAGCGTCTGGAATGTTGCACCCGAGTACCAGGGGACGAGAACTGAGACATATTGGAACACGTCTCCCGATCACACGGTTGATCATACTCTGGGTTCCACGTGCATGTTTTAGCTGAAGGAAGAATCCCTTAAACCTGGAGAGTTGAGACCCGTGGAATGGGTACCATGCAATATGACTTCAAAGGGTCTTCATTTGCTCACCGAACCTCTCCAATCCTATCACTGCTGCGTTTATGCCCCTGTACACACGCTTCATTTTCTTTCAGAGACATAGCAATCCATAGGTTTTAAGATACTTACTAGTCAGGTACATTCTTAGGCGTTTAATATGGGGTGTTGAGTCCATTTCGTTGAGCAAGGAGTAGTTCTTGTCTATTCCATATTTGGCTTAAGGAACTTTATCTGTGCTCATTTCAATCTCTGGCTTTATGCAGCACCCCAACTCACCTTTACCCTTAAGCAAGCATAAGTTGGTTTTCTAAATTTGAGACCCTGTTCTGTTTTGTAATCCAGTTCCTGTGTAGCCAAGTTTACATCCCGTGTATTAGTGATATCTTATGATGTTTCTTTTTCTGTGTGACTTATTTCAGTTAGAATCATCATACCTGAATCCACTCATTATGCTGCTACGGGCCTGATGACATAGATTTCATTGCTGAGTGATATTGCATTGTACGTAAGTACCCAACTTCTTTATCCATTTTTCACTTTCTGTGCTATTGAACTTGTACCGTAAACGAGGTTCTTTTAAACAGAGCCGTCCCAATCTTTGGGGTGGCTGTGTCTTTTTGATTTTAATTTCCCTAAGCTATAGGACCATAAGTGGAAGTGCCCTAGGCTCTGTTGCTTTGTTTTTTAGATGTTTCAGGAAACACCATACACCTCTCCCGAGTGGCTCTTGGCAATTGACATCCCGCCCATCAGCATAACAAGGCTCCCAGTTCTCCATGGCCTGTCCTGCCTTTCTGGATTTTACACTTTTTTCAGATGGCCCTTTTGACCGGGGGGAAGTGAGACTTCATTGTAGTGCAGATTTCCTTTGCAAGCTTGCTTGGTTGGCCAAAAAGGGCGTATGCGTTTTTTCCTGAATATATTCAGGAAAAAACGCATACGCCCTTTTTGGCCAAGTGCATCATTGTGGACGTTCTGCCTCTTTTCCTATGCTTTAAATGCAATTCCAGTCTACCTCCTGAAATCGGTTTCCTGCAATTCTGCCCCGCTTTCAAGTCCTCTTGGCAGCCTTACTTCAGTATATTTTTGGACGATAGCTGTCATTTATAACTCTGCAGGTTTGTGAATTACAGTGCCCCTGAGCTCCTTTCTTCAACTCGCTTTCTTGTGAGCTGGCCGCAACACCGCAGGATTGCTTCAGGCCCTAATCTGGTTCCGGCACGGCACGCTGAGCCTTTGGTTAATTCCTCTTCCTGGTGGGAAATGAGAGTTAAATTTGCCCGTCCAGACACCTCCAGCTAGTCTCTCATTGGTTCTCCCTATTCCTGTTCATCTTCCGCAGAAATTGCAAACTGGGCCAAACAGGAGGTTAAAGGCACTGACTCTCCAAGTCGGGAGAGTGTTAGTAAAGCGTCTGGAATGTTGCACCCGAGTACCAGGGGACGAGAACTGAGACATATTGGAACATGTCTCCCGATCACACGGTTGATCATACTCTGGGTTCCACGTGCATGTTTTAGCTGAAGGAAGAATCCCTTAAACCTGGAGAGTTGAGACCCGTGGAATGGGTACCATGCAATATGACTTCAAAGGGTCTTCATTTGCTCACCGAACCTCTCCAATCCTATCACTGCTGCGTTTATGCCCCTGTACACACGCTTGATTTTCTTTCAGAGACATAGCAATCCATAGGTTTTAAGATACTTACTAGTCAGGTACATTCTTAGGCGTTTAATATGGGGTGTTGAGTCCATTTCATTGAGCAAGGAGTAGTTCTTGTCTATTCTATATTTGGCTTAAGGAACTTTATCTGTGCTCATTTCAATCTCTGGTTTTATGCAGCACCCCAACTCACCTTTCCCCTTAAGCAAGCATAAGTTGGTTTTCTAAATTTGAGACCCTGTTCTGTTTTGTAATCCAGTTCCTGTGTAGCCAAGTTTACATCCCGTGTATTAGTGATATCTTATGATGTTTCTTTTTCTGTGTGACTTATTTCAGTTAGAATCATCATACCTGAATCCACTCATTATGCTGCTATGGGCCTGATGACATAGATATCATTGCTGAGTGATATGGCATTGTACGTAAGTACCACAACTTCTTTATCCATTTTTCACTTTCTGTGATATTGAACTTGTACCGTAAATGAGGTTCTTGTAAACAGAGCCGTCCCAAACTTTGGGGTGGCTGTGTCTTTTTGATTTTAATTTCCCTAAGCTATAGGACCATAAGTGGAAGTGCCCTAGGCTCTGTTGCTTTGTTTTTTAGATGTTTCAGGAAACACCATACACCTCTCCCGAGTGGCTCTTGGCAATTGACATCCCGCCCATCAGCATAACAAGGCTCCCAGTTCTCCATGGCCTGTCCTGCCTTTCTGGATTTTACACTTTTTTCAGATGGCCCTTTTGACCGGGGGGAAGTGAGACTTCATTGTAGTGCAGATTTCCTTTGCAAGCTTGCTTGGTTGGCCAAAAAGGGCGTATGCGTTTTTTCCTGAATATATTCAGGAAAAAACGCATACGCCCTTTTTGGCCAAGTGCATCATTGTGGACGTTCTGCCTCTTTTCCTATGCTTTAAATGCAATTCCAGTCTACCTCCTGAAATCGGTTTCCTGCAATTCTGCCCCGCTTTCAAGTCCTCTTGGCAGCCTTACTTCAGTATATTTTTGGACGATAGCTGTCATTTATAACTCTGCAAGTTTGTGAATTACAGTGCCCCTGAGCTCCTTTCTTCAACTCGCTTTCTTGTGAGCTGGCCGCAACACCGCAGGATTGCTTCAGGCCCTAATCTGGTTCCGGCACGGCACGCTGAGCCTTTGGTTAATTCCTCTTCCTGGTGGGAAATGAGAGTTAAATTTGCCCGTCCAGACACCTCCAGCTAGTCTCTCATTGGTTCTCCCTATTCCTGTTCATCTTCCGCAGAAATTGCAAACTGGGCCAAACAGGAGGTTAAAGGCACTGACTCTCCAAGTCGGGAGAGTGTTAGTAAAGCGTCTGGAATGTTGCACCCGAGTACCAGGGGACGAGAACTGAGACATATTGGAACACGTCTCCCGATCACACGGTTGATCATACTCTGGGTTCCACGTGCATGTTTTAGCTGAAGGAAGAATCCCTTAAACCTGGAGAGTTGAGACCCGTGGAATGGGTACCATGCAATATGACTTCAAAGGGTCTTCATTTGCTCACCGAACCTCTCCAATCCTATCACTGCTGCGTTTATGCCCCTGTACACACGCTTCATTTTCTTTCAGAGACATAGCAATCCATAGGTTTTAAGATACTTACTAGTCAGGTACATTCTTAGGCGTTTAATATGGGGTGTTGAGTCCATTTCGTTGAGCAAGGAGTAGTTCTTGTCTATTCCATATTTGGCTTAAGGAACTTTATCTGTGCTCATTTCAATCTCTGGCTTTATGCAGCACCCCAACTCACCTTTACCCTTAAGCAAGCATAAGTTGGTTTTCTAAATTTGAGACCCTGTTCTGTTTTGTAATCCAGTTCCTGTGTAGCCAAGTTTACATCCCGTGTATTAGTGATATCTTATGATGTTTCTTTTTCTGTGTGACTTATTTCAGTTAGAATCATCATACCTGAATCCACTCATTATGCTGCTACGGGCCTGATGACATAGATTTCATTGCTGAGTGATATTGCATTGTACGTAAGTACCCAACTTCTTTATCCATTTTTCACTTTCTGTGCTATTGAACTTGTACCGTAAACGAGGTTCTTTTAAACAGAGCCGTCCCAATCTTTGGGGTGGCTGTGTCTTTTTGATTTTAATTTCCCTAAGCTATAGGACCATAAGTGGAAGTGCCCTAGGCTCTGTTGCTTTGTTTTTTAGATGTTTCAGGAAACACCATACACCTCTCCCGAGTGGCTCTTGGCAATTGACATCCCGCCCATCAGCATAACAAGGCTCCCAGTTCTCCATGGCCTGTCCTGCCTTTCTGGATTTTACACTTTTTTCAGATGGCCCTTTTGACCGGGGGGAAGTGAGACTTCATTGTAGTGCAGATTTCCTTTGCAAGCTTGCTTGGTTGGCCAAAAAGGGCGTATGCGTTTTTTCCTGAATATATTCAGGAAAAAATGCATACGCCCTTTTTGGCCAAGTGCATCATTGTGGACGTTCTGCCTCTTTTCCTATGCTTTAAATGCAATTCAAGTCTACCTCCTGAAATCGGTTTCCTGCAATTCTGCCCCGCTTTCAAGTCCTCTTGGCAGCCTTACTTCAGTATATTTTTGGACGATAGCTGTCATTTATAACTCTGCAGGTTTGTGAATTACAGTGCCCCTGAGCTCCTTTCTTCAACGCGCTTTCTTGTGAGCTGGCCGCAACACCGCATGATTGCTTCAGGCCCTAATCTGGTTCCGGCACGGCACGCTGAGCCTTTGGTTAATTCCTCTTCCTGGTGGGAAATGAGAGTTAAATTTGCCCGTCCAGACCCCTCCAGTTTGTCTCTCATTGCTTCTCCCTATTCCTGTTCATCTACGGAAGAAATTGCAAACTGGGCCAAACAGGAGGTTAAAGGCACTGACTCTCCAAGTCGGGAGAGTGTTAGTAAAGCGTCTGGAATGTTACACCCGAGTACCAGGGGACGAGAACTGAGACATATTGGAACACATATCCCGATCACATGGTTGATCATACTCTGGGTTCCACATGCATGTTTTAGCTGAAGGAAGAATCCCTTAAACCTGGAGAGTTGAGACCCGTGGAATGGGTACCATGCAATATGACTTCAAAGGGTCTTCATTTGCTCACCGAACCTCTCCAATCCTATCACTGCTGCGTTTATGCCCCTGTACACACGCTTCATTTTCTTTCAGAGACATAGCAGTGCATAGGTTTTAAGATACTTACTAGTCAGGTACATTCTTAGGCGTTTAATATGGGGTGTTGAGTCCATTTCGTTGAGCAAGGAGTAGTTCTTGTCTATTCCATATTTGGCTTAAGGAACTTTATCTGTGCTCATTTCAATCTCTGGTTTGATGCAGCACCCCAACTCACCTTTCCCCTTAAGCAAGCATAAGTTGGTTTTCTAAATTTGAGACCCTGTTCTGTTTTGTAATCCAGTTCCTGTGTAGCCAAGTTTACATCCCGTGTATTAGTGATATCTTATGATGTTTCTTTTTCTGTTTGACTTATTTCAGTTAGAATCATCATACCTGAATCCACTCATTATGCTGCTACGGGCCTGATGACATAGATTTCATTGCTGAGTGATATTGCATTGTACGTAAGTACCACAACTTCTTTATCCATTTTTCACTTTCTGCGCTATTGAACTTGTACCGTAAACGAGGTTCTTGTAAACAGAGCCGTCCCAATCTTTGGGGTGGCTGTGTCTTTTTTATTTTAATTTCCCTAAGCTATAGGACCATAAGTGGAAGTGCCCTAGGCTCTGTTGCTTTGTTTTTTAGATGTTTCAGGAAACACCATACACCTCTCCCGAGTGGCTCTTGGCAATTTACATCCCACCCATCAGCAAAACAAGGCTCCCAGTTCTCCATGGCCTGTCCTGCCTTTCTGGATTTTACACTTTTTTCAGATGGCCCTTTTGACCAGGGGGAAGTGAGACTTCATTGTAGTGCAGATTTCCTTTGCAAGCTTGCTTGGTTGGCCAAAAAGGGCGTATGCGTTTTTTCCTGAATATATTCAGGAAAAAACGCATACGCCCTTTTTGTCCAAGTGCATCATTGTGGACGTTCTGCCTCTTTTCCTATGCTTTAAATGCAATTCCAGTCTACCTCCTGAAATCGGTTTCCTGCAATTCTGCCCCGCTTTCAAGTCCTCTTGGCAGCCTTACTTCAGTATATTTTTGGATGATAGCTGTCATTTATAACTCTGCAGGTTTGTGAATTACAGTGCCCCTGAGCTCCTTTCTTCAACTCGCTTTCTTGTGAGCTGGCCGCAACACCGCAGGATTGCTTCAGGCCCTAATCTGGTTCCGGCACGGCACGCTGAGCCTTTGGTTAATTCCTCTTCCTGGTGGGAAATGAGAGTTAAATTTGCCCGTCCAGACACCTCCAGCTAGTCTCTCATTGGTTCTCCCTATTCCTGTTCATCTTCCGCAGAAATTGCAAACTGGGCCAAACAGGAGGTTAAAGGCACTGACTCTCCAAGTCGGGAGAGTGTTAGTAAAGCGTCTGGAATGTTGCACCCGAGTACCAGGGGACGAGAACTGAGACATATTGGAACACGTCTCCCGATCACACGGTTGATCATACGCTGGGTTCCACGTGCATGTTTTAGCTGAAGGAAGAATCCCTTAAACCTGGAGAGTTGAGACCCGTGGAATGGGTACCATGCAATATGACTTCAAAGGGTCTTCATTTGCTCACCGAACCTCTCCAATCCTATCACTGCTGCGTTTATGCCCCTGTACACACGCTTCATTTTCTTTCAGAGACATAGCAATCCATAGGTTTTAAGATACTTACTAGTCAGGTACATTCTTAGGCGTTTAATATGGGGTGTTGAGTCCATTTCGTTGAGCAAGGAGTAGTTCTTGTCTATTCCATATTTGGCTTAAGGAACTTTATCTGTGCTCATTTCAATCTCTGGTTTTATGCAGCACCCCAACTCACCTTTCCCCTTAAGCAAGCATAAGTTTGTTTTCTAAATTTGAGACCCTGTTCTGTTTTGTAATCCAGTTCCTGTGTAGCCAAGTTTACATTCCGTGTATTAGTGATATCTTATGATGTTTCTTTTTCTGTGTCACTTATTTCAGTAGGAATCATCATACCTGAACCCACTCATTATGCTTCTACGGGCCTGATAACATAGATTTCATTGCTGAGTGATATTGCATTGTACGTAAGTACCACAAATTCTTTATTCATTTTTCAATTTCTGCGATATTGAACTTGTACCATAAACGGGGTTCTTGTAAACAGAGCCGTCCCAAATTTTGGGGTGGCTGTGTCTTTTTGATTTTAATTTCCCTAAGCTATAGGACCATAAGTGGAAGTGCCCTAGGCTCTGTGGCTTTGTTTTTTAGATGTTTCAGGAAACACCATACACTTCTCCCAAATGGCTGTTGGCAATTTACATCCCGCCCATCAGCATAACAAGGCTCCCAGTTCTCCATGGCCTGTCCTGCCTTTCTGGATTTTACACTTTTTTCAGATGGCCCTTTTGACCGGGGGGAAGTGAGACTTCATTGTAGTGCAGATTTCCTTTGCAAGCTTGCTTGGTTGGCCGAAAAGGGCGTATGAGTTTTTTCCTGAATATATTCAGGAAAAAACGCATACGCCCTTTTTGGACAAGTGCATCATTGTGGACGTTCTGCCTCTTTTCCTATGCTTTAAATGCAATTCCAGTCTACCTCCTGAAATCGGTTTCCTGCAATTCTGACCCTCTTTCAAGTCCTCTTGGCAGCCTTACTTCAGTATATTTTTGGACGATAGCTGTCATTTATAACTCTGCAGGTTTGTGAATTACAGTGCCCCTGAGCTCCTTTCTTCAACTCGCTTTCTTGTGAGCTGGCCGCAACACCGCAGGATTGCTTCAGGCCCTCATCTGTTTCTGGCACGGCATGCTGACCCTTTGGTTAATTCCTCTTCCTGGTGGGAAATGAGAGTTAAATTTGCCCGTTCAGACACCTCCAGCTAGTCTCTCATTGGTTCTCCCTATTCCTGTTCATCTTACGCAGAAATTGCAAACTGGGCCAAACAGGAGGTTAAAGGCAATGACTCTCCAAGTCGGGAGAGTGTTAGTAAAGCGTCTGGAATGTTGCACCCGAGTACCAGGGGATGAGAGCTCAGACATATTGGAACACGTCTCCCGATCAAATGGTTGATCTTACTCTGGGTTCCACATGCATGTTTTAGCTGAAGGAAGAATCCCTTAAACCTGGAGAGTTGAGACCCGTGGAATGGGTACCATGCAATATGACTTCAAAGGGTCTTCATTTGCTCACCGAACCTCTCCAATCCTATCACTGCTGCGTTTATGCCCCTGTACACATGCTTCATTTTCTTTCAGAGACATAGCAATCCATAGGTTTTAAGATACTTACTAGTCAGGTACATTCTTAGGCGTTTAATATGGGGTGTTGAGTCCATTTCGTTGAGCAAGGAGTAGTTCTTGTCTATTCCATATTTGGCTTAAGGAACTTTATCTGTGCTCATTTCAATCTCTGGCTTTATGCAGCACCCCAACTCACCTTTACCCTTAAGCAAGCATAAGTTGGTTTTCTAAATTTGAGACCCTGTTCTGTTTTGTAATCCAGTTCCTGTGTAGCCAAGTTTACATCCCGTGTATTAGTGATATCTTATGATGTTTCTTTTTCTGTGTGACTTATTTCAGTTAGAATCATCATACCTGAATCCACTCATTATGCTGCTACGGGCCTGATGACATAGATTTCATTGCTGAGTGATATTGCATTGTACGTAAGTACCACAACTTCTTTATCCATTTTTCACTTTCTGTGCTATTGAACTTGTACCGTAAACGAGGTTCTTGTAAACAGAGCCGTCCCAATCTTTGGGGTGGCTGTGTCTTTTTGATTTTAATTTCCCTAAGCTATAGGACCATAAGTGGAAGTGCCCTAGGCTCTGTTGCTTTGTTTTTTAGATGTTTCAGGAAACACCATACACCTCTCCCGAGTGGCTCTTGGCAATTGACATCCCGCCCATCAGCATAACAAGGCTCCCAGTTCTCCATGGCCTGTCCTGCCTTTCTGGATTTTACACTTTTTTCAGATGGCCCTTTTGACCGGGGGGAAGTGAGACTTCATTGTTGGCCAAAAAGCGCGTATGCGTTTTTTCCTGAATATATTCAGGAAAAAACGCATACGCCCTTTTTGGCCAAGTGCATCATTGTGGACGTTCTGCCTCTTTTCCTATGCTTTAAATGCAATTCCAGTCTACCTCCTGAAATCGGTTTCCTGCAATTCTGCCCCGCTTTCAAGTCCTCTTGGCAGCCTTACTTCAGTATATTTTTGGACGATAGCTGTCATTTATAACTCTGCAGGTTTGTGAATTACAGTGCCCCTGAGCTCCTTTCTTCAACTCGCTTTCTTGTGAGCTGGCCGCAACACCGCAGGATTGCTTCAGGCCCTAATCTGGTTCCGGCACGGCACGCTGAGCCTTTGGTTAATTCCTCTTCCTGGTGGGAAATGAGAGTTAAATTTGCCCGTCCAGACACCTCCAGCTAGTCTCTCATTGGTTCTCCCTATTCCTGTTCATCTTCCGCAGAAATTGCAAACTGGGCCAAACAGGAGGTTAAAGGCACTGACTCTCCAAGTCGGGAGAGTGTTAGTAAAGCGTGTGGAATGTTGCACCCGAGTACCAGGGGACGAGAACTGAGACATATTGGAACACGTCTCCCGATCACACGGTTGATCATACTCTGGGTTCCACGTGCATGTTTTAGCTGAAGGAAGAATCCCTTAAACCTGGAGAGTTGAGACCCGTGGAATGGGTACCATGCAATATGACTTCAAAGGGTCTTCATTTGCTCACCGAACCTCTCCAATCCTATCACTGCTGCGTTTATGCCCCTGTACACATGCTTGATTTTCTTTCAGAGACATAGCAGTGCATAGGTTTTAAGATACTTACTAGTCAGGTACATTCTTAGGCATTTAATATGGGGTGTTGAGTCCATTTCGTTGAGCAAGGAGTAGTTCTTGTCTATTCTATATTTGGCTTAAGGAACTTTATCTGTGCTCATTTCAATCTCTGGTTTTATGCAGCACCCCAACTCACCTTTCCCCTTAAGCAAGCATAAGTTGGTTTTCTAAATTTGAGACCCTGTTCTGTTTTGTAATCCAGTTCCTGTGTAGCCAAGTTTACATTCCGTGTATTAGTGATATCTTATGATGTTTCTTTTTCTGTGTGACTTATTTCAGTTAGAATCATCATACCTGAATCCACTCATTATGCTGCTACGGGCCTGATGACATAGATTTCATTGCTGAGTGATATTGCATTGTACGTAAGTACCACAACTTCTTTATCCATTTTTCACTTTCTGCGATATTGAACTTGTACCGTAAATGAGGTTCTTGTAAACAGAGCCGTCCCAAACTTTGGGGTGGCTGTGTCTTTTTGATTTTAATTTCCCTAAGCTATAGGACCATAAGTGGAAGTGCCCTAGGCTCTGTTGCTTTGTTTTTTAGATGTTTCAGGAAACACCATACACCTCTCCCGAGTGGCTGTTGGCAATTGACATCCCGCCCATCAGCATAACAAGGCTCCCAGTTCTCCATGGCCTGTCCTGCCTTTCTGGATTTTACACTTTTTTCAGATGGCCCTTTTGACCGGGGGGAAGTGAGACTTCATTGTAGTGCAGATTTCCTTTGCAAGCTTGCTTGGTTGGCCAAAAAGGGCGTATGCGTTTTTTCCTGAATATATTCAGGAAAAAATGCATACGCCCTTTTTGGCCAAGCGCATCATTGTGGACGTTCTGCCTCTTTTCCTATGCTTTAAATGCAATTCCAGTCTACCTCCTGAAATCGGTTTCCTGCAATTCTGCCCCGCTTTCAAGTCCTCTTGGCAGCCTTACTTCAGTATATTTTTGGACGATAGCTGTCATTTATAACTCTGCAGGTTTGTGAATTACAGTGCCCCTGAGCTCCTTTCTTCAACTCGCTTTCTTGTGAGCTGGCCGCAACACCGCAGGATTGCTTCAGGCCCTATTCTGGTTCCGGCACGGCACGCTGAGCTTTTGGTTAATTCCTCTTCCTGGTGGGAAATGAGAGTTAAATTTGCCCGTCCAGACACCTCCAGCTAGTCTCTCATTGGTTCTCCCTATTCCTGTTCATCTTCCTCAGAAATTGCAAATAGGCCAAACAGGAGGATAAAGGCACTGACTCTCCAAGTCGGGAGAGTGTTAGTAAAGCGTGTGGAATGTTGCACCCGAGTACCAGGGAACAGAACTGAGACATATTGGAACACGTCTCCCGATCACACGGTTGATCATACTCCGGGTTCCACGTGCATGTTTTACCTGAAGGCAGAATCCCTTCAACCTGGAGAGTTGAGACCCGTGGAATGGGTACCATGCAATATGACTTCAAAGGGTCTTCATTTGCTCACCGAACCTCTCCAATCCTATCACTGCTGCGTTTATGCCCCTGTACACATGCTTGATTTTCTTTCAGAGACATAGCAGTGCATAGGTTTTAAGATACTTACTAGTCAGGTACATTCTTAGGCATTTAATATGGGGTGTTGAGTCCATTTCGTTGAGCAAGGAGTAGTTCTTGTCTATTCTATATTTGGCTTAAGGAACTTTATCTGTGCTCATTTCAATCTCTGGTTTTATGCAGCACCCCAACTCACCTTTCCCCTTAAGCAAGCATAAGTTGGTTTTCTAAATTTGAGACCCTGTTCTGTTTTGTAATCCAGTTCCTGTGTAGCCAAGTTTACATTCCGTGTATTAGTGATATCTTATGATGTTTCTTTTTCTGTGTGACTTATTTCAGTTAGAATCATCATACCTGAATCCACTCATTATGCTGCTACGGGCCTGATGACATAGATTTCATTGCTGAGTGATATTGCATTGTACGTAATTACCACAACTTCTTTATCCATTTTTCACTTTCTGCGATATTGAACTTGTACCGTAAACGAGGTTCTTGTAAACAGAGCCGTCCCAACCTTTGGGGTGGCTGTGTCTTTTTGATTTTAATTTCCCTAAGCTATAGGACCATAAGTGGAAGTGCCCTAGGCTCTGTTGCTTTGTTTTTTAGATGTTTCAGGAAACACCATACACCTCTCCCGAGTGGCTGTTGGCAATTTACATCCCGCCCATCAGCATAACAAGGCTCCCAGTTCTCCATGGCCTGTCCTACCTTTCTGGATTTTACACTTTTTTCAGATGGCCCTTTTGACCGGGGGGAAGTGAGACTTCATTGTAGTGCAGATTTCCTTTGCAAGCTTGCTTGGTTGGCCAAAAAAGGCGTATGCGTTTTTTCCTGAATATATTCAGGAAAAAACGCATACGCCCTTTTTGGCCAAGTGCATCATTGTGGACGTTCTGCCTCTTTTCCTATGCTTTAAATGCAATTCCAGTCTACCTCCTGAAATCGGTTTCCTGCAATTCTGCCCCGCTTTCAAGTCCTCTTGGCAGCCTTACTTCAGTATATTTTTGGACGATAGCTGTCATTTATAACTCTGCAGGTTTGTGAATTACAGTGCCCCTGAGCTCCTTTCTTCAACTCGCTTTCTTGTGAGCTGGCCGCAACACCGCAGGATTGCTTCAGGCCCTAATCTGGTTCCGGCACGGCACGCTGAGCCTTTGGTTAATTCCTCTTCCTGGTGGGAAATGAGAGTTAAATTTGCCCGTCCAGACACCTCCAGCTAGTCTCTCATTGGTTCTCCCTATTCCTGTTCATCTTCCGCAGAAATTGCAAACTGGGCCAAACAGGAGGTTAAAGGCACTGACTCTCCAAGTCGGGAGAGTGTTAGTAAAGCGTCTGGAATGTTGCACCCGAGTACCAGGGGACGAGAACTGAGACATATTGGAACACGTCTCCCGATCACACGGTTGATCATACTCTGGGTTCCACGTGCATGTTTTAGCTGAAGGAAGAATCCCTTAAACCTGGAGAGTTGAGACCCGTGGAATGGGTACCATGCAATATGACTTCAAAGGGTCTTCATTTGCTCACCGAACCTCTCCAATCCTATCACTGCTGCGTTTATGCCCCTGTACACATGCTTGATTTTCTTTCAGAGACATAGCAGTGCATAGGTTTTAAGATACTTACTAGTCAGGTACATTCTTAGGCATTTAATATGGGGTGTTGAGTCCATTTCGTTGAGCAAGGAGTAGTTCTTGTCTATTCTATATTTGGCTTAAGGAACTTTATCTGTGCTCATTTCAATCTCTGGTTTTATGCAGCACCCCAACTCACCTTTCCCCTTAAGCAAGCATAAGTTGGTTTTCTAAATTTGAGACCCTGTTCTGTTTTGTAATCCAGTTCCTGTGTAGCCAAGTTTACATTCCGTGTATTAGTGATATCTTATGATGTTTCTTTTTCTGTGTGACTTATTTCAGTTAGAATCATCATACCTGAATCCACTCATTATGCTGCTACGGGCCTGATGACATAGATTTCATTGCTGAGTGATATTGCATTGTACGTAAGTACCACAACTTCTTTATCCATTTTTCACTTTCTGCGATATTGAACTTGTACCGTAAACGAGGTTCTTGTAAACAGAGCCGTCCCAAACTTTGGGGTGGCTGTGTCATTTTGATTTTAATTTCCCTAAGCTATAGGACCATAAGTGGAAGTGCCCTAGGCTCTGTTGCTTTGTTTTTTAGATGTTTCAGGAAACACCATACACCTCTCCCGAGTGGCTGTTGGCAATTTACATCCCGCCCATCAGCATAACAAGGCTCCCAGTTCTCCATGGCCTGTCCTGCCTTTCTGGATTTTACACTTTTTTCAGATGGTCCTTTTGACCGGGGGGAAGTGAGACTTCATTGTAGTGCAGATTTCCTTTGCAAGCTTGCTTGGTTGGACAAAAAGGGCGTATGCGTTTTTTCCTGAATATATTCAGGAAAAAACGCATACGCCCTTTCTGGCCAAGTGCATCATTGTGGACGTTCTGCCTCTTTTCCTATGCTTTAAATGCAATTCCAGTCTACCTCCTGAAATCGGTTTCCTGCAATTCTGCCCCGCTTTCAAGTCCTCTTGGCAGCCTTACTTCAGTATATTTTTGGACGATAGCTGTCATTTATAACTCTGCAGGTTTGTGAATTACAGTGCCCCTGAGCTCCTTTCTTCAACTCGTTTTCTTGTGAGCTGGCCGCAACACCGCAGGATTGCTTCAGGCCCTAATCTGGTTCCGGCACGGCACGCTGAGCCTTTGGTTAATTCCTCTTCCTGGTGGGAAATGAGAGTTAAATTTGCCCGTCCAGACACCTCCAGCTAGTCTCTCATTGGTTCTCCTATTCCTGTTCATCTTCCGCAGAAATTGCAAACTGGGCCAAACAGGAGGTTAAAGGCACTGACTCTCCAAGTCGGGAGAGTGTTAGTAAAGCGTCTGGAATGTTGCACCCGAGTACCAGGGGACGAGAACTGAGACATATTGGAACACGTCTCCCGATCACACGGTTGATCATACTCTGGGTTCCACATGCATGTTTAAGCTGAAGGAAGAATCCCTTAAACCTGGAGAGTTGAGACCCGTGGAATGGGTACCATGCAATATGACTTCAAAGGGTCTTCATTTGCTCACCGAACCTCTCCAATCCTATCACTGCTGCGTTTATGCCCCTGTACACACGCTTGATTCTCTTTCAGAGACATAGCAATCCATAGGTTTTAAGATACTTACTAGTCAGGTACATTCTTAGGCGTTTAATATGGGGTGTTGAGTCCACTTTGTTGAGCAAGGAGTAGCTCTTGTCTATTCCATATTTGGCTTAAGGAACTTTATCTGTGCTCATTTCAATCTCTGGTTTTATGCAGCACCCCAACTCACCTTTCCCCTTAAGCAAGCATAAGTTGGTTTTCTAAATTTGAGACCCTGTTCTGTTTTGTAATCCAGTTCCTGTGTAGCCAAGTTTACATTCCGTGTATTAGTGATATCTTATGATGTTTCTTTTTCTGTGTGACTTATTTCAGTTAGAATCATCATACCTGAATCCACTCATTATGCTGCTACGGGCCTGATGACATAGATTTCATTGCTGAGTGATATTGAATTGTACGTAAGTACCACAACTTCTTTATCCATTTTTCACTTTCTGCGATATTGAACTTGTACCGTAAACGAGGTTCTTGTAAACAGAGCCGTCCCAAACTTTGGGGTGGCTGTGTCTTTTTGATTTTAATTTCCCTAAGCTATAGGACCATAAGTGGAAGTGCCCTAGGCTCTGTTGCTTTGTTTTTTAGATGTTTCAGGAAACACCATACACCTCTCCCAAGTGGCTCTTGGCAATTGACATCCCGCCCATCAGCATAACAAGGCTCCCAGTTCTCCATGGCCTGTCCTACCTTTCTGGATTTTACACTTTTTCAGATGGCCCTTTTGACCGGGGGGAAGTGAGACTTCATTGTAGTGCAGATTTCCTTTGCAAGCTTGCTTGGTTGGCCAAAAAGGGCGTATGCGTTTTTTCCTGAATATATTCAGGAAAAAACGCATATGCCCTTTTTGGCCAAGTGCATCATTGTGGACGTTCTGCCTCTTTTCCTATGCTTTAAATGCAATTCCAGTCTACCTCCTGAAATCGGTTTCCTGCAATTCTGCCCCACTTTCAAGTCCTCTTGGCAGCCTTACTTCAGTATATTTTTGGACGATAGCTGTCATTTATAACTCTGCAGGTTTGTGAATTACAGTGCCCCTGAGCTCCTTTCTTCAACTCGCTTTCTTGTGAGTTGGCCGCAACAGCGCAGGATTGCTTCAGGCCCTAATCTGGTTCCGGCAAGGCACGCTGAGCCTTTGGTTAATTCCTCTTCCTGGTGGGAAATGAGAGTTAAATTTGCCCGTCCAGACACCTCAGCTAGTCTCTCATTGGTTCTCCCTATTCCTGATCATCTTCCGGAGAATTTGCAAACTGGGCCAAACAGGAGGTTAAAGGCACTGACTCTCCAAGTCGGGAGAGTGTTAGTAAAGCGTGTGGAATGTTGCACCCGAGTACCAGGGGACGAGAACTGAGACATATTGGAACACGTCTCCCGATCACACGGTTGATCATACTCTGGGTTCCACGTGCATGTTTTAGCTGAAGGCAGAATCCCTTAAACCTGGAGAGTTGAGACCCGTGGAATGGGTACCATGCAATATGACTTCAAAGGGTTTTCATTTGATCACCGAACCTCTCCAATCCTATCACTGCTGCGTTTATGCCCCTGTACACACGCTTGATTTTCTTTCAGAGACATAGCAATCCATAGGTTTTAAGATAGTTACTAGTCAGGTACATTCTTAGGCGTTTAATATGGGGTGTTGAGTCCATTTCGTTGAGCAAGGAGTAGTTCTTGTCTATTCCATGTTTGGCTTAAGGAACTTTATCTGTGCTCATTTCAATCTCTGGTTTATGCAGCACCCCAACTCACCTTCCCCCTTAAGCAAGCATAAGTTGGTTTTCTACATTTGAGACCCTGTTGTGTTTTGTAATCCAGTTCCTGTGTAGCCAAGTTTACATTCCGTGTATTAGTGATATCTTATGATGTTTCTTTTTCTGTGTGACTTATTTCACTTAGAATCATCATACCTGAATCCACTCATTATGCTTCTACGGGCCTGATAACATAGATTTTATTGCTGAGTGATATTGCATTGTACGTAAGTACCACAACTTCTTTATTCATTTTTCAATTTCTGCGATATTGAACTTGTACCATAAACGGGGTTCTTGTAAACAGAGCCATCCCAAATTTTGGGGTGGCTGTGTCTTTTTGATTTTAATTTCCCTAAGCTATAGGACCATAAGTGGAAGTGCCCTAGGCTCTGTGGCTTTGTTTTTTAGATGTTTCAGGAAACACCATACACTTCTCCCAAGTGGCTGTTGGCAATTTACATCCCGCCCATCAGCATAACAAGGTTCCCAGTTCTCCATGGCCTGTCCTGCCTTTCTGGATTTTACACTTTTTTCAGATGGCCCTTTTGACCGGGGGGAAGTGAGACTTCATTGTAGTGCAGATTTCCTTTGCAAGCTTGCTTGGTTGGCCGAAAAGGGCGTATGCGTTTTTTCCTGAATATATTCAGGAAAAAACGCATACGCCCTTTTTGGACAAGTGCATCATTGTGGACGTTCTGCCTCTTTTCCTATGCTTTAAATGCAATTCCAGTCTACCTCCTGAAATCGGTTTCCTGCAATTCTGACCCTCTTTCAAGTCCTCTTGGCAGCCTTACTTCAGTATATTTTTGGACGATAGCTGTCATTTATAACTCTGCAGGTTTGTGAATTACAGTGCCCCTTAGCTCCTTTCTTCAACTCGCTTTCTTGTGAGCTGGCCGCAACACCGCAGGATTGCTTCAGGCCCTCATCTGTTTCTGGCACGGCATGCTGACCCTTTGGTTAATTCCTCTTCCTGGTGGGAAATGAGAGTTAAATTTGCCCGTTCAGACACCTCCAGCTAGTCTCTCATTGGTTCTCCCTATTCCTGTTCATCTTACGCAGAAATTGCAAACTGGGCCAAACAGGAGGTTAAAGGCAATGACTCTCCAAGTCGGGAGAGTGTTAGTAAAGCGTCTGGAATGTTGCACCCGAGTACCAGGGGATGAGAGCTCAGACATATTGGAACACGTCTCCCGATCAAATGGTTGATCATACTCTGGGTTCCACATGCATGTTTTAGCTGAAGGAAGAATCCCTTAAACCTGGAGAGTTGAGACCCGTGGAATGGGTACCATGCAATATGACTTCAAAGGGTCTTCATTTGCTCACCGAACCTCTCCAATCCTATCACTGCTGCGTTTATGCCCCTGTACACACGCTTGATTCTCTTTCAGAGACATAGCAATCCATAGGTTTTAAGATACTTACTAGTCAGGTACATTCTTAGGCATTTAATATGGGGTGTTGAGTCCATTTCATTGAGCAAGGAGTAGCTCTTGTCTATTCCATATTTGGCTTAAGGAACTTTATCTGTGCTCATTTCAATCTCTGGTTTTATGCAGCACCCTAACTCACCTTTCCCCTTAAGCAAGCATAAGTTGGTTTTCTAAATTTGAGACCCTGTTCTGTTTTGTAATCCAGTTCCTGTGTAGCCAAGTTTACATTCCGTGTATTAGTGATATCTTATGATGTTTCTTTTTCTGTGTGACTTATTTCAGTTAGAGTCATCATACCTGAATCCACTCATTATGCTGCTACAGGCCTGATGACATAGATTTCATTGCTGAGTGATATTGCATTGTACGTAAGTAGCACAACTTCTTTATCCATTTTTCACTTTCTGCGATATTGAACTTGTACCGTAAACGAGGTTCTTGTAAACAGAGCCGTTCCAAACTTTGGGGTGGCTGTGTCTTTTTGATTTTAATTTCCCTAAGCTATAGGACCATATGTGGAAGTGCCCTAGGCTCTGTTGCTTTGTTTTTTAGATGTTTCAAGAAACACCATACACTTCTCCCAAGTGGCTGTTGGCAATTTACATCCCGCCCATCAGCATAACAGGGCTCCCAGTTCTCCATGGCCTGTCCTGCCTTTCTGGATTTTATACTTTTTTCAGATGGCCCTTTTGACCGGGGGGAAGTGAGACTTCATTGTAGTGCAGATTTCCTTTGCAAGCTTGCTTGGTTGGCCCAAAAGGGCGTATGTGTTTTTTGCTGAATAGATTCAGGAAAAAACGCATATGCCCTTTTTGACCAAGTGCATCATTGTTGATGTTCTGCCTCTTTTCCTGTGCTTTAAATGCAATTCCAGTCTACCTCCTGAAATCGGTTTTCTGCAATTCTGCCTTGCTTTCAATACCTCTTCATAGCCTTACCTCAATATACTTTTTGAAAATAGTTGGCCTTTATAACTCTGCAGATTTTGAATTGCAGTGGCCCTTAGCTCCATTTTACAGCTCTTATTTTTGTGATCTTGCCTCATAACCACAGAATTCCTTCAGGCCCTATTGTTCTTCTGGGGCACCTTGCTGTGCCTTTGGTTTATTTTTCTCACTGATATGAAATTAGAGTGACATGTGCCCATTGAAACTGCTACAGCTAGTTTCTTACTGGTTCCCCCTATTCCCATTCATCCTCCGCACTAACTGCAGACTGTGCGATACCAGAACTTAAAGGCATTGACTCTCCATGTGGGGATATTTTTAGTAAAGCGGCTGGAATGTCGATCCGGAGCCCCAGGAGAGGAAAAATGAGGTGCGTTTTAGAAACCTTTCCCGATCATATGGTATACCAGTCGCTGGGTTTCCCAAGCATGGTTTAGCTGTAGGAAGATTCCCTTCAACCTGGAGTGTTGGGACCCTTGGAATGAGTAGCATGAAGTATTGCATTAAACTTTTGGCAGTTGCTCACCAAAGCTCACCAATCCTCTCAGCCCCAAGTGTCCAGCCTTATGTCTTATCCAGCTGTGGGTTTATATGTGGTCAATCCAGGTTGCATCACAGCCCCTGAGCGAATTTTGTAAGAATTTTTCTCTCTTTCATTGTTTCTGCGTTTTGTTTTTAAAATTTATTTCTATAATGGGGTTTAGCTCATTTTCACTGCTGTGTTTGTGCCGCTCTGCACACACTTGATTCCCTTATGGAGATATATCAATACATGGGTTTTAAGATTCTTATTACTCAGATATATTTCTCTGCGGTGTATAGGGTGTGTTGAGGCCAGTTCATTGAGCAAGGTGTAGATCTTGTCTAATATCTATTTGGTTTATTGAACGGTATCTGTGCTAATTTCAAACTCTGGTTTTATGCATCACCCCACCTCTCCTTTCCCCTTAAGCTGAAATAAGTGTGTTTTCTAAATGTGAGACACTGTTCTGTTCTGTAATTCATTTCTTGTGCAGCCATATTTACCCTCCCTCTATAAGTGATATCTTATGATATGTTTCTTTTTCTGTTTGACTTATTTCAAGTAGTATTATCGGACCTAAATCCACTCTTTATCCTTCTACTAGCCTTATTACATTGATTTCATGGTGAAGAGATATTCCATTGTACATAAGTACCACATCTTCTTTATCCATTGTTCTCTTTCCTGGGATATTTAAGGTGTACTGAAGTTGAGGTTCTTGTAAACAGAGTAGCCCTAAACTGTGGTGTGCTTGTGTCTTGTTGATTTTTAGACTTCCCTAGATATACTCCCATGATTGGAAGTGTCCTATGCTCTGTAGCTCTGTTTTTTAGATGATTTAGGAACCACCATACACTTCTCCAGAGTGGCTCTCGGCAGTTCACACACTGCCCATCAGCGTATAAAGGCTCCCTGTTCTCCATGGCCTGTCCTGCATTTCTGGTTTTTACAATTGTTTAGGATGGCCCTTTTGACCGGTGGGAAATGAGACTTCTTTGTTGTGCACATTTGCATTGCTTGCTTGCTTCGTTGCCCATAAAGTGTGTATGCGTTTTTTCCTGGATATAATCAGGAAAAAACGCATACGCCCTTTTGGGCCAACTGCATCATTGTCGAAATTCTGCCGCTTTTCATGTGCTTTAAAGACGAGTCCAATCTATCTCTTGAAATCTGTTTCTTGCAATTCTGTCTTGCATTCAGATCCTCTTCTTTGCCTTACCTCAACATATTTTTGGACGTTAGTTTTCATTTATAACTCTGCAGGTTTGTGAATTGCAGTGACCCTGAGCTCCATTTTTTAAGTTGCTCTTTTGTGAGCTGGCCTCAAACCCGCAGGATTGCTTCAGGCCCTATTTTGGCTCGGGCGAGGCGGGCTGAGCCTTTTTGCAATTCTTATTCTTAATGGGAAATTAGAGTGATATGTGCCCGTCCAAACCCCTACAACTATTCTCTCATTGGTTCCCCCTCTTCCCGTTCATCCTCCTCACAATTTGCAAAATGTTTGAAACAGAAGTTGAAATGTGCTGATTCTCCAAGTGGGGAGATTCTAAGTAACGTGGCTGGAATGGTGAACAGGAGCACCAGGAGAGGATAAATGAGCTGCATTTTAGACACATCTCCCGATCACATGGTGTACAGTCCTCTGGGTTTTCCATGCATGTTTTAGCTGTAGGAAGATTCCTTGAACCTGCAGATTTGGGACCCATTGAATGGGTACCAGGTAGTATTACTTTAAAGGGTGTGCATTTCCTCACCCAACCTCACATTTCTCTTAGTGCAAACAGTTTCCAGCCTTATGTCTCATCCTGCTGTGGGTCTAGATGTGTTCAATCCATGTTGCATCACCGGCCCTGAGGAAAAGTTGTAAGAGGTTTTCTCTGTCTCTCTGTCGTTTATTTTTTTCAATTTATTACTATATTGGTTACAGCTGATTTTCAAAGCTCTGTTTCTTGCTGCTGTACATCCACTTGATTCACGTACAGAGAGACATCAGTAAATTCTTTTTCAGATTCTTACCAGTCGTATATATTCTTTTCCGGTGACTTGAGTGTGCTGAGTGCAGTTCTTTTAGCTACCGTGTAGGCCTTGTTGATTATCAGTTTGGTATTTGGAATGGTATCTTTGCTAATTTCAACCTCCTGGATGATGCCTCACCCCTCCCCACCTTTCCCGTTTAGCAGCCTTATGCGTGTTTTCTACATATTTGACTATGTTTTTGTTTTGTAATTTATTTCATGTGTAGCCATTTTGGATTCCACCTTTAAGTGATATCTTATGATATGTGTCTTTTTCTTTTTGAATTATGTCACTTAGAATGATCATACGTAACTCCTCCGGAGTTGTTACAACTGGCCATATTTCATTGATTTCCAGGCTGAATAATATTCCACTCTACCTAAGTACCACATCTCTATCCATTTTTTCTCTCCAGAGACATTTAAGTTATATCCTAGTCGAGGATCTTTTAAACAGAGAGGGGGTAAACATTGGGGTGCCTGTGTCCTCTCGATTTTTGTTTTTCCCAAGATATACGCCCATGAGTGCAAGTGCCCTATGCTCTGTAGCTCATTTTTTAGATGCTTTAGTAAACACAATACACTTCTCCAGAATGGCCGTTGGCAATATACATTTCCACTATAAGTCTCACAGGGCTCCCTCTTCTCCTTGCCCTGTCCTGCATTTCTGTTGTTTACGCTTTATGAGGATGGCTCTTCTGACTGATGCGAAGTGATATCTCTTGTAGTATTGACTTCCAGTGCCCACCTGTTTGGTTGGCTAAAAAAGTGTATGCCCTTTTCTTGAATATATACAGAAAAAAACGCATACACCCTTTTTGGCCAACTGCAATGTTGGCAATGTTCAGCTCCTTTTCTTGTGCTTAATGGCGAGTCCTTTCTACCTCCTCAAATCCCTTTCCTGCCATTCTCCCTTGCTTACAAGTCCTTTTCTCTGACTTTCCTCAAGACATTTTTCAGTGATGGATATTTTCAACTCTGCAGTTTCGTGAATTTTACTGTCCCTGAGTTCCATTGTTCAACTTGTGTTTATGGGAACTGGCCACAAAGCAGCGGGATTTCCTCAAGCCCTATACTGTTTCCATGGGCAACCCTAGCCTTTGGTCAATTCGTCTTCCTGATTGGAAATTAGAGTGACATGTGCCTGTCTGAACACCTAGGACTTGTCTCTCATTGTTCCTCATCCTTCCGCTTCATCCTCTGGACAAATTCCAAACTGTACGCAACAGGATGTTGACAGTGCTGTCATCTCCAAGTGGGGAGACTGTTAGTAAAGACGCTGGATGGGTGAACCCGAGCACCAGGAGATGAGGAGATGAGATGCCTTTTCCAAACTCTTCCCGATCAGACGGTATACCATCCTCTGGGTGTGACAGACATGTTTTAGCAGTAGGAAGAGTCCCATTCATGTAAGGAGAACACCAGGGCTTTTTCAAAATCAGTGTCTCCCCGAAACCCAAACTGGGGAATTTTTTAAGCTACGGCTACACATATGTTCATTAAGGGCCTTGGGAAGTAGGCAGAGTCCAAACTTTAGATGATTGAAGTCTTCAGGGTCAGAAGCACTCACCACCAGCTTCCCTTAGGTTACACTTTAACTGTCATTGATAGATGATGTCAATAAAAATATCTATTCTTTTTCAGATTATTTCCCCTTATAGGTTATTGCAAAATGTTGAGTGTAGTTCCCTGTGCTATACAGTAGTTCCTTGTTTTTTTTTTTTTTTTTTTTTTTTTTAACATCTTTATTGGAGTATAATTGCTTTACAATGGTATGTTAGTTTCAGCTTCACAACAAAATGAATCAGTCATATATATACATATATTCCCATATCTCTTCCCGCTTGCGTCTCCCTCCCTCCCACCCTCCCCATCCCACCCCTCCAGGCGGTCACAAAGCACCGAGCTGATCTCCCTGTGCTATGCGGCTGCCTCCCACTAGCTATCTACCTTACGTTTGGTAGTGTATATATGTCCATGTCTCTTTATCGCTTTGTCACCGTTTACCCTTCCCCCTCCCCATAGCCTCAAGTCCATTCTCTAGTAAGTCTGTGTCTTTATTCCTGTTTCACCCCTAGGTTTTTCATGACATTTTTTTTTTTAAATTCCATATATATGTGTTAGCATACGGTATTTGTCTCTCTCTTTCTGACTTACTTCACTCTGTATGACAGACTCTAGGTCTATCCACCTCATTACAAATAGCTCAATTTCGTCTCTTTTTATGGCTGAGTAATATTCCATTGTATATATGTGCCACATCTTCTTTATCCATTCATCCGATGATGGACACTTAGGTTGTTTCCATCTCTGGGCTATTGTAAATAGAGCTGCAATGAACATTTTGGTACATGACTCTTTTTGAATTATGGTTTTCTCAGGGTATATGCCCAGTAGTGGGATTGCTGGGTCATATGGTAGTTCTATTTGTAGCTTTTTAAGGAACCTCCATACTGTTCTCCACAGTGGCTGTATCAATTTACATTCCCACCAACAGTGTAAGAGGGTTCCCTTTTCTCCACACCCTCTCCAGCATTTATTGTTTCTAGATTTTTTGATGATGGCCATTCTGACTGGTGTGAGATGATATCTCATTGTAGTTTTGATTTGCATTTCTCTCATGATTAGTGATGTTGAGCATTCTTTCATGTGTTTGTTGGCACTCTGTATATCTTCTTTGGAGAAATGTCTATTTAGGTCTTCTGCCCATTTTTGGATTGGGTTGTTTGTTTTTTTGTTATTAAGCTGCATGAGCTGCTTATAAATTTTGGAGATCAATCCTTTGTCAGTTGCTTCATTTGCAAATATTTTCTCCCATTCTGAGGGTTGTCTTTTGGTCTTCTTTATGGTTTCCTTTGCTGCGCAAAAGCTTTTAAGTTTCATTAGGTCCCATTTGTTTACTCTTCTTTTTATTTCCATTTCTCTAGGAGGTGGGTCAAAAAGGACCTTGCTGTGATTTATGTCATAGAGTGTTCTGCCTATGTTTTCCTCTAAGAGTTTGACAGTTTCTGGCCTTACATTTAGGTCTTTAATCCATTTTGAGCTTATTTTTGTGTACGGTGTTAGGGAGTGATCTAATTTCATACTTTTACATGTAGCTGTCCAGTTTTCCCAGCACCACTTATTGAATAGGCTGTCCTTTCTCCACTGTACATTTCTGCCTCCTTTGTCAAAGATAAGGTGACCATATGTGCGTGGGTTTATCTCTGGGCTTTCTATCCTGTTCCATTGATCTATCTTTCTGTTTTTGTGCCAGTACCATACCGTCTTGATAACTGTAGCTTTGTAGTATAGTCTGAAGTCTGGGAGCCTGATTCCTCCAGTTCCTTCTTTCGTTCTCAAGATTGCTTTGGCTATTCGGGGTCTTTTGTGTTTCCATACAAATTGCAAAATTTTTTGTTCTAGTTCTGTGAAAAATGCCAGTGGTAGTTTGATAGGGATTGCATTGAATCTATAGATTGCTTTCGGTAGTAGAGTCATTTTCACAATGTTGATTCTTCCAATCCAAGAACATGGTATATCTCTCCATCTATTTGTATCATCTTTAATTTCTTTCATCAGGGTCTTATAATTTTCTGCATACAGATCTTTTGTGTCCTTAGGTAGGTTTATTCCTAGATATTTTATTCTTTTTGTTGCAATGGTAAATGGGAGTGTTTTCTTGATTTCACTTTCAGATTTTTCATCATTAGTATATAGGAATGCCAGAGATTTCTGTGCATTAATTTTGTATCCTGCCACTTTACCAAATTCATTGATTAGCTCTAGTAGTTTTCTGGTAGCATCTTTAGGGTTCTCTATGTATAGGATCATGTCATCTGCAAACAGTGACAGCTTTACTTCTTCTTTTCCGATTTGGATTCCTTTTATTTCCTTTTCTTCTCTGATTGCTGTGGCTAAAACTTCCAAAACTATGTTGAATAAGAGTGGTGAGAGTGGGCAACCTTGTCTTGTTCCTGATCTTAGTGGAAATGCTTTCAGTTTTTCACCATTGAGGATGATGTTTGCTGTGGGCTTGTCATATATGGCCTTTATTATGTTGAGGAAAGTTCCCTCTATGCCTACTTTCTGCAGGGTTTTTATCATAAATGGGTGTTGAATTTTGTCAAAAGCTTTCTCTGCATCTATTGAGATGATCATATGGTTTTTCTCCTTCAGTTTGTTAATATGGTTTATCACATTGATAGATTTGCGTATATTGAAGAATCCTTGCATTCCTGGAATAAACCCCACTTGATCATGGTGTATGATCTTTTTAATGTGCTGTTGGATTCTGTTTGCTAGTATTTTGTTGAGGATTTTTGCATCTATGTTCATCAGTGATATTGGCCTGTAGTTTTCTTTCTTTGTGACATCCTTGTCTGGTTTTGGTATCAAGGTGATGGTGGCCTCGTAGAAGGAGTTTGGGAGTGTTCCTCCCTCTGCTATATTTTGGAAGAGTTTGAGAAGGATAGGTGTTAGCTCTTCTCTAAATGTTTGATAGAATTCGCCTGTGAAGCCATCTGGTCCTGGGCTTTTCTTTGTTGGAAGATTTTTAATCACAGTTTCAATTTCAGTGCTTGTGATTGGTCTGTTCATATTTTCTATTTCTTCCTGATTCAGTCTTGGCAGGTTGTGCCTTTCTAAGAATTTGTCCATTTCTTCCAGATTGTCCATTTTATTGGCATAGAGTTGCTTGTAGTAATCTCTCATGATCTCTTTTATGTCTGCAGTGTCAGTTGTTACCTCTCCTTTTTCATTTCTAATTCTATTGATTTGGGTCTTCTCCCTTTTTTTCTTGATGAGTCTGGCTAGTGGTTTATCTATTTTGTTTATCTTCTCAAAGAACCAGCTTTTAGTTTTATTGATCTTTGCTATTGTTTCCTTCATTTCTTTTTCATTTATTTCTGATCTGATTTTTATGATTTCTTTCCTTCTGCTAGCTTTGGGGTTTTTTTGTTCTTCTTTCTCTAATTGCTTGAGGTGCAAGGTTAGGTTGTTTATTCGAGATGCTTCCTGCTTCTTAAGGTGGGCTTGTATTGCTATAAACTTCCCCCTTAGAACTGCTTTTGCTGCATCCCACAGGTTTTGGGTCGTTGTGTCTCCATTGTCATTTGTTTCTAGGTATTTTTTGATTTCCTCTTTGATTTCTTCAGTGATATCTTCATTATTAAGTAGTGTATTGTTTAGCCTCCATGTGTTTGTATTTTTTACAGATCTTTTCCTGTAATTGATATCTAGTCTCATGGCGTTGTGGTCAGAAAAAATACTTGATACAATTTCAATTTTCTTAAATTTACCAAGGCTTGATTTGTGACCCAAGATATGATCTATCCTGGAGAATGTTCCATGAGCACTTGAGAAAAATGTGTATTCTGTTGTTTTTGGATGGAATGTCCTATAAATATCAATTAACTCCATCTCGTTTAATGTATCATTTAAAGCTTGTGTTTCCTTATTTATTTTCATTTTGGATGATCTGTCCATTGGTGAAAGTGGGGTGTTAAAGTCCCCTACTATGAATGTGTTACTGTCGATTTCCCCTTTTATGGTTGTCAGTATTTGCCTTATGTATTGAGGTGCACCTATGTTGGGTGCATAAATATTTACAATTGTTATATCTTCCTCTTGGATTGATCCCTTGATCATTATGTAGTGTCCTTCTTTGTCTCTTCTAATAGTCTTTGTTTTAAAGTCTATTTTGTCTGATATGAGAATTGCTACTCCAGCTTTCTTTTGGTTTCCACTTGCATGAAATACCTTTTTCCATCCCCTTACTTTCAGTCTGTATGTGTCTCTAGGTCTGAAGTGGGTCTCTTGTAGACAGCAAATATATGGGTCTTGTTTTTGTATCCATTCAGCCAATCTGTGTCTTTTGGTGGGAGCATTTAGTCCATTTACATTTAAGGTAATTATCGATATGTGTGTTCCTATTCCCATTTTCTTCATTGTTTTGGGTTTGTTATTGTAGGTCCTTTCCTTCTTTTGTGTTTCTTGCCTAGAGAAGTTCCTTTAGCAGTTGTTGTAGAGCTGGTTTGGTGGTGCTGAACTCTCTCAGCTTTTGCTTGTCTGTAAAGGTTTTAATTTCTCCATCAAATCTGAATGAGATCCTTGCTGGGTAGAGTAATCTTGGTTGCAGGTTTTTCTCCTTCAACACTTTCAATATGTCCTGCCACTCCCTTCTGGCTTGCAGAGTTTCTGCTGAAAGATCAGCTGTTAACCTTATGGGGATTCCCTTGTGTGTTATTTGTTGTTTTTCCCTTGCTGCTTTTAATATGTTTTCTTTGTATTTAATTTTTGACAGTTTGATTAATATGTGTCTTGGCGTATTTCTCCTTGGATTTATCCTGTATGGGACTCTCTGTGCTTCCTGGACTTGATTAACTATTTCCTTTCCCATATTAGGGAAGTTTTCAACTATAATCTCTTCAAATATTTTCTCAGTCCCTTTCTTTTTCTCTTCTTCTTCTGGAACCCCTATAATTCGAATGTTGGTGCGTTTAATGTTGTCCCAGAGGTCTCTGAGACTGTCCTCAGTTCTTTTCATTCTTTTTTCTTTATTCTGCTCTGCAGTAGTTATTTCCACTATTTTATCTTCCAGGTCACTTATCCGTTCTTCTGCCTCAGTTATTCTGCTATTGATCCCATCTAGAGTACTTTTAATTTCATTTATTGTGTTGTTCATCGTTGCTTGTTTCATCTTTAGTTCTTCTAGGTCCTTGTTAACTGATTCTTGCAATTTGTCCATTCTATTGTCCATTCTATCTCCAAGATTTCGGATCAACCTTACTATCATTATTCTGAATTCTTTTTCAGGTAGACTGCCTATTTCCTCTTCATTTGTTAGGTCTGGTGGGTTTTTATCTTGCTCCTTCATCTGCTGTGTGTTTTTCTGTCTTCTCATTTTGCTTATCTTACTGTGTTTGGGGTCTCCTTTTTTTTTTTTTTTTGCAGGCTGAATGTTCGTAGTTCCTGTTGTTTTTTGAGTCTGTCCCCAGTGGCTAAGGTTGGTTCAGTGGGTTGTGTAGGCTTCCTGGTGGAGGGTACTAGTGCCTGTGTTCTGGTGTATGAGGCTGGATCTTGTCTTTCTGGTGGGCAGGTCCACGTCTGGTGGTGTGTTTTGGGGTGTCTGTAGACTTATTATGATTTTGGGCAGCCTCTCTGCTAATGGATGGGGTTGTGTTTCTGTCTTGCTAGTTGTTTGGCATAGGATGTCCAGCACTGTAGCTTGCTGGTCGTTGAGTGAAGCTGGGTGCTGGCGTTGAGATGGAGATCTCTCGGAGATTTTTGCTGTTTGATATTATGTGCAGCTGGGAGGCCTCTTGTGGACCAGTGTCCTGAAGTTGGCTCTCCCACCTCAGAGGCACAGCACTGAGTCCTGGCTGCAGCACCAAGAGCCTTTCATCCACAGGGCTCCTTAATTTGGGATGATTTGTTGTCTATTCAGGTATTCCACAGATGCAGGGTATATCAAGTTGATTGTGGAGCTTTAATCCACTGCTTCTGAGGCTGCTGGAAGAAATTTCCCTTTCTCTTCTTTGTTCTCACAGCTCCCAGGGGCTCAGCTTTGGATTTGGCCCCGCCTGTGCGTGTAGGTCGCCGGAGGGCGTCTGTTCTTTGCTCAGACAGGACGGGGTTAAAGGAGCCGCTGATTCGGAGGCTCTGGCTCACCCAGGCCGGGGGGTAGGGAGGGTCACGGAGTGCAGGGCGGGCCTGCAGTGGCAGAGGCCGGCGTGACGCTGCAGCCTGAGGCGCGCCGTGCGCTCTCCCGGGGGAGCCGTCCCCGGATCCCGGGACCCCGGCAGCGGCGGGCTGCACAGGCTCCCCGGAAGGGCGTGTGGCTAGTGACCTGCGCTCGCACACAGGCCTCCTGGCGGCGGCAGCAGCGGCCTTAGCGTCCCATGTCCGTCTCTGGGCTCCGCACTCTTAGCCGCGGCTCGCGCCCGTCTCCGGAGCTCTCCCTAGCAGCGTTCCCAATCCCCCCTCCTCGTGCACCAGGAAACAAAGAGGGACGTAAAAGTCTCTTGCCTCTTCAGCAGGTCCAGACCCCTCCCCAGACTCTCTCCCGGCCAGCCGCGGCACACCAACGCCCTGCAGGCTGTGTTCACGCCGCCAACCTCAGTCCTCTCCCGGCGCTCCAACAAAAGCCGGAGCCTCAGCTCCCAGTCCCGCCCGCCCCGGCGGGCGAGCAGACAAGCCTCTCGGCTGGTGAGTGCCGGTCGGCCCGATCCTCTGCGCTGGAATCTCTCCGCTTTGCCTTCCGCACCCCTGTTGCTGTGCTCTCCTCCGCGGCTCCCAAGCTCCCCCACTCCGCCTCCCGAAGTCTCCACCCGCGAAGGGGCTCCTAGTGTGTGGACACTTTTCCTCCTTCACAGCTCTCTCCCGCTGGTGCAGGACCCGTCCCTATTCTTTTGTCTCTGTTTAGTTTTTTCTTTTGCCCTAACCAGGTACGTGGGGGGTTCCTTGCCTTTTGGGAGGTCTGAGGTCTTCTGCCAGCGTTCAGTAGGTGCTCCGTAGGAGTTGTTCCACGCGTAGATAGTAGTTCCTTGTTGATGATCTATTTTATACATAGCAGTGTGTATGTGTTAATCCCAAACTGTTAATTTATCCCTCCTCCCACCTTTCCGCTTTGGTAATAATAAATTATAAGATTTTATACTTCTCAGAAATGGGGGAGCTGAAAGAGAGGTATCATTTTCAATGGAAAAGCATTTAAAACAAGATTGAAGCTTTAACCAAGATTATTAGATGTACATCCTTGGAAAGAAATCACTTCGTTTCTCTAATATTGACCTGACAAATAAGACAAACCTTTTCACTGAACTTGCTTATAATAAAGTGATGGAAATATCCAATGGAAGCGTTAGAAACATCTTATTTTACCCGAGCCTTATACACTGTTCTATGTTAACTACAGTTTGGCTCACACATCTGTTCATTGAGGTTACAATAGTCTCAATTTCTGTTACTGATCCTCCAGAGTGGACCCCAACAAGTGTCCCCCTGCGCAGTGTCATTGGGGCCAACAGATCGAGACTGAGTTTGGTTCACAAGCAAAGGAAACTTTATATTTTGATCAGAGAATGGAGAGGTGAGAGCATGCACTACCCCCTGGGCTGTGGGCTGGGCTGCTGTGTAGAGATCCTGTCAGAGTCAGTGGGAGGGAGGGGGCGGAGCTCTCGAGGGCCGGGTTGGCTGCAGCTCAGGCTCTATATCGCGGAGTCTGCACTGGGCCCCAGGAGCTGAGGTGTCGACCCAGCCATTCTGCACTAGGAAATCTGGTCTGAAGTGCCGGGTGTGGAACCTCTGCATGCGGGACCCTAGGAGCACATGAAATTAGACAAAGCACAAAGGATAAAAAAGGTTAGACTTGACTTTATTGCCCAGATTCTATTTTTATCTCCCAGGGATTTTTAATGGGCTTTGCTGGGGACAAACCCCTCCTCTGCCTTTTGTCCCGTTCCTCATTCTTGGAGTGCTGAGGGTGCAGACCCTTCTTCTGTAACTGCTGAGTGCTGAGTTGGGAGCCCTCATACCAAGGGGTGAGGGTCAGAGCTTCTCCCCAGCAGCCTCCAGGTGACGTTGATTGTCCCCAGGCCCCCTGCCTCCCTGCTCGTCCACCCGAGCACCAGCATTGGAAGCGTTATAGATTCTAATGACCTTTAAGGGTCCAGGAAAGAGATGTGCAGAGACGCTGTGGGGGCCGGTTTCACCCCGCCCCACATTTGTTCGGCCACCTTAGGCTGACCGTTTCTGCCAGCCTAGATGCTCTGACCAGTAGTCTGCGCTTTCTTCAATTAGGCCCCTGAATTAACGTACAAACAGCACCAGGTGTCAGAGCCCTGCCCGCTCAACTCCCAGACAGTCCAGGGTCAGTGGTGATCAAGGACCATGATGGCCACTGAGTCAACAGCCTTTTGAAGTAAACAGGAGTCCAGCCAGTCTTATTGGCCACCATCATCACGGTGTCTGTAGGCTTTTCTATGGTGACAGTGTGATATACGGTTCCCCCGCCAAGATTACTAGCTCCCCTCTGGGTGCAGTAAGTCCTGCAAGCAGTAGTCTACTCTTTTGGGACACACTCCTGTTGTTTTATGAGAGAAACTCCAGGTCAAGTGATGTTCACACGAGTCGTCATGGTGCCCTGTTGCCCCCGGTTATCTCTCTGGATGTTGGAGTTGGAGGGCCTCCTCACTCGAGGTTGGTGTGCCCACGGAGCAAACCCTGCAACTTCAGGGCATGGTTGGTGGTTAGGATCACCACGTGGGGTCCTTTTCCCTTAGGAGGGAGGAGGCCTTTTGGGCTGCTGATTTCCAGGTTTTTAGATACCGCCAGTATCTTGGCCAGATGCGGCAGTGGGCCAAGCCCCTTGGTGACCATAGTTTATCCTACCTGGATGGCATTCTTGCATTGTTCCATTTCAAGTGGTCCCAGTTTTTACACTAATTCTCCAATGGCGATTCACCTTTCACCGGGAATGTAAAGGTCAAAGGGTTTAGCTAAATTAGGGAGTTCCAGGGCAAGGGTCTGAATTGACTGCTCTTTCCATTCTTGAAAGGCCACTTCTGGATTCTATTCAAAAGGATCATCATCTTTTCCTTTCAGTGTTTCATATAGAGGCCCAGCTAGTAGACTGCAGTTAGGGATCCAGAAGCAGCAAACCCTGGCCTCCCCAGGAACCCCTAAGCTGTCTTCTAGTTTTAGAAAGGAGTAAGGCCGAAAATGGTTTCTTCCCTTTCCTGGGATGGGCTTCTCCGACCTTCTGTGAGAATGAAGCCCAGGCAGGTCACCGCAGTCTGTGATATTTGAGCTTTTTCTTGGACAACTTCTATCCTTTATTGGCTTGGTAGTTCAGAGGCCTCCTTAGTAGGGCTGGCGATCAGAATGTCGTCTGCGTACTGAAGGAGGGTTTCCTTTTCCAGAGGTAGAACTTTTAGGTCTTTAGCTAAGGTTTCCCCAAAGATGGTGTGGGAATTTTTGCACCCTTGGGGCAAGACGGCCCGGAAGTATTGTTTTAGTTGTATGTTGAGTCCTGCCACTCACAAGCCAAAATTTCTTGTGACTCTGGGACTAATGGAATACAAAAGAAGGCATCATTGAAGACTAATACAGAATACCATGTCCTGGTGGTTGGTAGAATGACCAGCAGGGTGTAGGAATTAGGAGCAACTGGAGGTATATCCTCGGTGGCTTCACTGACTGTCCTGACATCCTTTACCAGGTCCCCAGCAGCCCATGGGGCTCTCGTGGTCAGACCAATCCCAGAATATGGAGCTCACCTGGGCAGGTACCCCACCCCCACCCCAGCCCACGGGGCTCTCGTGGTCAGGCCCTTCCCAGGATACAGAGCTACCCTTGCAGGTCCCGTGGCAGGGCTGGGCACACAGGAACCATGCACATAGCCCTCATTGCAGAGCACCCCCAGCTCACCTGTCGCTCAGAGCTGACACAGAGCACCTCAGAGCAGGACTTGAACTAACAAACAGCAGCTGCGACAGGTCTGTGACCCTGGGCATCACTCTGTGCGGCCTCCCTCCACCTGGTCTTCCAGAGACTTCCACTGTACCCGGGGCACCAGGCCTCTGTCTCCAACCACCACTCACCCCTCCTCTCCCTGACTCCTGGGTTCCTCTCATTAGGAGAGGGTTTTCTTGAAGTTGTCTCCCACTCATGGGCCAGATAAAATGATTAGAAAACAAGCCAAAGCTGCAGCCCCTTGTCTATCCTGACTCTCAGGAGCCCACACCTGTTCCTTGGACCTGGCCGGTTCAGCAAGTTCCATTTTCTGCAACTGTGAGCCCCTGAGGGGTGATGATTGGCTGAGCTGGGCAGCCTTACCGTGCCGGCCAGCCCTCCCCAGGTGTGCCTGGGTTGAGATCAATATAAATACCACTCCAGGCAGCAAGAGCCCCTGCAGCCGTGCCTGACGCCATTTTCTCTGCCCTGTCAGCAGTCTCGGGGCTGGGCTGGTGGGAGGGAGTGAGAGGCCACGGCTTTGTGGGTGGCCCAGTGTGAGTGGGGCTCTGCTGGACTTTCTGCAGCAGTTGCCAGGCTGCCACCTGCTAAAGAAGAGGATGTGTCACCCATACCTGCTGCTGGAATTTCTCCCTGGGCAGAGGTGAGGAAGGAAAAAAGCAGTGGGGGCAGGGACAGGACGGGTATCTCAGGCAGGGAAATGGAAATCTTCCAGAAGAGCACCCAGGGCCAGGACCATCCTGGCTGGCCTGCAGGCACCAAGTCGGCTGGCATGCTGTCACTCGTGTGGCTCTATGGTCCTTCCTCTAGGCTTTCAAGTCCTTGTATATATTCAGGTGTTTTACCTGGGACGGGTGGGAATAGTTCAGCAGCAACTGGCCTGGGGCTCAGCTCACGTTTACTCACAGATGCCTCGGCACGGTGCCCCAGCTTTGCAATGAGGATGCTTGTTACGTGGGGGCTGCTGGCTGAATGGGAGACGATTCCCCACCACTGACCAACTTCAGAATTGTTTACAACTGGAGCAAGTGCCCTGATACGGTTTTCCTCTGTGGAACTGGTGGGTTCTGTGTTTTTTTTCTCTTTTTCGTTTTTGGTTCAAGGTAGATTTTATTCCTCTTTTTTGTATTTACAGATATAAGCATGGAAATAATTTATTCATATAAATACATGTATGTGAAGGGAATAATTGTTTTTTCTGTTTTATTTTTTAAATTTTCTTTTCAATTTTGAATTTTATTTTATATTTTTATACAGCAGGTTCTTATTGGTTATCTATTTTATACATATAAATGTATACATGCCAATCCCAGTCTCTCAACTCCTCCCACCACCACCCCCCCAACAGCTTTCCCCCCTTGTTGTCCATACATTTGTTGTCTACATCTGTTGCTCTATTTATGCCTTGCAAAATGGTTAATCTGTACGGTTTTTCTAGGTTCCACATATATGCATGAATATACAAGATTTGTTTTTCTCTTTCTGACTTACTTCACTCTGTATGACAGTCTCTAGATCCATCGACGTCTCTACAAATGACCCAATTTCATTCCTTTTCATGGCTTAGTAATATTCCATTTTATATATGTACCACAGCTTTATGCATTCTTCTGTCTGTGGGCATTTAGGTTGCTTCCATTACCTCGATATTGTAAATAGTGATGCAATGAACATTGCGGTGAATGTCTCTTTTTGATTTATGGTTTTGTCTGGGTATATGTCCAGTACTGGGATTGCTGTATCATATGGTAATTCTATTGTTAGTTTCTTAAGAAACTCCATATTGTTCTCCATAGTGAATGTAACAATTTATATTCCCAACAATAGTGGAAGAGGGTTCCTTTTCTCCACACCCTTTCCAGCATTTATTGTTTGTAGATTTTCTGATGATGCCCATTCTATCAGGTGTGGGGTGATACCTCATTGTTGAGTCCATTTTGTTGAGCAAGGGGTAGGTCTTGTCTATTACACATTTGGCTTATGGAACAGTATCTGTGCTAATGTCAAACTCTGGTTTTATGCAGCACCCCAACTCACCTTCCCCCTTAAAAAAGCATAAGTTGGTTTTCTAAACTTGAGACCCTGTTCTGTTTTATAATTCAGTTCATGTGTAGCCAAGTTCACATTCCGTGTATTAGTGATATCTTATGATGTTTCTTTTTCTGTGTGACTTATTTCAGTTAGAATCATCATACCTGAATCCACTCATTATGCTGCTACGGGCCTGATGACATAGGTTTCATTGCTGAGTGATATTGCATTGTACGTAAGTACCACAACTTCTTTATCCATTTTTCACTTTCTGCGATATTGAACTTGTACCGTAAACGAGGTTCTTGTAAACAGAGCCGTCCCAAACTTTGGGGTGCCTGTGTCTTTTTGATTTTACTTTCCCTAAGCTACAGCACCATAAGTGGAAGTGCCCTAGGCTCTCTTGCGTTGTTTTTTAGATGTTTCAGAAAACACCATACACTTCTCCCGAGTGGCTGTTGGCAATTTACATCCCGCCCATCAGCATAACAAGGCTCCCAGTTCTCCATGGCCTGTCCTGCCTTTCTGGATTTTACACTTTTTTCAGATGGCCCCTTTGACTGGGGGGAAGTGAGACTTCATTGTAGTGCAGATTTCCTTAGCAAGCTTGCTTGGTTGGCCAAAAAGGGCGTATGCGTTATTTCCTGCACGAAAAAACGCATACGCCCTTTTTGGCCAAGTGCATCATTGTGGACGTTCTGCCTCTTTTCCTATGCTTTAAATGCAATTCCAGTCTACCTCCTGAAATCGGTTTCCTGCAATTCTGCCCCGCTTTCAAGTCATCTTGGCAGCCTTACTTCAGTATATTTTTGGACGATAGCTGTCATTTATAACTCTGCAGGTTTGTGAATTACAGTACCCCTGAGCTCCTTTCTTCAACTCGCTTTCTTGTGAGCTGGCCGCAACACCGCAGGATTGCTTCAGGCCCTAATCTGGTTCCGGCACGGCACGCTGAGCCTTTGGTTAATTCCTCTTCCTGGTGGGAAATGAGAGTTAAATTTGCCCGTCCAGATACCTCCAGCTAGTCTCTCATTGGTTCTCCCTATTCCTGTTCATCTTCCGCAGAAATTGCAAACTGGGCCAAACAGGAGGTTAAAGGCACTGACTCTCCAAGTCGGGAGAGTGTTAGTAAAGCGTCTGGAATGTTGCACCCGAGTACCAGGGGACGAGAACTGAGACATATTGGAACACGTCTCCCGATCACACGGTTGATCATACTCTGGGTTCCACGTGCATGTTTTAGCTGAAGGAAGAATCCCTTAAACCTGGAGAGTTGAGACCCGTGGAATGGGTACCATGCAATATGACTTCAAAGGGTCTTCATTTGCTCACCGAACCTCTCCAATCCTATCACTGCTGCGTTTATGCCCCTGTACACACGCTTGATTTTCTTTCAGAGACATAGCAATCCATAGGTTTTAAGATACTTACTAGTCAGGTACATTCTTAGGCGTTTAATATGGGGTGTTGAGTCCATTTCGTTGAGCAAGGAGTAGTTCTTGTCTATTCCATATTTGGCTTAAGGAACTTTATCTGTGCTCATTTCAATCTCTGGTTTTATGCAGCACCCCAACTCACCTTTCCCCTTAAGCAAGCATAAGTTGGTTTTCTAAATTTGAGACCCTGTTCTGTTTTGTAATCCAGTTCCTGTGTAGCCAAGTTTACATCCCGTGTATTAGTGATATCTTATGATGTTTCTTTTTCTGTGTGACTTATTTCAGTTAGAATCATCATACCTGAATCCACTCATTATGCTGCTACGGGCCTGATGACATAGATTTCATTGCTGAGTGATATTGCATTGTACGTAAGTACCACAACTTCTTTATCCATTTTTCACTTTCTGCGATATTGAACTTGTACCGTAAACGAGGTTCTTGTAAACAGAGCCGTCCCAAACTTTGGGGTGGCTGTGTCTTTTTGATTTTAATTTCCCTAAGCTATAGGACCATAAGTGGAAGTGCCCTAGGCTCTGTTGCTTTGTTTTTTAGATGTTTCAGGAAACACCATACACCTCTCCCGAGTGGCTGTTGGCAATTTACATCCCGCCCATCAGCATAACAAGGCTCCCAGTTCTCCATGGCCTGTCCTGCCTTTCTGGATTTTACACTTTTTTCAGATGGCCCTTTTGACCTGGGGGAAGTGAGACTTCATTGTAGTGCAGATTTCCTTTGCAAGCTTGCTTGGTTGGCCAAAAAGGGCGTATGCGTTTTTTCCTGAATATATTCAGGAAAAAACGCATACTCCCTTTTTGGCCAAGTGCATCATTGTGGACGTTCTGCCTCTTTTCCTATGCTTTAAATGCAATTCCAGTCTACCTCCTGAAATCGGTTTCCTGCAATTCTGCCCCGCTTTCAAGTCCTCTTGGCAGCCTTACTTCAGTATATTTTTGGACGATAGCTGTCATTTATAACTCTGCAGGTTTGTGAATTACAGTGCCCCTGAGCTCCTTTCTTCAACGCGTTTTCTTGTGAGCTGGCCGCAACACCGCAGGATTGCTTCAGGCCCTAATCTGGTTCCGGCACGGCACGCTGAGCCTTTGGTTAATTCCTCTTCCTGGTGGGAAATGAGAGTTAAATTTGCCCATCCAGACACCTCCAGCTAGTCTCTCATTGGTTCTCCCTATTCCTGTTCATCTTCCGCAGAAATTGCAAACTGGGCCAAACAGGAGGTTAAAGGCACTGACTCTCCAAGTCGGGAGAGTGTTAGTAAAGCGTCTGGAATGTTGCACCCGAGTACCAGGGGACGAGAACTGAGACATATTGGAACACGTCTCCCGATCACACGGTTGATCATACTCTGGGTTCCACGTGCATGTTTTAGCTGAAGGAAGAATCCCTTAAACCTGGAGAGTTGAGACCCGTGGAATGGGTACCATGCAATATGACTTCAAAGGGTCTTCATTTGCTCACCGAACCTCTCCAATCCTATCACTGCTGCGTTTATGCCCCTGTACACACGCTTGATTTTCTTTCAGAGACATAGCAATCCATAGGTTTTAAGATACTTACTAGTCAGGTACATTCTTAGGCGTTTAATATGGGGTGTTGAGTCCATTTCGTTGAGCAAGGAGTAGTTCTTGTCTATTCCATATTTGGCTTAAGGAACTTTATCTGTGCTCATTTCAATCTCTGGTTTGATGCAGCACCCCAACTCACCTTTCCCCTTAAGCAAGCATAAGTTGGTTTTCTAAATTTGAGACCCTGTTCTGTTTTGTAATCCAGTTCCTGTGTAGCCAAGTTTACATCCCGTGTATTAGTGATATCTTATGATGTTTCTTTTTCTGTGTGACTTATTTCAGTTAGAATCATCATACCTGAATCCACTCATTATGCTGCTACGGGCCTGATGACATAGATTTCATTGCTGAGTGATATTGGATTGTACGTAAGTACCACAACTTCTTTATCCATTTTTCACTTTCTGCGATATTGAACTTGTACCGTAAACGAGGTTCTTGTAAACAGAGCCGTCCCAAACTTTGGGGTGGCTGTGTCTTTTTGATTTTAATTTCCCTAAGCTATAGGACCATAAGTGGAAGTGCCCTAGGCTCTGTTGCTTTGTTTTTTAGATGTTTCAGGAAACACCATACACCTCTCCCGAGTGGCTGTTGGCAATTTACATCCCGCCCATCAGCATAACAAGGCTCCCAGTTCTCCATGGCCTGTCCTGCCTTTCTGGATTTTACACTTTTTTCAGATGGCCCTTTTGACCTGGGGGAAGTGAGACTTCATTGTAGTGCAGATTTCCTTTGCAAGCTTGCTTGGTTGGCCAAAAAGGGCGTATGCGTTTTTTCCTGAATATATTCAGGAAAAAACGCATACGCCCTTTTTGGCCAAGTGCATCATTGTGGACGTTCTGCCTCTTTTCCTATGCTTTAAATGCAATTCCAGTCTACCTCCTGAAATCGGTTTCCTGCAATTCTGCCCCGTTTTCAAGTCCTCTTGGCAGCCTTACTTCAGTATATTTTTGGACGATAGCTGTCATTTATAACTCTGCAGGTTTGTGAATTACAGTGCCCCTGAGCTCCTTTCTTCAACTCGTTTTCTTGTGAGCTGGCCGCAACACCGCAGGATTGCTTCAGGGCCTAATCTGGTTCCGGCACGGCACGCTGAGCCTTTGGTTAATTCCTCTTCCTGGTGGGAAATGAGAGTTAAATTTGCCCGTCCAGACACCTCCAGCTAGTCTCTCATTGGTTCTCCCTATTCCTGTTCATATTCCGCAGAAATCGCAAACTGGGCCAAACAGGAGGTTAAAGGCACTGACTCTCCAAGTCGGGAGAGTGTTAGTAAAGCGTCTGGAATGTTGCACCCGAGTACCAGGGGACGAGAACTGAGACATATTGGAACACGTCTCCCGATCACACGGTTGATCATACTCTGGGTTCCACGTGCATGTTTTAGCTGAAGGAAGAATCCCTTAAACCTGGAGAGTTGAGACCCGTGGAATGGGTACCATGCAATATGACCTCAAAGGGTCTTCATTTGCTCACCGAACCTCTCCAATCCTATCACTGCTGCCTTTATGCCCCTGTCCACACGCTTGATTTTCTTTCAGAGACATAGCAATCCATAGGTTTTAAGATACTTACTAGTCAGGTACATTCTTAGGCGTTTAATATGGGGTGTTGAGTCCATTTCATTGAGCAAGGAGTAGTTCTTGTCTATTCTATATTTGGCTTAAGGAACTTTATCTGTGCTCATTTCAATCTCTGGTTTGATGCAGCACCCCAACTCACGTTTCCCCTTAAGCAAGCATAAGTTGGTTTTCTAAATTTGAGACCCTGTTCTGTTTTGTAATCCAGTTCCTGTGTAGCCAAGTTTACATTCCGTGTATTAGTGATATCTTATGATGTTTCTTTTTCTGTGTGACTTATTTCAGTTAGAATCATCATACCTGAATCCACTCATTATGCTGCTACGGGCCTGATGACATAGATTTCATTGCTGAGTGATATTGCATTGTACGTAAGTACCACAACTTCTTTATCCATTTTTCACTTTCTGCGCTATTGAACTTGTACCGTAAACGAGGTTCTTGTAAACAGAGCCGTCCCAAACTTTGGGGTGGCTGTGTCTTTTTGATTTTAATTTCCTAAGCTATAGGACCATAAGTGGAAGTGCCCTAGGCTCTGTTGCTTTGTTTTTTAGATGTTTCAGGAAACACCATACACCTCTCCCTAGTGGCTGTTGGCAATTTACATCCCGCCCATCAGCATAACAAGGCTCCCAGTTCTCCATGGCCTGTCCTGCCTTTCTGGATTTTACACTTTTTTCAGATGGCCCTTTTGACCTGGGGGAAGTGAGACTTCATTGTAGTGCAGATTTCCTTTGCAAGCTTGCTTGGTTGGCCAAAAAGGGCGTATGCGTTTTTTCCTGAATATATTCAGGAAAAAACGCATACTCCCTTTTTGGCCAAGTGCATCATTGTGGACGTTCTGCCTCTTTTCCTATGCTTTAAATGCAATTCCAGTCTACCTCCTGAAATCGGTTTCCTGCAATTCTGCCCCGCTTTCAAGTCCTCTTGGCAGCCTTACTTCAGTATATTTTTGGACGATAGCTGTCATTTATAACTCTGCAGGTTTGTGAATTACAGTGCCCCTGAGCTCCTTTCTTCAACTCGTTTTCTTGTGAGCTGGCCGCAACACCGCAGGATTGCTTCAGGCCCTAATCTGGTTCCGGCACGGCACGCTGAGCCTTTGGTTAATTCCTCTTCCTGGTGGGAAATGAGAGTTAAATTTGCCCATCCAGACACCTCCAGCTAGTCTCTCATTGGTTCTCCCTATTCCTGTTCATCTTCCGCAGAAATTGCAAACTGGGCCAAACAGGAGGTTAAAGGCACTGACTCTCCAAGTCGGGAGAGTGTTAGTAAAGCGTCTGGAATGTTGCACCCGAGTACCAGGGGACGAGAACTGAGACATATTGGAACACGTCTCCCGATCACACGGTTGATCATACTCTGGGTTCCACGTGCATGTTTTAGCTGAAGGAAGAATCCCTTAAACCTGGAGAGTTGAGACCCGTGGAATGGGTACCATGCAATATGACTTCAAAGGGTCTTCATTTGCTCACCGAACCTCTCCAATCCTATCACTGCTGCGTTTATGCCCCTGTACACACGCTTGATTTTCTTTCAGAGACATAGCAATCCATAGGTTTTAAGATACTTACTAGTCAGGTACATTCTTAGGCGTTTAATATGGGGTGTTGAGTCCATTTCGTTGAGCAAGGAGTAGTTCTTGTCTATTCCATATTTGGCTTAAGGAACTTTATCTGTGCTCATTTCAATCTCTGGTTTGATGCAGCACCCCAACTCACCTTTCCCCTTAAGCAAGCATAAGTTGGTTTTCTAAATTTGAGACCCTGTTCTGTTTTGTAATCCAGTTCCTGTGTAGCCAAGTTTACATCCCGTGTATTAGTGATATCTTATGATGTTTCTTTTTCTGTGTGACTTATTTCAGTTAGAATCATCATACCTGAATCCACTCATTATGCTGCTACGGGCCTGATGACATAGATTTCATTGCTGAGTGATATTGCATTGTACGTAAGTACCACAACTTCTTTATCCATTTTTCACTTTCTGCGATATTGAACTTGTACCGTAAACGAGGTTCTTGTAAACAGAGCCGTCCCAAACTTTGGGGTGGCTGTGTCTTTTTGATTTTAATTTCCCTAAGCTATAGGACCATAAGTGGAAGTGCCCTAGGCTCTGTTGCTTTGTTTTTTAGATGTTTCAGGAAACACCATACACCTCTCCCGAGTGGCTGTTGGCAATTTACATCCCGCCCATCAGCATAACAAGGCTCCCAGTTCTCCATGGCCTGTCCTGCCTTTCTGGATTTTACACTTTTTTCAGATGGCCCTTTTGACCTGGGGGAAGTGAGACTTCATTGTAGTGCAGATTTCCTTTGCAAGCTTGCTTGGTTGGCCAAAAAGGGCGTATGCGTTTTTTCCTGAATATATTCAGGAAAAAACGCATACGCCCTTTTTGGCCAAGTGCATCATTGTGGACGTTCTGCCTCTTTTCCTATGCTTTAAATGCAATTCCAGTCTACCTCCTGAAATCGGTTTCCTG